>NW_026596040.1:656368-699411 GCF_907164565.1 Psammomys obesus | reverse complement strand
AGAAAGAAAGAAAGAAAGAAAGAAAGAAAGAAAGAAAGAAAGAAAGAAAATGAAGTTTTTCTGCTTCTTGTCTTGTCTTTGGGGCTCTAATCTTCAAAGCAGCTGTCACCCCAACCCTGGCCACGGGATTCAAGGCGAGCTGCTGGTCAGTTTCAAAGCACCGGTTACCACTGACCATAAACTTTGAATCCCGTAAGGCGTGTTGGGAGCCAGAGACCAAAACCACATTTCTGGTTTAAAAAAATGCTCACCGCCCCCTTGTGAAAACACGAAGACAGAGGCCCTCACTCGAGGTGACATTCAAGCTGCAGACTGCAGTTACCTGGCCTCTCCTCAGCTGCTGCCACAGCAGGCTCCCTCCCAACCACTGACCACGACAGGCCGCAGCTCGGCTTCGGAGTTCCTGGACTGTGTCGGGAGATTCTGAGGGTGCGGTACACAGAGACAGGCCCGGAGGCCCCGTTTCTCTGTTGTCCGTCGCACACCCAGATCACAGCTGAGAGATGTGCTGGATTGCGCTCTCCCGGAATTGGCTGGGGCCCCCTGGTGTGACAGCCTTGGGAGACGGCGCCTGTGAGGAGGCGACACCTTCCTACGTGAAAAAGAGGGAGCTCGGTCTTTCCCGGGCGGGGACTCTCCGTTCCCGAGCAGGAAGGGGAGTCCTCGGCAAGGAAACCACCTTGACCTTCCCGGCCTCCGGAGCCGTGAGAAAATAACTTGGGTTGCCTAAGCCGCGCTGGCGAGGTGTGTGGCAACCGCCCGAGCCGGTAATAAAGCAGCGCAGGGCAGAGACGCTTTCCCACGCGAGCGAGCATCTGCGGATGCAGGCGCGGAGGAGACTGGGGGCAGGTTCCCGGGGCAGCCCGCGGGGTCCCCGCCGCCGAGCGAGGGCTGGGCCTCCTCCCAGGCCTCCGTTTTCCCCCCAGCCGACGACGGTCTCACCCTTGCCCCCCCCCCCCCCCGTGCCCAAGCCTAGTCTAGGAGGGGAAGAAAAGGAAAGCGCTGGCGGGGGAGGCGGAGGCAGGGGCGGCGACGCCCGCTCCCCTCGCTCCCCTCGTCGCTGTCCCAGGGCGAGCGAGGGCCTGGCGGGAGTCGCTTTCCAACGCGTCCCAACATGTGTTTCCAGTAACGCGGTTTGTGGCCGCTTTCTTGTTCTTATCGCTCCTGCCGTGACCTTTGCTGGTTACAGACTTACTGACTGGAGCCAGGTGGATTTGTTTGATTTCTGTTGATGTCATTAGGAAGAGGAAGTGCCAGAAGGGATTACCTCAAGTTTAAACCTATTTCCAGCAGAGTCCCGGGGCCTTTAATTACACATCTTGGGTCTGTTTGGTAAAGAAGTGGTCAAAGATGTGCTTTTTATCTCCCTCGGGATCTCCTGCGACTGGCAGCATTCCACGTGCGCCTGGCGAGCCTGCGGACTCCAGCCGGGCGGGCTGGGAGGAGGGGAGGCTGGTGGTGTTCAGAGCCTGGGAGCAGCCCTTTGAGAAAGCAGGGCTGGCCAGACCAGGACGTTTTGAGGCGGAGACAGTAGACACCCAAAGAGAACCCAGAACTTGGTTGGGGGTGTGGATGGAGGATGGGGTGGATTGGGGTTTAGGTCAGCTACTGTCGAACCGCAAGGATAAGTACAGTCAGAAAGCTAAATGTCAGCCAGGTCCCACAGCAAACGTCCCTCCCTCCTGACCCGTCTCCCTTCTTAATCATTTCTTCTTTCCTTGTAGATTTCTTTCCTGCCTTAGCACTAAAAAAGCAACCCAAGACCCATGGGTGGGCAATGGCCGGCCTTGGGATGGACCAAGAGATCTGAGCTGTGGAGCAGACGAATGCCATCTTCCGCTATCCAGACGCCTGGCCAGAGAGATCTGACTACCAGCTGGTCCTCAAAACACCCTTCCCACTCTGATTTCTCCAGGTGCAAAGAGGCCCATTCCCCATACTACATGTATGTTGTTCTTTATTAAACTTGCCACGGAAGGTTAATATGTAAAGTGCGCATAAAAACTGTTGTCGTTTTGATGAGGAGTGTGGCCCACAGACTCACATGCTTAACCTCTGACCTCGGGCTGGTGGTCTGTTCAGGAGGTTGCACGAGCCAGGACCATAGCCTCACTTGCTGAAAGGGATGCCGAGAGTGGGTCCTGGAGGCGACATCAGCTTCAGGTTCTGGCCTGGGGTCTATGCTTCCTGACCCTCCTATGAAGACACCCTCCCCAGGATCTAGCAATTTCCCTAGGCTAGTCGCACAGCTAAAGCACAGAGTCTTGTCTATTTCGGGAACATTAATAGTAATAATAATAATAATTTTATCCTGTAGCCTCATTAGAGTACCTTAGGCAGGTCCTGAGAGACACAGGCACAGTCTCTCTCAGAGGAGGTGCCTCTGTGGGTTAACCCAGTCACTGGGGAGGGCTCTGGTATCACCCCCCCCACCGCCTACTTCTGAGGCAGAGGGGTGCTGCCTGGGGTAGGTGGCCCCTATTGGTGCCCCAATATAGACACATAGCCTCGTGGTCTTGCACAGTTTCTCCAAGGCTAGTGCTAACACAGTGCTGTCGTGCTAGAGGCTGTTCTCACAGGGTAATGCCAACATTACCCTGGGCATAATACCCAACAAAATGATGACACGCTACAGGATGTTCTCATGGTATTACAGTAACACACTGTTGGTGTGCTAAGAGATGTTCTCATCTCTGTTTTAGCACATCAGGAGCTACTTTGTGGATACTATTTAAGATGAGGCTGAGTAAATGACCTAATTGGGTAACTGAAATAGTAAGCTAATGGTATAACGACACACAAGCAGCACAGAACGCAGGAGACAGAGGCCTTTCCCCCACTGTGTGCCAGCTAGGTAATTTAACCAGTACGAATGAAAACCCGAGAGTCTAGAGACGGCCTCACTTCAAGAGCTGTGGGTTTAGAACACGAAGGTTCAGAGATGGATATCGCAGCATATGCCTACAATCTCAGCCCCAAGGAAGCTTCGGCAAAAAAGATCAAGAATTTGAGGCTGGACTCAGGTAAGACCCTGTCTCAAACCAAACCAAACCAAATGTACCAAAAAAGGTTCACATCCTACGAATATTCTTTCTCTTGCTCTGTGAACCAGAGAAGATCATCTCTGTCCCTCCGTGCAAGGTCTCAGGTACCCCAGGCTGGCTTCAAGCTCTCTATACAGCTAAAGCTGACCTTCAACTCTGATCCTCCTGTCTCTGTCTCCCAAGTGCTGGGACTTCAGCTAACTTTCAACTCTTTAGGCTTCAGCTTCTTCATCTGTGTGATAGAACTTAAAATTTCTACCCCAGAGACTGTTGTAATAATTAGATGAGATCACACTTAGGCGGTGATTAGCTGCCACTGGCATATAGGAACGCTCGAAAAGTAGGGGGCTCTAAGTGTAACAAATACTAATACTAAGAGCACTTGCTGCTCCTTCAGGGGACAGGGGTTCAGTTCCCATCATCCACACAGTGGTTCACAACCATCTGGAACTCCAGTTCTCTGGGATCCAATGCCCTGATCTGATCTCTGCAAACTCCCGGCCTGTCTCAAGTGCACTTACGTGAAGGCAGGCAAACATCTACACACATAAAAATAAGGAAATCTAAAAAAAAAAAAAAAAAAAAAACTTTAAAAATAAATGCAAAGAACTCTTTTCTGTTTTAGGAAGTTTTTATTTTAAGAAATTAAGTTTTGAGGCTAGGTTTGGTGGTGCACGCCTTTAATCCCAGTTTGAGGCCGGTCTGGTCCACAAAGCAAGTCCAGGACAGCCAAGGCTACACAGAGAAACCCTGTCTTGAAAAACAGAATGAAACAAAACAAAACAAAAAGTCACATAGTAAAGTGCTTGCAGGCATGAGGTCTGAGTTTGAGCCCCAAGGCCCAAGTGAACAGTGGCACACAGCTGTGACCGCCACTCTGGGGAGGGTGAGACAGGCTTCCTCAGGCTTGTTGGCTGCCCAGTCTAGCCTGCTTGGTAGGCTCCAGGTTAGCAAGAAAGACTGTCTCAAAACAAACACCTGGTAGGATTCAGAAAAGGGCACTTCCAACCCGAAGATGCATGCCTTTCAATACCTGGTTTCAGGTCAATACCTGGAACCCACAAAGGCAGAAGGAGAGAACCAACTCTATAAACCTGTCCTGTGACCTCCATACATGGGCTGTAGCATGCAGTCCCCCTACACACATATATCATAGACACACATCATACACACACACATACATACCTCACACACACATACACATACAATGATAAAAAATTAAAATTAAAAAAAAATTGGTCGGCACCTAATGAATGGCTGGGAGTATAGTTCAGTGGTAGAACACTTGCCTACCATGCTCAAGGGCCTGGATTTGAGCACTGAGGTCACTGAATGAAATAAGGCCCATGAAGAATGACACAGTGCTGAGAACATGCTGTTACCATGACAAGCTTTTGTGACAGTTGTTACATATTTACTAAAGGTTTAATGCTTTACATGAAGCCATTTGATGTAATTTCCCAATCAACAGAGAAACTGCATCTCTCGGACACAAGAACTACACCCAACAAAGATCATCTACGACCATTCTTGTCATATAATACAAATGGCCTAGGAGGGACGATGCAGTTTCTACCTCTACCACTCAGCAAATGAGTACCTATCAAATTTATACTGTTTTGATGGGATTAAGTGTTGAAAAGTATTTGCTGCGGGGAGCTAGGCTTTGCTCGATTGGTGGTAGAGAATGCAAAACAATCCCTTTTCTACTAATCTTCGAGGATCAAATGAATATGCACAGGAGTTTCTACACAAATACTTGATGGCATTACTGGAGGAGCAGTGCCTCGCAAATTCTCATCCGGGCTGTAGGAATTTGGGAGAAAAAGAATGGCTTGATTAATCAGGGCTAGCCTAATGACAACCTTCAGGACTGCAGGAATGAGGAAAGGGCGTGGGTGTGAAACTGCACAGTCCTGAGAAGAAAATGAACGCCCTCGGTTTGAATAACAGGTTAAGGCTTTTACTGTCCTGTCCCTGGATTTGATGTTGGAGCTGGCTGGAGTGCTGCAAAGAGTGGTACTCTCTGCAGGGCACTGTAACCCACTTTACCTTCTTTTGAATTATTATTTTTTTTTAATATATGTCTTTGTGTGGATGTATGCATGTGTGTGCAGATGCCCACGGAGGCCAGGGATGCACCGGATCCCCCGAAACTGGAGTTACAGGCTGTGGGCCACAGGACATGGCTGCTGGGGATGGAAGAACAGGTGCTCTCCTCAACTGCTCCATCTCTGCAGCCTCTACCTGCATTATATTTCTCTAGAACTCCAGACAGCCCTGGAGCTGAGGGGCTGAGGATGCACCTCAGCTGCCTCGGCACACAAAGTCCCGGGTTCGGTCCCCAGCGTCTCACAAACCCCATATGGTGTCACGTGCCTGTGCTCTGAGAACGCAGAAGGCAGAAGCAGGAGAATGGGAAGCTTGCCGTCATCTGCATGGTGAGCTGGAGGCCAGAGTCAGCTGCATGGGACCCTGTCTCAGAAAAAAATAAGTAAAAAATAAGTAAAGCCCAGAGAAAGCTCATGATAGGAACACCAAAGCACAGGAAGTGCAAGCAAATGAGCTGGGCTAAGAAAGGGGTGGCCAAAAATTAAAATAATATAAAATAAAATAAAATAATAAAATAAAATAAAATAAAAAAAAGGAAGGGGTAGCCCTAGGCTAACTGACAGGCCCCTCCTGCCCCACCCTTTCCAGTGGGCAGTCACCTTCCTCTCTTTTGAAGCATTTGGCTTGATGAAGAACCTTGGCAGACTTCTAAACAGCGAAGCAAATTATCGGATGATCATTATAGCCTGAAAAGGTGGAAAAGCTTCCAGCACCACCCAGTCCTCGTTACCTGTTTGTTGCTGTCATAAAGTACCCCAACAAAGCAACAAGGGGCTTGTTTGGGCTCACAGTCCAAGGTGCGTTCCTTCTTGGTGGGAAAGTTGGAGCAGCAGGCACGCTGTACAAGAGGACAATGGAGGCTTCTGTTCAGCTCACTTCTCCCTTCTATACAACCCAGGATTCCACTCCAGGGAATGATGCTGCCCACAGTGGAAATCTTCCAGCTCAATTAGCCTAATCAATATACTCTCCTACGGGCATATTTAGAGACCATTTCCCAGCTGATCAACAGTCAGGATTAACGATTGCATCAAGTAAGACAGAGAAACATTGTGATAAACTGTCATCCACATCCTAACTGGCTAGTAAAAGTTAGTGTTTACTGAACTGGAGGTATAGCTCCTAAGAGAATGCTTGCCTGGTAACGCACAAGGCTGTGAGGTTGTAACACACATACTTGCAGTTAATATGTATCGGAGACCATCCTACAATCCTATAAGAAACCGGGTACAGGCAGGCCTGGTGGTTTATGCTTGTAGCCCCAGCACTAGGGAGGATGAGGCAGGAAGACTGCTGAGTTCGAGGCAATACAGTGAGTTCAGAAGGCCTGGGATGTACAGTACGAGATGCCGTCTTAAAACAAGCTGGCCACGCTGCCTGCAGTGGTGCACGCCTGTAATCCCAGCACCCTGGGAGGCAGAGGCGGGTGGATCATTGTGAGTATGAGGCCAGCCTGGTCTACAAAGTGAGTCCAGGCTCAACCAAGGCTACACAGAGAAACCCTGTCTCAAAACAAAAA
Source organism: Psammomys obesus (assembly GCF_907164565.1). Lineage (NCBI taxonomy): Eukaryota > Metazoa > Chordata > Mammalia > Rodentia > Muridae > Psammomys > Psammomys obesus. The sequence goes on along the minus strand of NW_026596040.1, from coordinate 692,736 downwards.
CAAAAACAATCAAAATGAAAACAAAACAAAAACCCCCAGCTAGCTAACAAACGGCTTTAGTTCATTTTACACAAAATAGTTCCTAATTGTTTTATAAACAAAACAAACTTATTGAAATGAAGTTTTAAAAAAAAAAATCTGTCAATGATGATGCTTGCCTTAAATTCCAGCACTCAGGAGACAGAGGCAGGAGGATCTCTGTGAGCAGATGTAGGCCAGTCAGGGCTACATAGACGCTTTCTCGAAGCAACAACAAAACTAGACTATAATTATGTATAATATATAGAAATTGTATTTTTTTTTTTAAAGTAGAACTTGGAGCTAGAGAGATGGCTCAGGGGTTAAGAGCACTTACTACTCTTGTACAGGACCTAGGTTCAGTTCCTAGCACCCACATAGTGGCTTACAACTTGAAACTGAGGTTCCGGGGGTCTGATGCCCTCTTCTGGCTTGCACAGGCACTGCAGGAACATGGTACATTTACATATATGCAGGCAAAACACTCATACACATAAAATAAAAATAAGTTGTTTTTTTTTTTCTTGGTTTTTCAAGACAGGGTTTCTCTGTGTAACAAAGCCTGGACTATCCTGGACTCATTTTTGTGGATCAGGTTGGCCTCGGACTCACAGAGATGCCCCTGCCTCTGTCTCCAAGCCCTGAGATTAAAAGTGTGTGCCACCACGCCCATTGAGTAAGACCTTAAAAAAGAGTATTTGCTGCTCTCCTGCAAGAGCTGGTTGGCTCTCAGCAGCTCCCAGCCCCCCTGTAACTCTAGCTCCAGAGGATGTTCTGGCCCCATCACCTTTACTCACACGCATACACACACACAGACACACACATACAAAATCTTTTTTTTTTTTAATGTAGAATTTGGTCACTGCTAAAAGGGGATTACTCAATCTCACTTGTATCGTCTGTTTCTGAGGGGGATAAAAGCCCATACATGGAGAGGATGCCTCAGAGACTTGGAATTTGAAAATGGAGGCCATGTTTCTTGGCTTCTTTTCAGCTGTCTGATGTCACCCAAGAAGTGCTCCACAGAGCAGACATGGATAAACTTTTGACCTCTGTCTGGCCCTGGTTCCTAAAACTTTTATGGGAAGGTCACTAATAAACTAAGTGTGTAAATGCTCCGCCATCCAGTTAAAAAAATAATGGCTACCGGTGCTTACACGACATGTATTCTGCAAAACATTTATTTACCTTTCCTTCTAATAAAATACACTCACTGATACATAAAAGACAGTAAAAGTATCCACAGCCTGCTATTAAACTTGATATGTTTTTACCGACAAGTTTTAATATACTGTTTTTGGATGGATTGGGCATTACTTAAAAACAAGCAACCAATGAGGACGTGACTAAGATTAGTACCAAGGCACAAACTCAGTCATTTGTCCAAGTGTGATGTCTGTCCTGAGAGCTTCAATGTCTCCATCTAAAGATCAGATTGCCTGTTAAAATGGCCAATATACTTCTAGCAATGAGTCACTTGTGTAAAAATGCCACCATAAAACACATTAGACTTTTGGGTTTTTTTTGTTTTGTTTATTTAACTTTAAACTGCAGTCTGGTAAATTTAATTCATCACGTTCTCACGAAAGTACTACAGGGGCAGCAAAGGAGAACCTCTAGTTAGGTATTCAACCTCCTCTTGGAGACAGAAGCATATGTAAAGAAAAGTCCTGAGTAAATGAAGGACTTTTCAAAATCCCTACTCACGCCAGCTCTCTTTTACGGGGTCAGGGGGTCCTGCAATCAGCTGGCAGTGCACGCTGATGGTCTGGATGACCACAACAGGACAAAGAACATTAAGGTATCCATCTCCCCCGCCCCATCCTTTTCTCACTGCACCAGCCTTCATTTCCTAGGCTGTCATCCTTGCCAGAAGCTCTATCTTGACCCGTAGGGTAAGTATTCTAAAGGTAACATTAAGGAATGGCACACCAAGATAATTCCTTCAGAACCCATAAATGTTTGTCAAGAGCCTAAGATCTAGACAGTGATTTTCTTACGTGGGAGTTCGGGATAAAGGGCTGGTGAGAGGTGAGGTGGCTCAGTGCTTGTCCTGGAAACCTAACGGCTTGAGTTTCCCTGGATCCCAAGAAAGGAAGATAGAACCAAGTCCCTCAAGTTGTCCTCTGACCTCCACGTGTACCCATAATCACACATATACACTTCCTCCACAAAATGAATAAAGTCCTGGGCAGACTTAACCTTTCTGCATCACTAAATTGTTATTTTAAAAAATTTTTAATTTTTCAAAAAATTTCTAGAAAGCGATTTATTTACTTTTATGTAAAAAAGTTGCTATCAGATCCCCTGGAACTGGAATTACAGACAGCTGTGAGCTGCCATGTGGGTGCTAGGAACTGAACCCCGGTCCTTTGGAAGAGCAGCTGGTGTTCTTAACCACTGAGCCATCTCTCCAGCTCCAAGTCACTGGATCTTTAAGGATGAGGCAGCAATAAGAATAAGATGACCCAGGGCAGTTTACCAGAAGCTTGATTCATTCACTCCTTTCCCCTTCGAGAGATGACAGAGGATAATACTCCCAGATGGTCCCTGCGATGAAAGCACAGGCTGAGAGCAGCAGGCAGCACATCTGCTGGACTGGCTGTCCCATCTGTCACCGACAAGGACATACAAACCCCTAGGACTCTGAGGTCTTGCACATGCTTCTGTTCCCTTATTCTTGAACCGTTCCAAACAGAGAAGTGTCTACCATGTTTCTGTTTTTATTTATTTCGTGTGTGCCCTCTGCAAATGTGCAAATAAAGTGGGATGCTTCCTCCAGGGTGACTTGTGTAGCAATCAACAAGAGTGGGATGCATTGCCAAGCGTGATGGCCCAGCTGTGGTCATCGGGCTCAAAACCCAGCTGCAAACTGCATTCAGGGCAGGCTGCACTTCTTTTTTCTCTTCTTTTTGAGACAGGGTCTCAGCTCTGGCTGTTCTTGAACTCGGAGATCAAGGTAGCACTTTTTTTTTTTAAGTAGATTTATTTATTATGTATACAGTGTTCTGCCTGCACCACCAGATATTATAAATGGTTATGAGCTACCATGTGGTTGCTGGGAATTGAACTCTGGACCTCTGGAAGAGCAACCAGTGCTTTTAACCTCTGAGCCATCTCTCCAGCCCAAGGTAGCACTTCTTAACACAAGGTAACATCTGGATTCTGCTTTTTCTAATAATGCTGTGTCAGGAATCTTTCTATTCTCTCTCTCTCTTTCTCTCTCTCTCCAGCCAGCCACCCATCATCCATCCAACCATCCATCCTTCCATTAGGTTTTGTTCCATTTCTACCCACGGGGCTATATATCACTCTTCAGATGTGACATTTAATCTTCATTGTCACTTTGGCTGGATTTAGAATCACCTGGCAGACACACTTTTGGCTATGCCTATGAGGCTGTTTCCAGAACAGATTTCTTTTGAATGAGGGTGGCAGGTACCCTCAGAAGGGCTGGGTACTGGACTTGATACTAAAGGAAAAGGCAGACACTGATTCCCTTTTCTCTGCATTCTGGCAGTGCCATGGACCAAGCTGCCACCATCACACTGTCCCTTCCCTCTACGCTGCTGCCTCCTTTCTAAGCCCTGAGCCAAAGGAAATCCTCCTTTCTTCTGGTCACAGCAATGATAAAGTTAACGAATACATCAGACAACTAAAGAAAGAAAATGAACTTTTTAGACCTCCAGGACACTCCTAAGATTTCAAGGAAAGCACTTTCCATTTGGGTATCTATCAACACTTGATCACTAACAGATGGGAGATATCATTTTCATTTCCCACATAAAGGATGGGGCTTCTGCTTGTGTTCCCGAGTCGTGGTCGCCAGGCTTTGCAAATACTAAGCGCATCTCTACCACAATGCTGTCTCCCACCCATAAGTGATCTTAATCAGCTGCTTTTGGAGAAGGATGAACTGCATGCAAAGCAAGCTGGGTGGTGTGGATTTCCCAACTCCCACCCAGCTTCCAACCTGAGAGGATGTCTGCACACGAGTGGACAGCCCACCTCCTTCGCAACACTCTGCACTTAGGTTTAACAGACTTACACTGACCTGGCAGAAGCCTGCGTTTGGTTCTTAGCACCGTCAGACAGCTCACAATTGCCTGTGACGGCAGCTCCTCAAGGGTCTCCACTCACATACACATACCCACACAGAGCAACACACACCATGCACAGTTAAAAAATAATAAAAAGTAGCTGCAGTGGTGGCGCACACCTTTAATCCCAGCACTCGGGAGGCAGAGGCAGGTGGACCTCTGAGTTCAAGGCCACTTTCAGGCCAGTAAATGGTGAGGCCATCTCAAAATCCAATAAATAAGAACAAATCTTAGAAGATTTACATTGTAGGTTTACTAGTGTCTTGTGTGTGTGTGTGTGTGTGTGTGTGTGTGTACAAATGTGGATGCCAGAAGACGCTGTCAGGTGTCCTCTTCTGGAGCTCTTTTTTTTTTTTTTTTTTTTCTTACCTAGTCTGAAAGCCAGCAAGCCCAACAATACTTCCTTCAAGCTAGGGTTACAGGTATGTGCTAGACTCTGGACTCATTTTGTAGAGGCTGAAGTCCAGAACTCATGGTTGTACAAACAAGTGGTCTTAACCTCCGAGCTGTCTCTCCAGCCCGTGTTTTATATTTTAAATAAAAACATGCATGTATGTATGTATTTAGTATGTATGCGTGTGTGCCTGCAGATTACACATATCATGTGTTCAGAACTCCATGGAGGTTAGAAGAGGACATCAGATGCCCTGGAACTAGACTTACAGTCAGCTGTGAGTTGCCATGTGGTTACCGGTAATCAAACCCAGGTCCTCTGAAAGAACAACAGACTCCTTTTGTTTTTCAAGACAGGGTTTCTCTGTGTAGTCTTGGCTGTCCTGGAGCTTACTCTGTAGACCAGGCTGGCCTCCAACTCAAGAGATCCACCTGCCTCTGCCTCCAGAGTGCTGGATTAAAGGCTGGACCATCACCTCCAAGTTATAACATGTACTCTTGACAACTGAGCCATCTTTCCATTTCCCTTATTTTGTTTTTAAATAGTTTATTCCTACTTTTTCCCCCTTTGTGTATGTATGCTATAGAACCTATGATATATAAAGGTCAGAGGACCACGTCAGGTGTTGGTTTTTGCCTTCTTTTGAGTCAGGGTCTCTTGCTTTCCCACTGGCATGACAGGCTAACTGGACTATGGAGCGTGGAGGGGAGCCCCTGTGTCCACCCATCTCCCTATAGAAGCACTGGGGTTACACATATTCATTACTGCATCTGACTTCATGAATCCCGAGGATCTGAACTCAGGCCCTCAAGCTTGCACTTGCACAGTGAGTGCTAAACCCACTGAGCCACCTCTTTAGCCTAATGTCTTCTTTGCTGCTGGTTGGGGAGGTTAGTGGGGCTGTACTGGATATATGCCCAGGTCCCTGTGATAGCTGGGCTGACACTCTACACTCCCATCCCCACTACTCTGCCAACTGATACATTTAAACTCAAAGTCAGAAGACAATGCCTTTTCAAAAAAGAAGAAATGAAAACAAAACAGCCTTCTAAGTAAGGTTCAGGATCAAATTAAACTGGAACCTCTGTGTAATACCCTTACTCTCCAAGTGGCAAATTGCGACAAGGAATACATTGGGGATTAAAATAATTTGTAGTAGGGCTGAGTGTGGTGGTACATGGTTTCACTCAGAGATAGGCCAATCTATGAGTTCAAGGCCAGCCTGGACTAAAAAAGGTGAGACTCTGCTTTAAAATACGAAACCAAACTGCTTCAAAATATGAAAACAAAAACAAAAACAAAAACAAAAAACCCCAAAACAAAAAACAAACAAAAACTAAACAAAAACAAAGACAGTGCTTAAAATCTTATCAACAGAGAAAAGCGGCGCTTTCATTGCCATGAAGTTATTGGTGATACAGAGTGTGCTGTAGAACAGCCTCCTGCTGGACTGACTGGAGATGAGGTTGGGTGTGCTGGCAAATGCCTGTAATCTAAGTAAGGCAAAAGACTGCTGTTGAGTTTGAGGGTACATAGTAAACTCTAGCCAAGCAGGGGAAGAAGCAACCAAACAAGTATTGGCTGGAGAGGTAGCTTAGCAGTTAGAAGTACTTGCTGCTCAATCAAGAGGACCTGAGTTCAAATCCCAGCACCCACAATGAGCAGCTCAAAATTGCTGGTACCTCCAGCTCCAAGGGATTCAATGCCTTCTTTTGATCTCCATGGGTACCTGCCCTTCCTAGCACACACATTCATAGGGACACACAGATGCACACATATATAAATTAATAATCAATCTTCCACAAAGAAAGAGGGTGATAAAATATCAGGCTCATCCAGGCATGGCAGCACATGCCTTTAATCCCAGCACTTGGGAGGCAGAGACAAGCAGATCTCTGAGTCTGAGACTATCCTGGTTAACAGAGTGAGTCCCAGGACAGCCAGGGACGGCTACACAGAGAAACCCCTTCTCGAAAAACCAACACACACACACACACACACACACACACACACACAGAGAGAGAGAGAGAGAGAGAGACCAGGTTCATAACCATCTTTTCTTCTTTTCCTCTCAACTTAAAGTTCCTTTTCCCTTCAGGAATTCCTGGTGTTTTTCTCCCCCAGGCTTATAAACATTCAGGGCCTGCCTGTTGCCAAGTACTTGTTGTGGGTGTTAAGTGAGAACTACTATGCAACAGCACACAGGTGTACACTAAAACTGGATTTAGTGCTTTTGTAAATGATCCTGTCAACCCACCTTACTAACTTCAGTGGATGCACAGACTATATAGGCTTCAAAATCAGGCAAAACAAAATTAAAAACATACTAAACATCTATGTAAACTTGCTTTACATTTTGCGTCTTCTTATACCTTCATTATTTCCCAAATCATCTGTACCGAAAGGTAAACATCTTCCAACTAGCTAAAAATGGATCAGACACCAACAGAGGGAAAAAATGATTAAGCTTCATCTTGCCAGCCCTGTGTTTACTATTTTGGTTTTTTGTTTTTGTTTCTTCCCTCAAGACAAGGTCTCACTATGTAGCTCTAGAGTTTACTACTTAATAGTAAGTTTTATCAATGTCTTTTATTGCCACACTAAATAACCTAGAGCTTCCTAGAAAAATAATACAGAATTCTTTAAACACAAGCATGCCTACTTCAAATGGCAATGAGCCCTGTGGTCCAAAATAAAGCCCTGGCATCAATCCAAGCCAGTTTATTTCCAAACCTTCAGTAAGCAGTTACTTCCTTTCCATCTTATTCCAAAATTACTTATTCCAAATCTCTACCCTTTATCCTATCTCACTCTGTTCTGCAAGATGATTTAAATGATCTCTACTAGACTTTCTATATTTATTTGGATTGTTTTCATTCAGAAATTTAGAACATAAAAGGTCACAAAAATTTCTCAAGTCTATTACTGGTATAATCTAGTGGAGGGGGACTTCAGAGATTATAACCTTTAATTAAGAATACACAGCTAGGGGCCTGGAGAGATGGCTCAGAGGTTAAGAGCACTGGCTGTTCTTCCAGAGGTCCTGAGTTCAGTTCCCAACAAACACAAAGTGCTTCACAACCAACTATAATGAGATCTGGTGCCCTCTTCTGGTGTGCAGGTGTACACGCAGATAGAACATTGTATCCATAATAGAGAAATCTTAAAAAAAAAATACACAGCTAGGCATGGTGATGGACATTTCTATGAGGATAGGGCAGGAGGACTGTGACTTCAAAGGCAGCCTGGGTTCTAGAAAAAAAAAAGCCCCCACCCACCAAACAAAACAAGAATACACTTTACTATAATAATCAATAACCCAATTGCAATTACTGTCAATCTAGGCAGAGTGCAGTGATACTCACCTGTCATCCCAGCACTCAGGAGGCAGAGGCTTGAGGACTGATACAAGTTCAAGGCTTGTTTGGTTTACACAGCAAGTTTCAGGCCAGCCCAAGCTATATAGTAAAACTGAAATGGTCTCAAAAAACAAAACAAAGTAACTAAGTAAAATAACACAACACATACACATACAAAACAACATGATTCCAGGATGTTTCTGTCTGGCTTTTAAACAACTTATGTTTCTGTGTGTTGTATACTGACACCTTAAAAGACTTCCTGTGTTGTTCACAGACAGTAGACAAATGGGCACTTGTAAATTTGTTAACTATCACATGCTGGTGCTGTTTTAAAAGATAGTTTGACAACCTTGTGGCTTTTTTTCTTTATATTTTGTCTAAGTAGAATATGGGGGGAAAAAAAATCAAATGGCTGATATAACCACCACTGGTCTAAATTTAACACAAGCAAACAGGAATAAAGACCTAAACAGAAATAAGGACCCTTTTGTCTCAAGTAGGACTTAAATCTTGGGCTGTGTTGAATGGAAGGAAGAGGCAAATGGTCCAAACAGGCTTTCTATTGTTGTGGTTACTGGATGTTTCATAGTAGCTCATGCTCATCCTATTCTGGTCCATTGTCATTTGCAGAGGCAATTGGTACTGAGTGGGATATGAAAGAGGAAACTTCCGCTCCTATTTGTGAATATACAAAATAAATTGCAACCATAGTGTGTTGGCTAGTTTTACATTAATTTGACACAGGCTAGAGCTGGGAAGAAGAAACCTCAATTGAAAAGACAGCCCCTGGAGACTGTCTTGTGAGCAACCTGTAGTGCATTTTCCTGATTGATTATAGATGAAGGAGGGCCTAGCTCACTGTAGGTGGTACCATACCTGGGGAGGTGCTCCTGGCAGCTATAAGATAGCAAGTCACACTGAGAAGCACTCCTCCGAGGCCTCTGCTCCAGTTCCTGCCAGCAGGTTCCTCCCTTGAGTTCCTGCCCTGACTTCTGTCTGCAGTGGACTGTGTTGTGGAACTCTAAACCGAAATACAGTGATTTGTTTTTGTTTTGTTTATTTAAGACAGGGTTTCTCTGTGTAGGCCTGGATGTCCTGGAACTAGCTCTGACCAAGCTGGCCTTGAACTTAAAGATTCACCTGCCTCTGCCTTCCAAGTGCTAGGATTAAAGGCATAACCACCACCACACCTGGCTTGGTTACAGTATTTTATTGCAGCAATAGACATAAGGTTTTGATTTTTAGAATATATTCTGGATTATTGTGTAAGATTAGAAAATGTTTTCACAACAAATGTAAAGTCCAAAATTAAACACTGATCTACAGTAAAAGGTGCTACAGAGACATTTATTAATGTTCCATTGTATTTACAGTTTAATATAGCAACCAAAGTGAGCTAGCACTTGGGCAGCAAGCACATCATTCTACAGTTATAACAGTTGTAAAAGCAAGGAGTACACAATGTTAGGGATCTTCTCAAAAGTTCCAAATTAATTCTTTGCTCCTGACCCTCTGGGATTCTAGCCACTCAGTTTACAGAATAACATTTAGTATTTAATCTGAATCTGTCTTTGCCCTTTCCATTTTATATGATGACAAACACCTTAAGAATTCCTTTGTACACAGAATTACAGAATGAAAAGGTAATTTCTGAATATAGACTATGTAAAATTAATACTTATTTACCAATTGAGAACATTGTTAACACTACGATGAGCTTTGCACTATGGTTTTGTTTCCTGGTGTTCACACAGTACAATTAAACATATTTCTAGATTAATCTGAACAGGAAATATGGATTATGTGCAGAAATATAGTCATAACCAAAGTTTTGACTTTTGAGAAAACCCCTTTTCAAACAGCCAGCCTTATACATAGCTTAGACTAATCTGTAATTTCAAATCTGCTTTGAGATGGAGGATGAATAAAGCAAGATTGCCCCCTACTGACTACAGGGACATGGCTCATGCTATTTAAAATGACTACAAACAATATATAAGGCATTATTAATAATACATCACAGACTTGATTGCAAGAGCTTTTTCAAACGTTAACCACTAATGATTCGATGATTACAGAATTCTGCATTAACTATTAACATTTTACAGCTAGGAACAAATAGAGAGAAGTGATCTTTTTCAACAGTACTTTATTTTTAAAGCAGGTGACTGTGCTCCATTCTGGCGCTGATTCACTTCCTGCAGGTGCTCTCGCTTCTTAAGGGACTTCATCAGTGCAGGAAGGCCTCTGCCAGAAAACATCTGCCAAAGAAGGACACTGAACAGTCAAACTCTAGTTAGCCTGTTATTTTGGCTAAGAGCAGGGTGTAGTCAGTCACAGAAGATGTTTAGAGACATCCGTGGTGCATTTAAACATAGTATGACGATTACTATACAAGGACAACATAGTAGCCAATAAACAGTCAATTTCCAGTTCTTAAATCAACCCCCCCCACACACTATAAATAATTGTGCTCTCTCTAAAGACTTCTTTTATGTGTATAGGTGTTCCGTCTGTGTGCATGTCTGTGCAGTACCCTCAAAGACTGTAAGAGAGTACTGGATCCTCTTCAACTGGAATTAAAGATGGTTGTGACCACCATGTGGGTGCTGGGAATTGAACCCAGGTCCTCTGAACCCAGCAAGTGCTCTTAACTACTAACCCAACTTTACAGTCCCCTAGTCCCAGTATGTTCCCTCTTGAAAATCAGGTCAGGAGTTCCTCACTCTTCTCTCTTCTGTTCTAACAAAAGAACAAAATGGAAGTGGTGATTCTTCATCTTATACTTACTCTCATGAGGACAGCTTAAATAGGTCCATTTTCTAATACACCTACTGTTATCATTCACTTGACAATTCTGTCAGATCTCACCCAGGAAAAAAATCTGATACCAATGATGTCACCCTCTATGTGAATTGTGGCAAAGTTAGAAAGTGAATGTAAACTCACCTGTCCTATCTCACAGATATGCTTTTGAAATCTTAAAAGAACCAAAGCATTTGGGAAGTATGTTTTTCAGAATATATGCAATTCCTAACCAACTTTTAAGAAGTAATATGACAGAATTGTATAATTCTAAAATGATATCTGGCTGGGCATGGCAGTACATGCCTTTAATCCCAGCACTCAGGAGGCAGAGGCAGGCAGATCTTTATGAGTTTGAGAGGCAGGCAGATCTTTATGAGTTTGAGGACATCCTGGTCTACAAAGCAAGCCCAGGATAGCCAGGGCTATTACACAGAGAAACCCTGCCTTCAAAAACAACAACAAATAAAATAAAATAATGATCTCTGTGTTTATGTGTTTCCCTGTCTTCTTCTGCTTTAGGACTTGAACTCAGGTTATGGAATGCTTAAGCAGATGTGTGTGTGTGTGTGTCACTAAGCCACACTCCTGGGCCTGTACGGACATTACTGGTTTAGTTCTCATGGAAATAAAGTGGGGGGAAACTTCAAGTAACTCTTTACTGTAATGTCAAAAGAAGAAGCGCTAAAGACACACACCACTTTAATAAATATAAGAAACTACTTGGAACCCAATATTAGGCTGACCACCAGACAGGCTCATATGTAAGCCTATATGTGTCCTTTTTTCCATCTCTCTAGATTATGATAAAACCATACAAAACCTTGTTGTTTTCCCCTTAGGCTGTAAACATTTCAAAAGGCTGCTAACATGTAAAGAAGATTCAACAGTGGGGGAAATGAACTTACTCCTTTACAACTGTCAACATTTCCCACAACTCCAAATTCAGTTGTGTCTGGTAGACCACTGATATGATTGATACACCTGTCCTTTACACCAAGACAAAGTGACAGACAGGCTATGGCTCCCCATCAACACCACAGGGGACTGTCAGAACCAGAAAAGTGAGCAGAAGCAGAAGGGAAACGGAAGCACTGCTGCCACCTGGAGGCTGTTCTAGAGAGGCCTAACAAACCCAAGTCACTTCACCTTTATCAGTTTTGACTACAGATAAAAGCCAGTGTCAATGACTGCTGAGTCAAATGCTGGTCTGCAGGACACGGTGGAGTACAAGTGTGTTGCCTGGCCACTTAGTTCACGCTGCTTTATAAACAGTTTTGTCAGGGTTCTCCAAGTCAAAACCTGACACTCAACAGTCATTTAAAAATCCTGCTGGATGAGCCAGACCAAAGAGGAAAGAAGAGCAGAGCACCAGCATTCATGCTTGCGGCTGCTACCTGCTGCGCTGCCTTCCCCAGCACTCTTTCCTCACGCTGCTAACCACAGTAAGCCCTTTCCTCTGTAAGCTGCCTGTCAGGTGTTGTGACCCAGCTAAAGTAACCACTGCAGTGGTTTGGTGGCATGCCTGTGATCACAGTGGATTTCAGGCTGAGCAAGGAGTTCAAGGCCAGTCTGAGCTATCTATGTGGACAATGTCTTAAAAAGAACAAAGTTGCTGGATGGTGGAAGTACACACCTTTATTCCAGAATTCAGGAGGCAGAGGGAGGCAGATCTCTGAGCTTGAGGCCAGCCTGGTCTGCAGAGTAAGTTTCAGGAAAGCCAAGGTTACACAGGAAAACCTTGTCTTGAAAAAACAGAACAAAACAAAAAACAAAAAGAAAAGACAATGACTTTGCTTTACAATAAATAAATAAAACAGTAAATATACTGAGCACGTTGTGTGTGTATCTAATATATGTGCAACAATAATAACAATTAAAAATAAGGTTATGAACTTGACAGAGTGGGAGATGCGGTAGCTGGAGGAGAAGGGGCATACAGTGCTCATGCATGAAATTCTCATTAAAAAAAAATCAGCAAGTAATAAACCTTTCTCCTCCTAGTTGACAAGGAAGAGGGGTTAACATGGCTTTAAAAAAGGCTGTCAAATCCATCGTGCTTCACTGTGCAAGCGCCTTTGGAGTCCTCTAGCTACAGGAGAATCCTCACCTTCAGCAGCAGCAGCCTGCTCTTGCTTCCCTGCCAGCTCCAGGGTGTTGTATAAAAGCACACTTTTCAGTAAAGGGAGGACATTATCACTTTTGAGCAATGGAAAAAGCACATTTTCTTTCTTCTGCTTCCAGAGTCATACAGCTAACACCACCGTACCGTGTGTAGTGACCCCTTCTGACTTTTTGTTGTCAAGACAGAAAAAAAGTTAATTAGGCTATTTAGTTAACTATGTACTTCTCCATTTGTTTTTGAGACATAGTCCAAGCTAGCCCTTAACTCACTAGCATATCTAATTCGGGCCTCAAACTCATCATCATGTCTCAGCCTTCCTGGTACAAAACTGTGGGTCACACCCTATCAGTGCACTGTTTTCTCCTCTAGAGTCTGAGCTGTAAAAGGGCATTTGTATACCTACAGAATAAATATTACCATGTCCCTCTAAAAGATTCTCAGGAGTTAACCGGTAAAGGAAACAAAATTGTAAACACTGCTTTCAAATCCCAGTCCCTTCACCTTGTGGTCTAGGCTCCCTGATCATATTCTGAGTGACTTCATACCAACCAGCACACTGAGGCTCGGCAGAAAGCAAATAAATTTACTTATGTGCAGGTTTCTGAGGACCTCTGAAGCACACCACAGAAACCCCTCTCAAACCATTCTCTGACCAGCTCCCATAGCACTATCCTAAAAACTGGTGCTGCTATCATGGCCTGGAAGATTCATGACTTTCAATGTAGATCACTCAAAAATTTACCAAAATCTTTAGAAAAATAAAAGGTGTATAATGACATAATTCCTATCAAAATCCCTAACATAGCAGAATGGAGAGTTAGGCAGTCCCTGTCCTGGATATTATTCACTGTATGTCAGAAGATGAAGAAAGTGCGCAATGCCCTCACATACCCAAACCTTCCCTGCTTCTCCCCTTTTCCTCCCTTCCCTTTCCAATGGGGGATCAAATTTTGTGCACTGAACTATACCCCAAAGGCTGTCAAATATCCTTCTATATGAAAAATGAAGACAACAGACAGAGGGGTGATTTCCCTGGGAAATTCACAGCTCCCATCACATTCCTACAGGACAGTTTGTCTGCAAGGAGGACCCACAGCCACCCTGAAGTCGGAGCTGAGCTGCAGTCGGTCTCTGTTCTCCATTACATCTCAGGAGACTGCAGTTCTCCCCCACAGAGCTAACTTCCACAAGCTCAGTTCTACCATCATTTAAGGTTTGTGGCAATTGCTGCACACAGCTATCACAAGGCCTTTTCTGGGGCTTCACCTGGACTGACTGTTAAGTGGTGCTCAAGGTTATATTCTATCACACACAGCCCCAAAGCCAGAAGGGCAAAGAATTGAGTCCACAAAAGCATAGCCTGCCTTGTCAGGGCTCTCTGCTGTATTTAAGGTATCTCACTCTTCAGGTAGCCATTGGTAAAAGATGGGAGTCAGCTACTGGGGAAAACTGTACGAATCAAATAGTTCAGGGCTTAGTTCTGTTCCAAGGAAAGGAAAGGTCCCTCTCCTCCCCTTGGATCTGAGTTTCCACTCCACCAGAGTGGTAAAATCTTGGTATAAACCTGAAACAGGCAAAGGCAAGGTGGCAAAGGCCCAAGAATTAATTTTAAGAAATGGATGTCTTAGTGGGCTTGTCAGTAGCACAGCAAGAGGACCTGTTCCTAATGTAGCTGCTGATTCCCCTCAAGGCATTCTGTGGCTCTGTGAGAGTAGGGAAGAGAAGGCCTGATGGGCTCAACCCGGTCATCAATACCCTAACCGCCCCTCCCCCCATTACTACTGATACACTTGCCAAAACAACTTTTTTCTTCCCTTTGCCCTCAACAACTTTTGTAAACACCACTCCTCCAATAAAAATAGGGAAAAGACAAGAATTTTTTTATGCCCTCCTACAATTTATGTATCCCTATCCCAGCCTCACTCCAAACTGATTGGAACTCTGCAATGCTATCACATGATCACAACAGGAACACACACCACCCCCATACCTTTAATAAATAAAGAGAACTCTGGTCCTGGGGAGATTTGAGAAAGTTTCTGGCATCTTCCGAACTTTTGCATAATTGATAAATCCTCTGAGAAACAGGAGAAAGCCTAATTAAGAAAAGAAAGTCAAGAATGAACTTCTAATTTATGCATTAAACCCCTTCCCCAGAACTTCCCCTTGTTACAGGAACATGTCATTTTCCTGCTGAAGCCTATTAACGCAGGCAGTTTCCCCCAACATCTTCAAAGGACTTTTCTATTCAGTTACCCACATCTCAACAGGAAGGCAAAATCTCAAGTGTGAGCGCCTCTCTGAAGGAGCTAACTGGTCTCAAAGGAAATGGAATGTAAACTGGGGCCACACATTCACATCTGGAGGCCTCACTGGGAAGTCTATAGAATCCTCCTGCTGAGTTCCAAATAACATCCACACAATTAACTCCAAAAGGGAGATTACAAATGGTTTTGTTTTCTGAAATATGCTCTCAGTATACAGGCTGATCTCCAATCTTCTATGTGAGCAAGGTGTTCTGAACTCCTACTTTCTTTTTTGCCTCCTTCTCCGGAGTTTTCTGTGATTACAGGCACACACCACCAAAATTTTGCTGTTCTCAAGCTTAATTCTGATCTTTTGTTATTTAGTTTTCTGCCACCAGTACATAACGTTGTCCACTAGATGTCAGCACCCACTTGTGTAGAACTCCAGTTTTGTACTTTTGTTTTTTTCCCAGAGACACTCTTCATAGTCCTTAGCTGTCCAGGAATTTGCTCTATAGATCAGCTGGCCTTGAACTCAGAAATCCACCTGTCTCTGCCTCCCAAGTGCTGGGATTAAAGGTGTTCACCAATGCCCCGCCCCAGTTTTCTACTCTTAAAGATGGTTTGACAGCACCAAACTCACACATTCAGCCCTCAAATGTGCCCCTCAAATGAAAGCCCTCCTTCAGAGATACTCTTCAATGCCATTGATACAATGTACCAATGCAATGCTATAAAGTTCACTGCATACAAGGCAGTGAGTTTTAATGTATTTACTGACTTGTACAACAATCACAATCTAATTCAGGCCTTTTTGTCATCCCTCTCCCAACCAGTGGACCTTAGTAGTGGTTACTCATTCACCTGAGCCCTCCTCTTCTGTCCCAGCTCCAAGTAATCATTAACCTAGTTTGTTTTAAGGAATTTTTAAATAAACTCAGTGGTAAAAAGTTCTTTTTTTAGTAAAAACCAAGTTATCAATGTTGAGACTAATGAGTATCATTCAGTTTGACACCAAAAGCACAGAAATATAGTACAGGCTAACCTTCACAGGCTGGTTCTCCTGAAATGGCAGCGCCATCACTGGAAAGGAGGGCCTGGCAGCACCATATGGGACTGTATTTGCTAGCTATTCCAAGTGCTGAGAAAAGCTTAAAATTTTAAGGTATTTATGTAAAGTATCTTGATTTTTAAATGCTGCCAACTAATTTAAAGCAACTTTAAAAATAACTAGGGTAAACTACGAAGTAGTGACACACCCTTAATCCCAGCAATCAGGAGACAAAGGCAGGCAGATAACTCAATTTCAGGATAGCCTGGTCTACAGAGTGAATTCCAGGACAGATAGGACTACTCAGAGAAACTCTGTTTCAAAAAACCGAAATAACAACTGGGGTAAACAAACTACTAGAGTTCACTAGCTGCAGGTCCGGAGCCACCAGCTTGGGTATGCTCTGCACAGATCCCTATAGACGTTCCCAGAGACACAAGGAGAGGCTGCAAACATACAGATTTAAATAGACGGTGCTTATAATGAAATAGAACACAGCAAAAAAGGCTCAATAATAAAATATCAATCCTTCTTCCGGGAAACACTGATATAAAAATCAGTCCATTAACTGTATTTAGTTTATATTACAAATAAGCCAACTGAAAAATGCCTATTATTTCTTCTTTTTAAAAAATTTTTATTTTTATTTTGTGTGCATTAGTGTGAAGTGGTGTCAGATCCCTTGGAACTGGCATTACAGACAGTTGTGAGTTGCTATGTGGGTGCTGGGAACTGAACCTGGGTCCTTTGAAAGAGTACACGGTACCCTTAACCACTGAGCCATCTCTCCAGCCCCTGTTTCTCCTTTGATCCATCTGGACTTTGGTCTATCTTTCAGCCAGTGAGTGATCAGCTTTACTCTTCATCATCTTTCAAATGGTGCTAGGGATTAAGGCCAAGGACTGAGCACGTAGGCAAGTGTCCTAGGCCACTGGGCTCAATACTCAACCCAGCTTTTCTCTCGGAGTCCATCTGAGAGAATAAACAAGGCAAACGTTATTCCTCCTGAGTCATTCTCCTGCTACTTAGTTTTATTAAACTTGTGGAAATCAAGGGAGGGGGAAATTCACCCTTTCTCTTTCTGGAAACATTAGATTCCAGTAATCCGGAATAGATAATGCCCCAGTGCAAGAGGGAATGATGCCATGGATGACTTGCATTTTCTAAGATGCAGGGTCAGTAATGCTTGGATCTACTGACTAAGAAAGGCAGGTCTCAACTCTCAAGCTCCTGCTGGCCTTAGGTGTTGGGCTGAGCTAGCCAGATTCAGGAAGAACAGTCCCTCCAACAGCTCGGACAGAGGATACACGAAGGTGTGTAAAGCAGGAACTAAACATGGTGGTGCACACTAGGGAGGCAGAGGCAGGAGGATCAAGCAAGCTCAAGGACTTCTTGATCTACAGAGTGAGGCCAGCGACAGAGTACATAGCAGGACCTTGTCTCAAAAGGAAACAGAAAAGGAGATAGTCAAATTAGGGATCTGAACATCAGGCATGGTGGTGCACCTCTACAATCCAATACTTGAAAGGAACAGGAAAGAAGATCAGTTCTAGGTTATCCTCAGCTATGTATCCGTGTAGGCCAGCCTGTAGACCAGCCTGGCCTACACTGGGACTTTGCTTAAAAAAAAAAATAAAAAATAAAGAGAGAGAGAGAGAGAGAGAGAGAGAGAGAGAGAGAGAAGGAAAACAAACAAAACCAAAAAGAAAGAAGGCCAGGTGTAGCTGCACAAGCCTTTAATCTCAGCATTTGGGAGGCAAAGAGCCAGGGCTATACAGAGAAATCATCTCAAAACAAAAACAAAAACAAAACAACAAAAGCAAACAAATGAAAACAAAAAAAGAAAGGTCTAAACCAGGAAAAAAAAGGTTTTGGTGATAACCAAGAGTCACATCATGAGTGCTGACCTTTGTAGGACAGAGTGATAATGTCACAGATGTCCAATGCCAATTATATTATCTTTCTTTTTAAAACTTTACTTTTAATTATATGTTTTCTGTGTTGGGGTATGTGCAGGTGAGTACAGGCACTCTCATGGTCAGATGTGGGTACTGGGAATCAAACTTGGGTCCCCTGCAAAACACTCTGAACTCTTAACCACTGAACCATCCCTCAAGCCTCATCATCTTTGAAAGCTACTGGATAGCTCTGTTATTGCTTTGTAGACATGACAGCAATGATGAGGATAGCCTGTTATTATATCACACATATTTCCTTATAAATAACAAAGCCACCTTAAAATAATTCACCAATACTAATTTCCTTACTTTAATGATTAGAAAGAAAATAATTTAAAATAATGAAAATTATAATCTGAAGATTAATAGCCAGACTATCTTCATGTGCACAAGCACGCACATGTGTGTATGTATACGTGTGTGTGTGTATGTAGAGGTTTTTTTGTTGTTGTTGTTGTTTTTTGTTTTTCTTTGTTTTTTCAAATCTTGGCTGTCCTGGAACTAGTTCTGTAGACCAGGCTGACCTAGAACTCAGTGATCTGCCTCCCAACTGCTGGGATTAAAGGGGTGGGGGGTAGCCTCCACCACCAGGCCTAGCCAAATAGTTTTAATCTGTCCTTTTACTACAAAGTAAGTCTTATCGATGATGACTACGGAATTCTAGAAACCCCACAATTTCAGAAGTTATGTGCATTGGAGCTACATATAAATTTTCTGTGGTCTACTGACAGATCTAGCCAAAGAAGGCTCACATACATAATTAATTCAGCTGGTTAGAGTACATTTATAATCAACTTGGGGTTGAGTGTGCAAGCCCTCTGTGGCAGTAACTAGAAGTAGAAAAAAATCTACACTATAGTGTCACCAGTATGCCCAATGATCAGAATTAAACGGAGCAGGAAAAGCACTTCACAAACTGTTATATTAACATACATGCTCTACTCTACTCTACTGCTGGAAACTACCTGACCTTTAAGGAAGAAGCATTTGAAAATGACATTTTAAATTGTTGATGAATACTATACAGTGAAATGAGGCTTTGCTAAAGTAATTATAGCTGTCTAATTTACATTTGTTAGAGGTTGCTCTGATTCGTGTATATTGTTGCCTGGATACACCTATCCTTGTTATGTAAACCTACCTGACTGGCTGATTAAAGGGCCTATACCTTAGGCAGGGCAGATCTGGGTAGGCATGGCTAAGGTTCCTAGGCTTTTGAGGACAGGAGAATAAAAAAAAAAAAGAGACGAACAAAAAGAGAGGAGGAAGGAGGACACCATGATGGTTAGATGGAGAAGGAACCATGTGGGCGAGGAGGAAGGACTCCAAGGATAACATGGATGGAGAAAACACCAAGAATATAAGCAAGTATCTTGGGATTATGGACGGAAGCTAGACCAGATGAGGATGGTAAGGGAGGATGGCATTGGATGGGGGCTTGGAGATGGATGGTGAGGTTACTGAGATAGCAATATCTGCCGGGCTCAAGATAAATAAGGCAATTATAAAATCTAACAGGTGTCTGTGTCATTATTTGTGATAGTGGGTTAGATAATAGCACGGTGATATTCTTAGGGCTAATAATAAACATTATATAGCCCAACACTCTTTTTTTTATTTACAACAGACATTTTTTTAAAAATTTAAGGAAAAAAAAATTTAATTTCATTTTCTTATGTTAAAAGCACTTACCTAAAACCAAGAACACCCACCAGAGCCAGTACTGGCCATCAAAGTATCCAGGGAAATAGGTAGAAAACTGAAAGAAAGAAAAGAAAGAAAAAGGGCAAAGACTTTATTTCAGGCTAACAGAACAATTTCATATACTAATTTAGAGGCACACAAAACACAACTGTCACTTAGACCATTTATAAGTATTTTTTAATCATTTATTTAATGAGCATGTTTTGCCTATATTATTGTATGTGCACCACATGAATGCTTGGTGCGTGAATGCTTCCAGTTTGGAAGAGAGTATCAGCTTCCCTTGGAATTAGCATTATAAATGGTTGTGAGCCACCGTATGGGTGCTGGGAATCAAACCCAGGTCCCCTGCAAAAACAAATAGTAACCACTGAACCATCTCTAGCACCACAAAAAAAAAAACAAAAAAACAAAAACAAAAAAAAAAAAAAACACAACTGTAAAAAATAAGATATATTCACTTTTAATTTGTTTCAATAAATGCAAACCAGCTTCTTCAAATGGGGGGGGGACCTTAACGTTTTCTGCTCTACTATAGACTCCTCATTTTGCAAATATACAAAAGAATGGGCTTTGCATGTATTCAGATACGGGTGGAGGGAGGGCAAAGGGGTGGAGTGGCTGGTATATAGCTCAGGATGGATTTAGTTTTGCTCTTTCTGTTTCAGTCTCCCAAGTGTTGGAATAACACACTTGTGCCACCATATCAGCTCTTGGTTTTGTTAGAAAACTTTCAAAAATCCCTAGCATGATAGTACATGACTCTAATCTGGCAATCTTCCACAAAGTATTTCCCATCTGAATATGTTTCTAATTCTATTGTTTGCATTCAGTACTAGAGGCAATTGTTTGGCTGACATCACTGTCTCCATGCCAGCAAGGGCCTGTTTGTTACTAACCTTGACTTCAGAACTTTGTATCATGTACTTCACAGTAGGCCTATACCTTTGCCAGGAACGGGCACAGCACACTGTTTTAGTAAGAACTGAAGGCCTCTTAAAAGAGAAAAAGAATACAGATCCCCCCCCCCCAAAAAAAAAAAATGATTAACTGAGCTGAGTGTGGTGGCACATGCCTTTAATCCCAGCACTCAAGAGTCAGAGGAAGGTGGATCTCTCCAGGCCAGCCTGGTCTACAAAGTGAGTTCCAGAAAAGACAAGGCTATTACACAAAGTAACCCTGTCTCAAAAAAACCAAATGAAAAGAAAAAGCCATTAACTTTATGATATAACACAAACAATATGCATTCAGTAAAAATCATCTTCTGCATTTGAGTCTTTCCCCAGCCTTGTGCTAGGTAGGATGAAAACAGTCTCTCAGGATGCTGGGTGGTGGTAGCCAGTCACAGCTCTCAGGCAGCCTCAAGATCACAGGGCAAAACAGCTGAGATTCTAGCATATTCTGACACTATACTATGCCATTCTGCAAGGTGAATATTTTAAATCATGTGTAGTTCACAGTCTTCTGTGAAGTACTGTTGTGTTTCAGTATAATATCTAAACCACCAGCTTTTAAACTGGATGAGAGCGAGAACTATAGCAATAAGCTGAAGTTTCAGCTCTCCCTGTTGATGCTGAAGTGCTGTTCTACTGAACCTCTCTGGCAGGACTTATTTTGGTGGGGAATTAAAAACTTCAATTTTTTTTTTTTCTGACTTGCCTTGGTTTTTGTTAGATTCCAAGGATACTTAATAATGTAAGTTCAGTCTTTCTAATAGCTTATATTTTTGACCACTTAGTTAAAGATTTAGTGTTTAATAGATCTGTAACCAATTTTACTGGCGTACAAGGTCTGAGAATTAAAATGCAGTATTTCCTCTTTGTCCATGGAAGACAGCTTTCAAGACCATCATGAATGCTTAAAATGACACAGTTCCAAATCCTATACATATGTATATACAATTTTTCTGTATATATGAACCTTTGATAAAGTTTGATTTATGAATTGCATACAATTAGTGTCACCTGAAATAACTAAAAATATACTGTGATAATTTATACAAACATGGTTCTTAAAAAAAAATCTTGCTGCCATAAACATCTGAGAAACCTCAGGATGGGATTTTTTTCCCTCTTTCATCATTCTGTGAAAATTTTCACTGGAAAGAAGTGTGTAGCTTCTCTTTGCAAATGCAAACTGCCAACATCACTCCTTTCACAATTTGGGACCGTGAACATTTAAAAAGGATTACAACTGCAAGCACTGTGGTACCAAGATGATCTGAGAAGCAGAGGGCTCCTGACCAAGGCAAGTTTTGAACAGGATGGTCTGAGAAATTTTACTGCTCTATATGGCAAGCCATTAAAAATGTATCAAATGGGGCCAAGAACGAGTGCATGTCTTTGATCGTAGCACTAGGGAGGTAGAGGAAGGCGAATCTCTGCGAGTTCAAAGCCAGCCTGGTCTATACAGAAAGTTCCAGTCCAGCCAGGGCTAAATAGTGAGATGTTGTCTCAAGTCAAAACAATGAAACAAACAAACAAATAACAACAAAAAACTTATCACCCATTTTTTTTCTGAAAAATTCAGACTTTAACCAAAGGTAACAGACTGAGAAGCAGAGATGCTGGAGGCTCCAGTGCATACTTTTCTTTTCTCTCCTTCTTTCTATTCTGTGTGCGCGCAAGTACACAGCTTGACACGCATGCGGAAGTTAGAGAAGCTCAGGTGTTGGTCCTAGCCTTCCACCCTGTTAAAAACAGCGTCTCTGCATGCTACAGACAGACGCTAGTCAGCCTGTTTCCCTTCCAGATTCTTCTCTTTGCCTCTTTTCTCCCCACAGGAGCACTGGCAGCACAAAGCATGTACTACTGCGTCTGGCTTTTAGTTTTTTAGGAATCCAAAATCATGCTTTTGTGGCAAGGACTTTCCCACCAATCCATTTCCCCAGCTCCTAATATTTTATTTCTTAATAAAGTGACAATTAAAATTGTAAAAAGAAATGACTACTTCTCTTGGACTTGGGTCTTCAGGTCCATGGGTTCTGACTGTTTTTTCCGAAGTCAATGTTTTTAAATGAATATAAATTAGCCATCCAGGAAGAAACCAAAATTATCTAATTTTCAAAGGATTTTGGGTTCCTAAAATAGTCAATGAATGCTTTAGAATTGCCTTGAAAAGCTACAATGGCCAATTAACATCCATTAGTTAATAATGGGTGTGCTGTTCATGTGTGAGGTGCATACATGATGCAAACTTGCACCTGTGTGCTCAGACACACACAGAAACCAGGGCAAGACATCAGGTGTCTTCCTCTATCACGCTTCACCTCACTAAAGCAGATGCTTGCCTTTTTGACTAGACTAGCTGCTCAGCGATCTCTGGGATCTGCCATCTCTACTCTCCAATGCTGTGGTGATTCTAGACATGTGCAGTTACACCCACCTTTTTATGTGGGTACGGACTCAAACTGGGGTTCTCATGCTTGCCAGCTAGTGCTCCTACCCACTGAACCATCTCCCCAGGTACAGTATGCCAATTTATAACAATCTGGTTTTGTCTGCCAGGTTGACAACAGCAACAAACTCATCTGTTTGTACACAGGCTTTTCCTGTGTAACTCACTATGTAATTAGGCTGGCCTTGAACTCATAGAGAACCACCCATCTCTGCTGGGATTAAAAGTGTGGGACCGTACGGGTGGCAGCAAAGTACATTTTAAAAAAAGTACTGAACCCACTGGTAAATCTGGTTCAATGTCTAGGCCTTTTTTTTTTTTTTTTTTGGGGGGGGGGGGAATGGTTTCTCTTGCCCTGGCGATCTTGGAACTAGTTATATAGACCAGGGTGTCTTCGAATTCAGAGATCCACCTGAGTCTGCTTCCCTAGTACTGGGATTAAAGGCCTGTGCCACCACCTCAAGGCAACATTTAGGCTTTTAAAGTATACTTTGCATCAGACCCTGAACCTTTGGCAGCTCCATTAAGATCATCACTAAGGAGTATTCCGAGAATACTGGAGATGGCCACCGCAGCTGAGATGGTCAGGCAAAAAGACAAGAAAAACCCAATCCAGTTGAAGAGGAATGCCACTGTAAGAGTGGAGGGAAAAGATAGGTTAGCCAGAGCTCCAAGAGACTGAGTATAAGGGTATTCTGGGTTTATTAAAGAATTTCTACAATCCCAGGCCAAACATCTTGTAGACCTTGGCTCCCTCTTTGAAAGCATTTTTAAACAGTTGTGTGGCTTTGAACAAATTAAAGATAGCTGTTTTTGTTTTTGTTTTTTTTAAGAACCTAGATGTTTTAGAATTTCAATTATTTTATGCAGCTTCACCTGGGAAATCCCATATCACTGAAGACATACAGTGCTATAATTTTATCAAAGGAAATTCTCTAATGGAACACTAGACATATTTCTGCATAAGCAGTCCTAGAAGTAAAATCTAGGGAAGGATACACAAAGTAATGAGGTTAAAATTATAAGAGAATTGACATGAATGCCTGCCTTTTCTGAGACAGCAAAGAGATACCCTTTGTTTCAAAGAAACTCCAGGCTGTATACATCCATTAGCATATTGTAAACATCAAAACAACCTATAAGATAGATTATCACCTTACAGATCTGTACATGAAACATGAAGATAGGAACTGTGTGCAATAGATTTTAGCTCGCTTTATCTTTGAACCAGAACAAAGACAAACCAAATTATCACTTTAAATATTAAAATATCAAAACATGAAAATATTCAAATATTTTCAAATACTGCTTCTCTTCACAATCTATGTTCTCTGCTATGCAACTTACCCTGACAATAAGAATCCACTTAATTAGAGAAAGACCAAATCCTGAGATGGCCCCATACCTTCCCGCAGCTGAGGTGGTCAGGCAAAAAGACAAGAAAAACCCAATCCAGTTGAAGAGGAATGCCACTGTAAGAGTGGAGGGAAAAGATAGGTTAGCCAAGGACAGAGTTCTTTGCAGCAGCCTCTGCTTACATGGCTTTCCCAAGGACACCAAGGAGCCTCCTCTTCACCACCTATCTCTGCCTCCCCACAAGCATTTTTCAATCTCTCAAGAGAGAGACTTTGAGTCTCATGTTTTATCCTCTATATGTGCTGTTGTCTGTGCCAAACACGCTGTTCCTGTCTTTGCTGCCATACAGATTAGTAAGTAAACTAAATGCTGTGGATATTACACTGGAGGCCCCAGGTAAATGTGATTTAAGTTATCATTCTGCTCTATGTCTTCTGACAGCTCATAGCATCACTTTTTTTGCACTGAGTTTTCTGTGTTTTTAATAGAGTAAATAAAATAGGTGCTCACTGGTAAGTGAGGTGCATAAAAACATAAATTAAGACAACACAAAGAAGAAAATCAGATTGACCTTGATCTATCAGAAAAATAGAAGCTTATAGAACAAAACCCATCAGATAAAGTTGCTACATTCCTACTGTGCTATCTGGGTATGAGCAGGCATGATAGCAATGGGCCCTGGGGGCCTGGAAGAAAAGAATTGGTGTGTGTAAATATGCAGCGCCCATAATCATACTTCCCATTGATGAATTCAGAGCATTTGGGTTTGTAGGAAGTGACTGCTGCGTATACACTTACTGAAAAAAGTTAACATAAAAATCCCATCATTTCCTATCCTCAGCTGGTCAGTATCATCAAAGTCATCTCGACCCACAAAATCTTCATCCTAAACAAAGGAAAAAGAATAAGGCACGGTCATAATGAATTATTTCTGGACAAAGGAATGACAACAGAAAAAAAAAAAAAAACTAATAGATGGGGCTGGAGAGATGGCTCAGTGGTTAAGAGCACCGTCCATACTTCTAAAGGACCGGGGTTCAATTCCCAGCACCCACATGGCAGCTCACAACTGCCTGCTCCAAAGGATCTAACACCTTCACACTAATGCACATAAAATAAAGTTAAATAAATTTTTTAAAAAAAGCACAATACAAGTGAATACAAGTATCTAGGAGTACATTTATTACTGGTTTAATCCAGAACTAAGCATTAAAGGCTCAGCAACTTGGAGCAAAAATGAATCATTTTAATATCCTAAGAGCTTTCAAAACTATTTATTTATAGAGTAAGTTATTATTCTTATTCTTAGTTATTGTTTGTACTGTGGACTGAACCTAGGTTCTCACCTCACAAATGTCAAGCAGGAACTACCATTAAGCTACATTTCTAGATCCATAGCAAATTATTTTAAGAAGATTCCCTCAGTTAGGCATGGTGGCACATCTTTAACCCTAGCACTCACGAGGCAGAGGCAGGTAGAGTTCTGTGACTTTCAAGCCAGCATGGTCTACAGAGCAAGTTCTAGCTCACCAAGGGATGTGTGGGACTCTACCTCAAACAAACAAACAAAAAATTAACTACACATATGACTTAAGGAGTACCAGCAACCCAAGGTCTGCTGGAGACCTGTAATATCAGGAGCTAGAGCCCACTGAAGAGGCAACAGTGGCATCTCAAATGCTTCCAAGGGGCAAGGACAGAATGCTCATCCATGAAGAACACATGGCTGTCCACTGCTCAGCAACATAAGCATTTGTTTGCACTGGAACACAGATCTGAAAACTCCTTCCTTACTGACAGACAGGATCTGTCCATCCTAATCTGAAAAGACAATTATTATTACTATAGCCTAAAAGGAACATGATCCTGGCCAACAGGAAGGTATGTGGCCAACCTTCTCAAATGATGTAGACTATGTAACATATGTAACTATGTAGAAAAGTAACCTGGATACAACTTCAAAGTAAAACTGACCATACTTCTCCATAGTTCAATGAGTGCTCCTCAAATGAATGGTCTTCAGGACAAATAAAACTTATTTTATAGCAGAAAGGTATGGGAAGATCTGTACCAAATGCTACAGACATTCCCTGTGGAGACTGGGACCTAGATGGGCACTGGCAGTGGTCACTTTCTTTTGTGATTTAACAACCTTCCTCTACTGTTGGAAATTTTTATGACATATCATTTGTTTTATACTTAAAAAAATTAGCAAATGTCTAATATTCTGACTTAATATTAATAATATGATGATTAATAACATGATGCAAATTTAAATTAGTCCTGTTTTAGTATTCATTTTGAATAACTACTCAAAGATAGACTCCAAAGATAACTTAAAGTGACTTCTGAGAGTACTGTCACTTTAAGTGTATTTCTTATTCCTTATTCGTATTTCTTCATATCCTCTCTATGTCCCGTGACTCCTTCTATACACTGTTTCTAGGTTCTTGCTTTTTAAAATAGCACTAGGCCTTTTCACACTCTTGTTCAAAAATTTGAAGAATCTCCCTAAGCTACACACCAGCTGCAAATGTCTCAAGCTTACTGTTCCAAGGATGCGATAAATTACAGTTCTGGTCACATCTCCAAACTCCCTTTGCAAACTCCTTGCTCACACAAAACTAATCATTATATCCACAGAACTGCTCTGTCCCTGGTTGAACATATATGTGTTCTGGGCTTTTCCCACTATCAAAACTCTACAAACCCATCTACAAACCCAGTATTCTCCCTATGATCATCTAGTAGAAAGACACAGTTCTTGATGTTCTTGCACAGCTCTTGTGCTGTATAGATTTAAGATAAGAGTTTCTCTGGGTAGCCTTAGCTGTCCTAGACTTGTTTTGTAGACCACGCTGACCTCGAACTCACAGAGATGCACCTGCTTCTGCCTCCTTGAGTGCTGGGATTACAGGTGTGTGCCAATGCAACCAGTTCTACTTGTCTACTTTTAAGTAGAGCTAGGGGTCCAAGGCTGCACAAGAGCAGACATACTATAGAAGGTGTACTGCCTGCTGCTGCCACTTGCTGAGTGTCTACTTACTCTTGATTCCTTCCTTCCAGCATCCCATGAATCCCAGGCTGGTTATGAACTCAGTATGCAGCTGAGGATGACCTTAAACTTCTAATCTTCTTGTTTCCACCTCCTGAGTGGTGCGATTACAGGTATGTGCCACCATATTTGGAGTATGCTGTGCTGGGGATCAAACCCAGGGCTCTGTACATGCTAGGCACCCTACCAACTGAGCTATACTCCTACTCCTAGCTGCATCAATCTTAAATCTCTCTCCCATCTTCAGCAGGCTAGAAGGGATCTGAACCTACAGATGGCACACAAATGGTATAATCTGGAATGTTGGAGACACAAAGTTTACATGGATGGTGCTAGGTCTCATGAATTCAATGATGTCATTTGTATTTCCTCTCTCCATAGGCATCCCTAACAGTTATGAGCTAAAACCAAAATATTAAGTGTGTGTACAAATCAAGGCAAAGCCAGTGTATTACCTAAGTCCTCTCCTCCCATCCCAGGAGGCTTGAAGGGGAGGTGGCAGTGGTAGTATCCTTAGAAGTACAGCAAAATGAACAGGTCAGTGATTTTCTGCTGAGTGCATCATTTTCAGGAAAGGATGCTTATTATTCCAAATGAAAATATATATGCTTAAAATTAGCTGTAACCAAGGCTATTCCAGTAACTCAATATTGGATAAGAAAATAACTTTATTCCAACTAAGTAGCCCAAAAGCAACATAAAGAAACTGCTTACTCTTCCAGGAACCAAAGGGATCGTGGCTTCAGCCTTGGTTCTCTCAGCCTCGTCATAACTGGGCAGTGTTGTAGCCACGTTATAAGAGGGGGGCTTTGGAAACCCAGATTCATCTTTGTAGTCAAAATATGCTGCAGGAAAAAAAAAGTAACAAAATCTAAATGAAGCAAAAGACATTTATAAACATTCAGGATGATTTTTAAGTTTATATTTAAAAAATAGATTCACTACACCTTTAATCTTAGCACTCAGGAGGTAAAGGCAGGTGGATCTCTGTGAGTTCTAGGGCAGCCTGTGCTATATAGCAAGTTCCAATCCAGCCAAGGCTACATAGTGAGACTCTTGCCAATCAACCAGCCAACCAATCAATCAAAATGAATAAATTTAAAAACTCACTTTATATCCTTACTTCCAATTGTTTTGGACCACTATTGAATTTAAGAAGTATTTTATTTCTGTGGTACTGGGGAATCAAACCCAGAGCCTTGTGCATGCAGACAAGATATGCACTGAGCCACATCTCCAGCCCTCTTTTTATTTTGCCCAGGCTGCCCTTGAACTTACAATCTTCCTGTCCCAGACTTGTAACCACTAGACCTAGTAATTTAAATAGCTATGGAAAATACTTAGCATGCCTGTGATCTCAGATAATTAGGAGATGAATGTTATAGGGTCACAAGCTCCAGCCCAGCCTAGGCAACACAGTAAGATCTCCTATTAAAGGATTTAAAAAGCCTTCACATGTGCACTAAGATCTACATTATATTTCCTCTTAATAACAAATGTATCATCAACAAATGTATTCAAATCAACTTAAGAAAAATGAAAAAGCTTGATATTCATGTGTTCCCGTACTTGGACTCCTGTTTTTACTTCATACTCGGATGTGTTGAGGTAACTAATTTGATTAAAAAATAATTCTATGAAATCTTTCATTTCCTCTTCTGAACACTAGTTCTTGCTCACTGACTTCTATTACAAAGATTCAGCATAACAGAAAAGATGTATTTATAAGGTTAAACTTCCAAACAGTTTCAAGCTTTGGAAAAATTTTCTATAGTTCATGTAACAGTTTTCTTTCTTTTATTCTCCAGTTATAGATGAACTTCTCTGTAAATCTTTTTTTCTCCGAACAAGATCTTGCTGTGTAGCCCAGGCTGGAACTACCTACCACTACTCTGTCTTAACCTCCAGTGTGCTGATATCAGAGGGATGAGCTCCTACAACAGCTAACATAACATTTTACTGCAAAACATTATTGAAATTGTGGATCATCAATGCCCGTTATTAACAGAAAACATATAGGGAACAATATTCTCCCTCTTCCTTCTCCTTGTCTTCTTCTTCAGTAACAGGATCTAGCCATATACAGAACTCAGTCTGTACTCAAATTGTCTCCAGTCTCAGCCTTCCAAGGGCTATTACAGGCATGAGCCAGCATGCCCAGTATTCAGGTGCTGGGTGTAGGGGCACAAGCCTGTAATCCTAACATTTTCCATCCAGGGAAAGGCAGGAAAACCAGGAGTTCAAGATCAGTCTCTCTATACACAGTATTTGTGGACAACCTGATCTATGAGAGACGCTTTCTCAAAACAAAGAAACAAAAATTCAGTATCCATTAAAAAATGGTAAAATAAGAAAACTTCCTTAATTTGATCACAAATATTTAGAAAATACCCAGTAGTATGATCTGGGCTATAAGACCTCAGAGGCAGAGCATTTGCTTCATATGTATAAGGCCCTAATTTCAGTCTCCAGTACTGCAAACAAACACCCAAAGAGAAGATTACAGTCACTGGTAGTTTATTAAAGCTTTCTCCCTTAATGATTAGAGAACCCAGGGCTGAGACAGCTCAGCAGTTACAAGTGCTTGCTGCCACTCCAGAGGTCCCCAGTTTAGTTCCCAGAAGTGGCACTGTGAAGCTCACAACCTCTTTTAACTCTAGCCGCAGAGGATCCCATGTCCTTTTCTGGCCTCTGCTGGCACCCATACAAACATGTTGTATATACACAACCACATGTGTGTATACATTTGAAAAAAAAAAGTTAAGGCTATATGGTTAATATAAGCCATTAGCTGTACCTGAATATGTACAACATATGTACAATGTACCAACAACAAACAAAAGCTCAATAAAATTGAGGTGGGGGTTGTGTGTGTGATCATAACTTCAAAGGCATTACACAGATGCCAACTTTTGTGTGTCTGTGGTATATGCATGTATGTTTGTGGTGAACACTTATGTAAGTATACACACATATGTGTATATGGGGAGGTTAACACTGCCTATCTTCCTCTATCACTTTCTCTCTTTCCCCTCCCCTACTTTGTCTGTGGACTTATGTGGGAGACGATGTTTGGGTGTGTGGTGTATGCTTGTGCACAGGATCACGTGTGTGCACGCGTATGGAGGCCTGAGGCTGACAATGGATACCTTCCTCTACAACTCTTCTTTAAACAAGATCTCTCACTGAATTTGCAGTTCACCAACTGGTTTGACTGGCTGGCCAGAGAGCTCCAAAAGCCTATTTTTCTCTGCCCACTAGCATTGCAGTTACAGACATACGTGAGATCTTGTCTCAAACTCACTGTCTCTGTCCGTCCATTTGTCTGTCTCTCTCCCCTCCCCGTTACCCTACTATCTAATTGGATTTATCTACCAGAGATTGTTTCGAGTTATAATCCCTATGTCAAAAGAAGAATTTTTAGAAAGAATATAGAAAGAAGATAGGTAGAAGTGTTTGAGAAAAAAATATCTCAACTGGTTAAAAGTTGGAGGCAGGAGGGTCAGGAATTAAGGCAAGCACCAGCTACCCAGAGTTGCTTGTATAGGCTAACCCTGCCTAAATAAACAAAACAAAACCAACCCCCAAAACTCAACAAAATTTACAACTACAGAAGATAGATATTCAAATACTAGTCAGGAGGGGATGATTCTGGGTAGCAAAGCATTAAGGACTTTTGATCATGAATGAAACAATGAATCTAAAGTCTTTTAATGAGATGGATACATTTAAGGGAAAACCAGTATGTATGATCAAGGTTGAGTGTGGAAGCTCACACCTGAGATCCCAGCAAGAGGACTGTACACAGTATGCAAGACATGAGCATGATTTCTTTTCCAAGTTTAGAATATGAAAACTATCTGCCTCCAGGGTTGAGGAACAAAGCCAGGACCTCACACATGGCAGGCAAACATTCTACTGAGCTCTATCCCAATCTCCAGGTGTCCTAGTTATAGGCTGATTCCATGAGAAAATCTACAGTTCTTCCAAAGTCTGAATTTTAGCAAGGTAAGTTCAGGAGCTCACAAATCAAAGAACCATAACTACTATAAGGGAACAGAAATGCAAGCAGACCAAGATTAGAGCTTAGAAACTAAAGCAAACTAGAGGTAAAACGATGACCTATGTTCCACACCATTAAAACGATGCCTTCAGAACACCAGCCTACCAATGGAATCAATCTCATATGAATTGTCCCCAGCTTCCCAGTGTCATAATAAAAGGATGCTAAGGCTGTCAAGGCTTTACAAGAATGAATGTCTTCAGTTTTCCTACGATGAAGTAGAAGATGGGTTTCAGTAGTGGCACATGGCCCTACTTGCCACTCTGCCACAATCCCGTTTTACAGAATATGGAAGTGGTTCTATCAAAACTGGTGAGCTGGAGCTGAAGCAATGGCTCCGTGACTAAGAATACCTTTTGCTCTTGCAGAGAACATGGGTTTGATTCCCAGTACTGACATGGCAGTTCACAACCATTTGTAGCTCCAGTTCCAACAACCCTTCATAGAAGCAAAACACTCTCACATAAAATAAAATACATAAATATAATTAAAAACAAAACTGGTGACCTCTGAAGAACTATAGCAGAAATGATTATCAGAAACTGTTATTAAAGTCCTACTGACACTTTTTCTTCCCTCACAGGAGAAGCTTCACTAATGAAGAAATTATGAAAAACAGGTGATCACTTAGTTCAACTCTTTCTTCCATTCTTCCCTATGTTTTTATTTTGTTTTTGTTTTTGAAACTAGGTCTCATGTAGTCCAAGCTGACTTCCAACACGCTAAACACCTCTCCAGTACACCAAACCCAGCCTGTGCCTCAGTTTCCCTTCCTTTAAAGTCAGCTGGAATGAACTTGAGCTCTCTAAAAAGGCAGCTGGTAAATGGGGTTTTGGGACTTTGGTGTCCAGGGTCTTCCTTTTGCTTTGCAGAGGGTCATCTTCTCTGCGTACCTTACAGTGTGTATCTATTCCCTCACCACTAATAAAAGCCCTTCTTTAACACCTGGAAAAAAAGGCAGGTGGTGTTAATCTGGTTTTTAGAGTCAGATAACAATAACACAAGTTTTCACTTTGGGCTACAAATTAAAACTTGGGCCAATTTCTGAGAAGACAAAGAGCAGGCAAGATCTACTGGATGAGTCTGTGAGTGCCAGTCAACCCCGACCTCAGTCCCCACCTGCACTCTCTGCAGAGATGCTGCTGTAAGGTGGAGGAGCGTCACCTGCAGTCTGCTCAGGTTCCCCAGGCTCCTCTTCATTCTGCAACTGAGTAAAAACATCAGATATTAACACACATAAAACAAACTGGAAAGATGCAAACCTAAAAACTAGAACAGCCTATTTGTAAGGCTATCTGGCACTGTGTTTCCTAGAACTTAACATGAGAACCCCCCCCCCCTTTTTTTACAGTATCTTATTCCCAGGAAGAAATATTTTATGGAAATAATCAGACAAAAAGAAAAGGTTACGTAAGAACAATACTCCAAGTAGGCATAGTATATTCATGTAGTCCCAGTACTTGAGAAGTCGAGGCAGGAGCGTAAAGAGTTGCAGACAATAAATGAAGTTTATTTAAAAAAAAAAAAAAAAGGCCAAATGTAGTCCAAGCTTGCCTCAAATTTGTCAGACAGCTGATGAAGGCCTTGAACTCCTGATCTTGCTATCTCTACTTCTCAAGTATTGAGATTATAGTTATGTGCCACCAAGCCCAGCTATCAAAAAATTAGATTAAGGAAAAAATATATAAAGAAAACTTGACAACTTTGATACTTAACTATTACATGAAAAAAGGCTGATCTTTATCAAACAATACAAATTGTATAGTTTTGTTTCTAAAAAGACAATTATATAATGGAAAGATCTAGAATGACAGTTATCTACAATTCAGTACTATCTCTAGGTAATGGAAGTATATTTAGGCTTTAATTTTCGGTACTGAACATTCATCACTTGTATAATTTCTTTGACGTTAGAAAAGCAATCCAGTAGGACAAAGACTAAAAACAGGCAAACCAAGCCTTACCATTTTATTCAGTTTGTGTGCAAATTTAACATTAAGTAACTGAGACAGTTTTGAAAACATAAACTTCTAATCTGTCAGCACACTGTCTTTTCCCAATCTCCACCTTGTTCTGGCTGGCCTAGGTTTTCAGTTTTCTAATTTGGTTTTATAGAGCTGGGATTCAAACTCTGGGTTTTAAGAATCCCAGGCAAGTGGTCCACAGCAGAGCTGATTCTCCAGCTCCTCCAGTTATTTTAAACAGCTCACACTGACTGTGTATGTGTGTTTGCCTATTGCTGCTGTGGATGGCCCACTCAAGTCACTGTCATAAAACAGAAATGTCTCAATAGATTCTATTTTTTTTAAAACAAGCTGGCCTAGACTGGAGTTAAACTCTAAAGGGAATTTACTGATGTAAGCAATAGTCTTATCCAGTTTTCATTATTACCACACAGGAAGTCAACTGAGGGGCTTGTGAAACACACCAACTCCTGAGTACACTTTTTGAAGAAAGCCATGATGAACTGAGACAGAACAGAGCCTGGGTTCTGACATGAAGCATAGCCTGCATCAGTCTCCAATGCTGTGCTATCCAGAACTGATTACTACAGAAATTTACCTTGACATGGGTCCTTCGGCCATGCTCTTAGCAGCATCTACCATCTGGACACTTTCTGCCCCCTTCCTCCCCTTCAGTGCTGATTATAAAACCTAGTACAAACATTTTACCACTGATTTTCATCTCCAGGCCTTGTTTCTTTTTGAGACAGGGCTTTCCTGTGTACCTCAGGCTGTCCTGAAACTCTTCATCCCCTTGTCTCAAATACTGGGATTATAGATATGTGTTACAATTTCTGGCTTGAGCACATTTTTTTTTTAAAGCTCTAACAATCTATTCTTAAATTTAAGGCACACCCAAAATAACTACATTGTAACCTAAGGTAATTTTCCCCTTGGAAATGAAAGCAGACCGGTAAAATAGTTATAATAAAGCATATGTCCAAGGACACCAAATAACAAATTTTTTAAAGAGCTCAGGGGAGCAGGGGTCTCCTCAACCAGTGGTCTTAACATTATCTGAAGCCCTAGAAAGATAATCTTAGCCTCCTCACAACTAATCACCACTGTATGAGAGAAGAGAGTACCAAGCAAGAGACACTGGAAGAATGAGCAAGATGATTATTTGAGAATACAGACTTAACTGTAGCAGTTGGTACCCTTTTTCATTTCAACTTAGCTTGACATTTCTAACCCACTTCAAAATTCTGGAGTCTGGTCAAAGCAAGCATGTTTCCTGTACACAACTTGGTTTCAGAAAAGGAAGCCTGGCAATTCTAAGAAACAGACATTCAAAAACTCAGGTGGTAAAGAGGTCTGGCATGCCAGTAGCTGTAAGATAGGTTATCTGTCTCCTAGCAACTTGGAGATGTGAAATGTGATCACCCCCCAGCACAGTAACAGATAAGAGATCAGAGAAATTCCAGCCTTCTCAGAAACACCATTTCTTTGGTGAGGAAAAGAGAAACATTACCAGGTCAAGATTTTTTTCCTCTTAAAATTCAGTATTTTAGAATCATACAATTCCACCTGAAAGGGAAAACAAAAGCACCCCCCCCCAAAAAAAAAAAAAAAAATTACCACTATGGAGGCTCCACATGTTGGGCTGACCCCAACTCACTGTTCTCACAGCCTCCCCCTCACCCAGAACTCTAATTACTTCTACACTGCTAGCGATAAGATTAGGCTCCAGAAAGCTGCTCTAAAACAAAACACTAGGCAGGAGAGGGAGAAAAGGTAACCATGTTCCAAAAGCCACACATGCTGATCACCATCTATGCTTAGTGATGACTTGCTGAACAACAGAACCTTAAGATCTATATTCTTACACTTTGCAGCCTCAAGTCCACTCACCAATGAAGAAGTGAAATAAATGCACAACTAAAGTGCAGAGTGTGCTAGAAAACAGGTTGCTTGGTTCCACAATGGATTTTGCCCACATTCCTGTTCTGTCCCTGAGAACCTTTCAGGTGCAGCCTACCCAGCCAATCAACTTGGAGATCCTCCCTCTGGATTTCCACCCACAGAGAATGAGCATGCTTCTTCTGGGCCAAGGCTGGAAAGACTCCCACTCTTCCCATCAACTGGGTCAAGTGAGCCCAGGTCCAGCCTAACTGTCACAAAATGGGCCTGGCTGTAGTGGGTCCTTGAGGCAGGGTTAAAAGGGGGAACTTAACTCAAAGTACACACAGTGCCACTAAGGATGGAGCAGTCTGATGGTGACTCTGGAGACTAACAAAACCACTGGAGCTACATCCCTCCCCATTACATCACTTTTTACATTTTGAACCAATTTTATCTTTATTGTGATATACAATAATGGCATTTTTAAACAAACAAAACAAAATAAAATTACTTACAAAGGACATAGAAAAAGCCAGACTACATCTCAGTACTTAGGAGGTTGAAGCTGAAACATCAAGGGCAAGTTCCAGGCCAGCCCTGGCTGCCTCACAGTTGAGACTCTGCCTGCCTAACAAAGGAGCCACACAAACCATTTAGTTTAATACAGACTACCTATCTTTCTAGCAAGACGAAAATGAGCTAATAATCCAACAATCTGAAATCTCAAGTGGCTTTTTGCTTTGTCACACTCTTATACTGTGTCTTGACCAGAATTCCCATATTCCCACTTGGTGCTAATTTGCCATGATACCTCTTGGTCTTGATAACCTTTAATACACACATACACACACACACACACACACACACACACACACACACACACACACACA
>NW_026596040.1:646742-656358 GCF_907164565.1 Psammomys obesus | reverse complement strand
CACACACACACACACACACACACACACACACACACACACACACACACGTATATATGTGTATGTGTATGTATGCATGTATCTTGGAGGCTTGGCAGTTAAGAGTACTGACTGCTCTTCAAAAGGACCCACATGGTGGCTTACAACCATCTGTTAGCTATGCATGTGGTATACCAATATATATGAAGGCTAAACACACATACATATAAATTTTTTAAATGTATAAAAATGTATCTTAGGACCAGAGAGACAGCTCAGCAGTTAAGCATGTTTGTTCTTCCGAGGACCTGAATTTAGTTTCCAGTATCCATGTTCACATGGCTCACAAGCACCTGTAAGTCCCAGGAGCTCCAATCCCCTCTTCTGGCCTCCTCAGGTACCTGCACAAACCTGACACATCTACACAAAAACATACACATAGATACATAAGTAAAAATGATCAAAAGTTTATAAAAATAAATCTTTTAGAAAAATCTACAAAGATGTGCTTTTGATTTTAAGATTAAGCCTATAAAATAAGTACATCTAAAATAAAGGGATCATCCTCCTTTGAATCTAAATACTGTGCCTATCAGAAATAAATACACCATTTTAAATTAAAATCTGCAAGACCCAGGTACGATGGCACCTGCTGGTAGTCACAACTTTCAGGGAATCTGAGGCAAAAGAATCATTTAAGCCTAGTAGACCAGGCTGGGGAGCCTGGTTACTGAGTATATTCCTATCTCAAAAACAAAACTGCTAGGTATGGGTGGCAGTCCAGCCTATAAATTCCAAAAAGGTAAGAGATGGGAAACAAGAGAATGAACAGCCACAGCTACATGAAAGCCAGAAGTCCCCACTACAAAAACCACATATAGTTCTAATAGAAGCAACTTTGTTTTTAATTAGTTCAAAGACACTTATACGGGCTGGAGAGACAGCATGGTAGATAAAGAAAGCTGCCAGATTCAATGATGTTCAGCAATCCTACAGTGATATGGGAGGCAGACAGGAAAATTTCCCAGAAACTCTGAGGCCATACATCCTGGAGTGTGCCCAGCAGCAGTCGAGAGAGCCTGACTCAAAAATAAGTTATAAAGAGGGAACCTCCACAGGCATTTCACAGCAATATTCACATACCCCACACATTACACCTCTCTTATCTGTATGCCTGCCTGTCTGTCTGTCTTTCTCTCACACACACACCCCTTCCGTTTTTAAATGACTGGCTCTCACTAAGAGGGAACATCTACTCTTACAATGAGTGGTACTAGCCAAAGGCATTTTTACATTATCTAAAGACTGGGAAAACAATGAAAAAAAACCTACTCCATACAACAGGTATGGTGGTGCACACCTACGATCCCAGCCCTTGGGAGGCAAAGACAGGATTTTCACAATCTCAGCACCCTGGTCTACACCTTAGTTCTGGGCTCGTCTCAAAAAAAAACAAAAACAACAACAACAAAAAAAAAAAAAACAAAAAAAACAAATCAAAACAAACATCACAATCTTTACACTAAGGAGATGTCAACATACACCCCACACAAACAAAAGACACATGACAAATAATGCTAAGCTAGCTAACAAATCCATAATATTACAAATATTTGCACTATTTAGTTTTGCCTTTTTAAAAAACTTTATTTATTTATTTTTGTATTGAAGCAGTCCTGGCTAGTTTTAGTTTTTTAAAGGATTTAGTAATTTTACGTTAAGAATGTTTTGCCTGCGTGTACAGATTTGTAACACATGTGTGCCTGGTGTAAGACGATGTCAAGAGCCTCTGGAGCTGGAGTTATGGATGGTTATGAACTTTATATGGGGGCTGGTAACCAAATCCAGGTCTTCTACAAGAATATTAAGTGTTCTGAACCACTGAGCTATCTCTCCAGCCCCTGCTGGGTCTTATTTCATTTTTTGTTTGTTTTACAAGACACTGCCTGCATAGGCAAGTGTACTTGCATACACACTCAAACACCTTTAGGAAACACACACACACACACACACACACACACATACACACTTACGCATGCACGCACCAACTGACATATTCACTAAATGCAATTTCCTCCACTGGCAAGTTAGCAAAATTAGATATACAGGCTGAAAGTCAACAGCCATGCTATGATATGCATTACATTGCTAAATCGTGTGCTGTTTGAGATTACTGTAGAGCTGGCCCTGGAAATGGAGTTACTCCCCTTCCCTTCGGAATCAGTTTATCTCAAAGTGTCCTTCAAGGGATAGACTGACCCTCCTCCCTGCTACCTATAACAGGGAGGAAAGAGAACAAAACAGCCCAAGAGTAGAGACACTGTGTCCTTGACAATTAGAAAGTGAACCATTTTCAACAGAGGTTACTATTGTTTATCCAAAAACATAAAAAAAGCCAGGAGAACTCATCCATAAAGAGAAAACTCAATAAGGAACTCCAGCTGAATGCCTCAACTTCCACAGTCTGCTGGGTGTTATAAGCACCAGATCTGATGGTCTTAACTATCTGCTCCTATTTGTTCTTTTACTCAGGAGCCTATTGGAGGTGACATTCTGCTCTGCCCAAGTGTCTCTCTCAATCTGGCTCCAGCTACTTGCCTAAACTGGTTTTCCCAATTGATTTCTGGTCATTGTTTATAAGCCCTCAATTTGATGGTGTTTTACTATATGTTTACTGGCTGTCTGTCTCACTTGCTATTTGCTATTTATTCTTTTACTTTGCTTGACATATAGTTAATAAACATTTAAAACAAAAAGCCAGGCATGGTGTGTACACTTTTGATCTCAGCACTCAGGAGACAGAGGCAGGTGGATTTCTGGAAATTCGATGATGGCCTGGTCTACAAAGTGAGTTAATCTAAGTCAGCCAGGGCTACAAAGTGAGATTCTGAGAGAGAGAGAGGCAGACAGAGACAGTCAGAGACTATAAAAGCTAAGCAATAAGAGAAGTGTAGTGAGAATTTTGGAATTTTGGTTTCTTTAAATGCACAGAAATATTATAGTATGTTTTTATTTCGATCCCAGATGTGGGGCTATGAGGCTGCCTCACAGCAGCTGACTATGATTTGCCTTGTGCTCTGGTGGGGCAGACAGCTGCAGATAGTTTCTGTGACATTTGGAATTCTGGGGACTTTTCAGAGACAGTATATATAAATGCTAGGGCCCCTGATAGGCAGTGTGGATTGTTGGTTGGTTGTTGGTTGCAGTTTAAGTAGCCATGGGCAAAGAAGGAAGGAAAAGAAAAAATTAGATATCCTGATGTCAAAGATCAAACTTGCCCCAAGGAGCTCGACACCCTCTAACGATAATGTTGCCCTAGTCAGGAATCTCTTTCCTTTCCTCTCTATCCTTTTTTCTCTCATATCTAGTGTTAAGGGGTTGAAAGAGTAGAAAAGGGGAGAAGAAAAAGGAATCCACAAAGTAGCAAAGGCCGGTTACAAAGAAGAAACAATAAAACCCTGAAAGCTACAAGTGAGATCAAGGAGGGAACTGGTTCAAGCAGACAGGGGAACTCCTCAAACAAAACACAAAACAAGCCATGTGTTTCACATGCCCCCAAAAGCTCAGAAATTGGTGAGACCAGGTACTGATAAATTGGGTTGAAAAAGATTTAAAAACAAAAAGGAAAGCTGCGGGAACAGTTAAACACTCTACCACCCAAGTCTCCTTTAGAAGGCATAAACCTCCTCTAGCATGTATAAGCCACAGGTTTTACCCCATAGGAAAAAAAGAAAACGAAATAAAAAAACTATTCTTGGGAGAGAATAAGACGACAGGGATCTTTCAGGAGACATTGGAGGTTCTGTTGTTTCTGTTTGTTTGTTTGTTTGTTTGTTTTTGGAGACAGTGTTTCTCTACTTAGCCCTTGCTGTCCTAGAACTCCTTATGTAAACCCAGGCTGAACCTTAACTCACTAGATCTGCCTGCCTGTGCCTCCTGAGTAGAGGGCTAGAAGTGAAGGCATGTGCCGTCACTGCCCAGCTAAAACATTGGAGTTTAAGGAAATGGGTGACACCTAGAAAAAAATGATTCAAAGATTTGTATACTAAATGCTGAGATTTCCCAATCTTTTCCCCTAATCATCTCTGAGGATACTAGCAGACAGGCTTACTCTGGGAAAACTGGCCAGCCCAAAAGAAAAGACTCAGATAATGACACGCAAAACAAGCAAAACTACTAAACCAGCCATCAAGTATGGCAAGTTGGCTCAGCAAATGACAACATTTTCTGCTACATCTGATGATCTGCTTTAAGTCCCCGGAACCCATAAATTGTCCTCTGACTTCAACATGCACATATGCACACACACAATAAAGATGCTGTCTGGTGCAGAACTGAATTCATTCCACATTTCTAAATTTCACATTAACGAACACTGAATGAGGGCTACCTGTCGTGTAACAGAACACAAGGCCCTGGATCCCCAATACAACAAAAACAAAACACTAAATAAAAAGTAAACTGAAGTGGGTGTGATGGCACAAGCTCATAAGCTTAGCACTTGGGAGGCTAGATAAAAGGATTGAGAATTTGAGGCCAGCTGGGAGACTCTCATCTCAAAAGAAAAAAACATAGTTATTTACATATTCTAAGTCAAGTCATAATATTTTGACACAGAAATTTTTTTTTAGAAATATCTTTCCTACATTATAAAATATACGCTGAGAAGAAATTTTGTAAAATAAAAACACATAGGAAGTAAAAACTCCCAGACTTCTTTCAGGTACTCTTTGACTCTTTTGTTGATGTACAAGCTATAATGGTCTCCGCTTAGTGTACAGGCTACTTTTCTTTGCCGTTAATACTGCTTTATGATGTCACTGTAGTGTCTAAAAGTTAAAATACTTAAAGAGGAAAGAGTTCATTTCTCAGAAATAAATTTTTAAAAATATTTTATTTACTTTATTTATACAGTATTCTGCCTGCATGTGTGCCTGGATGCCAGAAGAGGGCACAAGATCTCATTATAGATGGTTATGAGCCACCATGTGGTTGCTGGAAATTGAACTTAAGACTTTTGGAGTACAGCCAGTGCTCTTAACCTCTGAGCCATCTCTCCAGCCCTCAGAAATAGGTTTTTAAAGCTCTAAAATTTAGCCTTAATTAGGGAAAGCTAGATACAACAAAAATACCAGCTCACTAATAAATAAGTAAACTCATTAGCATCATCAGTGAAGGTATACCAACCCAATGCTGAGGTCCTTTCCAACATAATCAGAGATTCTCATTTCAACACTGTTATTAAATGTAAAGTCTTGGACCTAAAATCATTTAGATTAAATCTATTTGAAAAACTGTGAGCTCAAAGACAAACTAGACCACAAGAAAGACAGAAGAAGAAAACCAACTCCATGGGGCTGGAGTGATGGCTCAGAGGTTAGGAGCACTGTCTGCGCTTTCTGAGGTCCTGAGTTCAATTCCCAGCAACCACATGGTGGCTCACAACCATCTATAATGAGATCTGATGCCCTTTTCTGGGTTGCAGGCACTGTATATGTAATAAATAAATCAATCCTTTAAAAAAATAAAATAAAATATTAAAATAGAAAACCAACTCCATAAAGTTTTCCTCTAGTTACCACACATGCATTATGGATGGCTATGTGTGAATTCCCAGTCCCCCACTCCCCAGACACATACACCAGTAACGATTGAAAACAAAACAAAATAAAACAAAAACCATAAAAAAGCAGCAAGATGCTTTAAGGGAGCTAGAGAGACGGTTCTGTGGTTTAAGCACATTTCCTGTTCAGTTTCCAGCACCTATATCTGGTGGGTCACAACTGCCTCTAACTCCAGCACCAAGGCATCCAAACGCTCCTCTGGTCTCTGCGGGTAATGCCCGTCCCCCCAATTCAGATGGCATACACATAGTTTTGTTTTGTTTTTAATTCATAAACTGACAGACCAAACAACCAAGGGGAAGATACATTTTACTAAAGGCTGTTTTTTAAAAAGAAGGTATTTTCTATGTCTGACACTATGCACTAATTTGTACTGTTTCACCATAAACTTACCTATAACTGTAGTGGCATTTATCAGGGCTGGGGACGTAATTCAGTGGTAGAGCATTTACCTTGTATGCACATAAAAGGCCCAGGGTTTGATCTCCTGGCAGGGGGGGAGGGAAAATGTGTGTGTTTATGTAAAGAAATTTACTAAAACAGCCAGGCTCAGTGACACACACCTGTAACCCTCAGGGAGGCAGAGGCAGACGGATAAGGACAGCCTGGTCTACAAAAAGGAGTCCAGGACAGCCAAGGCTACAAAAAAAAAACACGTCTCTTCTTCCTACACACAAACACGCACACACACGCACACACAAATAAACTATAAAGCTAGAATTCCCAAAATGAGTCCAACTTCATTTATAAAAGGCTAGATAGAAAGACAATGTTCTTACCATCACACAGCTACTTTGTGACAGAAGCCAGACTCACCAATTCAAAGGTTCAGAAATGTTTACATTCTCCTCAGTTATCCCCTTTAAATAAGGCCTAAACCAAAACCTAGATAATAAAGTCTAGACTACAAGTCTCAAACCTGGATGTAGCTCAGTGACAGAACACTTGCCTAGCATGAGCAGGCCCTGGCTTTGTTTGTTTGTTTTTGAGACAGGGTTTCCTCTATGTAACAGAGTCCTGGCTGTCCTGGACTAGCTTTGTAGACCAGGCTAGCCTCAAAGTCATAGAAATTTGCCTGCCTCTGCCTCCCAAGTGCTGGGACTAAAGGTGTGCAATACCATGCCTGGCAAAGAAAAGCTTTAAATCATGTTTGAAAGACATAACACAAAGCTCCCACAAAGGAAACTTCAAAAATCTAAGAGCACTACTATTGGTTTCCCTATTTTACAAAATTTTCCCTGAAATTTACAAAGGCAACATAGGTAAATTCCTTCAAAGTATGTAACTTTTAAAAACAGAAGGAAAAGACAAATGTGATAATTAACAGAAACATAAGAAAACTATTTTTCTTTAAAATATTTAAAAAAAACACCACAGCTGTAAAAACCTATAGAATGTTATAATACAGAATGCATCTTTTTTTGTTGTTTTATTTCTGCCTGCATGTACACCTGAACACCAGAAGAGGGCACCAGATTTCATTATAAATGGTTGTAAGCCACCATGTGGTTGCTAGGAATTGAACTCTGGACCTCTGAAAGAACAAGCAGTGCTCTTAACCACTGAGCCATTTCCCCAGGCCCAGAATGTATATTAATATATATAATATTAAAAATCTATTTAGATGAAGCCAGGCATATTGGTGTGTGCCTTTAATCCCAGGCAGAAGGCAAATCTCTAGTTCATGAACTGCCTGTTCTACATAGAGAGCAAGACATCAGGGCTACATAATGAGACTGTTTTTTAAAAAAAAAAAAAAAAAAGATAAAACAAAAAAAATAGAAAAAATTTCATTTCAGAATGCTGAACAAAACATGACAAAACTTTGTCTCATACATGTAGAAAGCACCTCTCTCAAGAGGGTGGGGCAAAGGTAGCTGGAATCCAGTAGTGGACAACTGTGTATGTGCCCTGTCTTCTGGAGAAAAAGAGTTTCCCACATGCATATGAGCTAAT
The DNA here is from genome assembly GCF_907164565.1 of Psammomys obesus. Taxonomy (NCBI): domain Eukaryota; kingdom Metazoa; phylum Chordata; class Mammalia; order Rodentia; family Muridae; genus Psammomys; species Psammomys obesus. The sequence continues at coordinate 648,802 of NW_026596040.1, read as the reverse complement.
AATTCTGCTACTACTGTATATATGCATACTGAAACTAGAGAATTAGGTAAACAGATGCTAAATGGTGGGAGCCAATTTTCCTACTGTCGAAGGGGGAATTTACAGATTAGGTGAATGAGCCAGTATGAGCGACATGTTCAATTAGAGTTGGAGACATAGCATGAACTTGGATTTGGATAATTTATTTATGGGAATATTGCTTATAGGGCTGAGGGTATAACTGAGTAATAAGCACACATGAAGCTCATGGAAGACCCAGGCAATACACCTAGCACTTAAAAGAAAAAGGACATGTACTGGCCCTTTCTGGCTTAGCCACTTTAGAAGGCCTAGTACTAACAACATCCAGGACAGATCTGGTTTCTGGTATCATTCTGTAAAAAGGAAGCAGCGTTTCTTGGAGGACATGAATTGTTCTAAGATAGCATAAGAAATACTCTAGATGAGACTGGGCCAAAAAGGAAGTGCTCTAAAACAAAACAAAGATGTAGATATGTCAAAAGAAACCAGGTATAGAACATAGAACCAACTAAGAGTTCCCAACAGTCAAAGCCAGCAGTACTGGAATTATGTTCTCAAATAATTATAAGTATATATGAGTATAGACAGACATAATGACTAAATAAGCTAATAGAGAAGAAATAAATGTCCCACCTGTAAAAGTGGCAAATAATGTGTGTCAATACTCTGCCTGAAGTGTCAGCCCCACCCCTCTCCATGAGCTATGTCACTATTCTCACTCACTACATAAGCATGGGAGAGGAGAAGAGGACCTTTACAGATGAGAACCTGGTAAACACTATGTCAGCCATAAGCAATAGTCATGTTGACAATCTGTTGTCTGTATACATGTCTATAAGCAGGTGTGCACAGCCATGTGTGAAGGACAAAAGAACAGAGGATGTCTTCCTCAATCATTTTACTTTTGGAAATGGCATCTCTCACTGAACCTGCAGCTCATGGACTCAGCAAGGCTAACTGGTAGGCAAGCAGGATCTTCCTGTGTCCCAACTCTGGAGTTAAAGCTAGATACCATCCACCTGCACTTTATGGGTGCCAGCAATTAGAACTCAGTTCTTATGACTGCAGGCACTTTTACTGAGCCATCTCTCTAAATTCTTGGCAGAATAAGAAATCAGCACATAGCCTGTTGTGGTGGTGTACTCCTTTAATCCCAGCACTCCAGAGGCAGGTGGATCTGTGAGTTAAAAGCCAGTCTGGTCTACCATACTAAGTTCCAGGGCAGCCAGGACTACAGAGAGGAGACCCTGCCTTCAAAAACAGAAACAAAAACCAAACAAAAAAGAAATTACGTATTCAGAAAACTGAGTGAGAGGCTAATTTACAGGAAGGGTGTACTAGGTGGTATCTCTCATACTTGTTTTGACACTACATGTGAATTAACACAAGCACCTGTCAATAAAAGGTTTGCAAAGCACAATAAATCTGATGCATGTTTACCAGTTGCCTAGTTTATTGGTAACAATGACTTGGTGGGGGGTATATCTTCAACCTTAATTACAGCATTAATCTGCAACTAAAGTAAATTTCTTTATCTAAATAGGTTTCAGTCCTCCTTGAGAATATGGTTCTCACTAAGCAGTTGTACTTTTCCAAAAATAACATCAAAATAAAGAAATGTAAGGATTCATTTTAATGCCTTTGTAATCCTAGCATAACGAAAGCTGAGCACAAGGGTCCCAAGCTCAAGGACAGTCTGTGGTATACAGTGAAACCCAGTCCAAAGCAAAATATCAAAGTCATTCCATGCTAAGATTTACCTTTATATTAATATACTATAGCATATTATAACTGATATTTGGAATAAACACACATGTCCAGGACCAGCAGTGACAATTCCTTAGAATAGTATTCCCTAGGGCAGCTCAATTGAGTCTTGGTTTCTGTCCAAGCCAGGAAGTTCTCTTCTGTTTACAGAGCACAGAATAGTGATAAGCCAATAAATCTCCCTTAACAAGTGATAGCCAGTGGACCCAGCCAGAAAGCAAGAATGGATCAAGAATCTACCAGTGCCACAAAAAAAAAAAAAAAAAAAAAAA
>NW_026596040.1:625302-646642 GCF_907164565.1 Psammomys obesus | reverse complement strand
AAAAAAAAAAAAAAAAAAAAAAAAAACGACACAGAGAACAAGGCTTGCCAAGAATGAGCCAGTTCAAACACACAGGATGGGCACAGTTCTGTGGTTCCTGACATTTACAAATCCTATTTCCATATTTCTAACAGATTAAAAAGAGCTCTCAGAGCTGGCAAGATGGCTCAGCGTGTAAAAGGCATTCCGGATAACCCGAATTCCATCTCCAGGACCTGCACAGTAGGAGAAAATGAGATCCTGAAGGTTGTCTTCTGACCTTCACCCACATCCACAAATAAAAAAGTAAAAGCTTTTTTTAAGATCTCATGATACTAACATGAGACATATGTTACATGAGACGCATGTGACAATATCCACTTAAAATGTTCTTTTCTGTATTTCACATAAAACTATTTGTAAGTGAAATGATAGGAATAGTGGTATATGACAGTAACCTCAGCACTTGGGAGAATGAGGCAAAAGTTCCAAGTTCCAAGTTCAAGGATAACCTGAGTTACATAGAGAGTTTCAGGTAGTGTAAGAGCCTGTTGTCTTCAAAATGAAAACTAAAAATAATAACAAAAAGAAATTATATAGTTGATCCAAAATATAATAGGAATATCAATAAAACAATATTGGCTATTGATTAGTATTTGCTGAGGACATGTGATAGATTCCATAAGGTTTATCTCAATACCCTATTTTTTATGTATATGAAATACTAGTAATAATCACAAAACTTGGGAAGCAGAGGCAGGTAGGTAGTCTGTCTCTATGAGTTCAAGTCCAGCCTGATCTACATAGCAAGTTCCAGAACACCCAGGTCTAGTAAGGGGGAAAAAAAAAAAAAAGGGTTGAAAATACAATACCATTACAAAATAATTGCAGGCCAGATGTGGTGGTGCACATCTTTAAATCTTTAATCCCAATTTATAAGTGACAGAGGCAGTCAGCACTTTGAAAACTCAAAGCAAACCTGCTCTACATAGAGTTCCAAGGCAATCTGTCTGATATAACAATTATAATAGCCATTTCTACATAGATAATATATAAACAGCCAACGCAATGAAAAAGAATACTGTATACAACTAATCATGTAGGAAACAGAAATCAATATTGCAAGGAGATGCCTTTACAACCAACAAACAGACTGCTGCTTTCAAGAACCCAGAAGAGGGCTGGTGTAGAACTCAGTGGTACTGAGCTTGCCAGGCACACACAAGGCCTGGCTCCCATCCCTAGCACAGCCATAACTAATTAACTAACTAACTAACTAACTAACTAACTAACTAACTAACTAACTAACTAACTAAATATTAAAAATAATCAAACTGCTGTTGAGAATATGGGGAAACTGGAATCTTTGTACAATGTTGGCAACAATGCAAGACAGTGTGGCTGCTATGGGTAACAGAACAGTAATTCTAAGAAAACTTAAAAATAGAATTAGCAAACCTCCAGGAATTCCACTTGTGGGCAAATTCTCATAAACCTCAAAAGGGGACCAAGACATACGTGTGCACCCATGTTCCCAGTGCATTATGCTCAAAGACAAAATGTCCATTAGCAAACAAATTTAGTTCCAAAAATGGAGCACAGGCAGTCCTATCGGCAGTAGCCTGTAATCCTAGAACTTGAGAGGTGGACGCAGGAAGATCAGGAATTCAAGGTTAGCTTCAGTGTGTGTACATGGACATATGTGTATGTGCGTGTATACATACATACATACATACATACATACAAACAGTGAGGTCAGGCCATGATACAAGAGACTCCATCTCAAAACAAACATACGACAAAATACTGTTCAGCCTTAAGAAATTCTGACACCTACTATATGAACCTTGATGACATGCCACATGAAACAAGACAGTTACAAAAGGATAAACAGCTGATTGCATGTACACTGGTATCTAATTGACACAGGCTGAAACAAGCAAGGCGGAGTACAGTTTAATGGGTACTAGACAGATATGGGAATGCATTTAATGCTGGCAGACTTTGCACTTAAAAATGCTTAGGGTGGGAGGTGTTCAGTGGCAGAGTACTTTGTTGCCCTGTATAAAACTCTTGGGTTCAATCCTTAACACCAGAAGAGGCAAGAGGATAAAAAGTTAATATGGTATGTTTTATGTTTATTTTACACAATTCTAAAAAATTTTCAAAGAAACAATTTATCTATCTTCCATAAACAATCTACCCACGTTTGCTTAAGTCAGGCTCTCACTATGTAACCCAGACAGGCCTGGAGGCCACAATCCTACTGCTCAGCCTCCAGAGCACTAAAATCCCATGAGTGCACCAACCACTATGTCCTGCTTCAAGATCTTTTACAAATCTTCATTGATAGTTAACAGTTTGGCTACAAATAAAGCAAATAATCTGGCAAGACAGGAAAGAGATAACCAACAATACAACTTCTGAAACTTTCTAACGTGCAGGACAATCACATGGGCACTACCCCCTTCCAAGATCATGCCTTCACAATTATACTGTGTCTCCTGTTAAAGAGGTGCCATTCCTTCCCTAATCGATCAAAATGCTCTTCCAGAATACTCAAGAGAACTTTACCCAAAAAGCTGTAACCCCATGCCTGGCTTATGATGTCATCGAATGCCTTACTGGTGATGACCGAAAGTAAGCAACTTCTTCCGCAGGCAAGGAGTTGTGACTAAAACAGCACATTCTGTGCTTCGTTTTTAATGTATATTGAAGCACCATCCATTTAAATAGTATCCAAATCCAAATATCTCAAAACATTTGGCATGAGGTAAACAAAATTCATGATAAAAAGGCAAAGATCTATAACAATAAGGAAAATGAGGACCAGCAATTAATGTCTTCTTTGAGCTAGCCACAACTGGCCATGAACCTACCTAAACCTTTCTGAAACACTGTTCCACATATTTGGATATAGTCTCAGTTTTTAATCTGCAAAAAGAAAAAAATAAATAAATAAAATAAAGGCGGGGGGAGGGGATCGTGCTCCAGAGAAACTATGCCCAGCCTATCTATAAACTCTGTCACTGTACTAAATTATAAACCCATAAATGCAAAGGAAGTCAGCAGTGTAAGCATCTCTGAATGAATCATAAAGCTTTCCATTACAGTCAGTTGGCTGGAGGACTACCTCAGTCAGATTAACCAGATCAAAAGAAGTCAGAACAGCCTTTTGTGACGGCCTAGTGTAGCGTGTTCCTATCAAGTGGCCTGGACAATTCACCAGCATTCTATAATTCAAAGCCTTTTAAATATGTATAGTCTATGATCACACACTACAAAGGAACAGTTACAGGTGTGTGGACCAAGTTAATATGGTATATTTTATGTTTATTTTACACAAAACCTTAAATAAATGAAAAAATTATAAATATTCTTGGGAACTACCAATAGGTAAGTAAGTTATGGCTCAGCCATACAATTACATGCCACACAGGCATAAAAACAGCTGACAGGGGTAGAGTTAGAGTTAGTGATCCAGGGCTTGCCTAGAAAGTATAAGGCAGTAGGTTGTAGGCCCTTCCCTCAGCACTGAAAAAAAGAAAATGAAATTTGAAAATCCAATTAACGATTGTGTGCCACTGTACATACATACGTGTAAGAACATATGTATGTTAACGAAGGTGAATGCACATGCCTGAGACTATGGACACATCCACCATGTGTGATTATAAAGATAGGCATGCATGAATGAGTACATAATACACATGTACATATATATGTCTGCTAATGGACACTGCCAGTCTTCAGGCATGATCCTTTTATGCAGGTCAGTAAATGATTAGTCCTGTAACTACAATTTAGCAGCTTTGTAAATTTGAGAAAGTCACTGAGACCCTTAGAGAGTTGACTTTGTCATCTATAAAATGGGAACAAACCTTGACTCATAAAAGTGTTGTTGTAAGGATTCAATGAAGATGGATGTAAACCGAGTCTGCTGTGACTAAGTACATAGTAAATGAACAACAGTACCCCTCATCTGTACATGCACACTTACCACATTTGTGTATATTTTCATGGCTCTAATCCACAAGAATATGTGCCCATGAATTAACTTTGCTTACTATGGGAATAGACTTGTGTTTGGCTAGACTTTTTTGGCTTTCATAGTTTATAATTTCTTCTAGGAACACTTTTTTTAATGTTTTATTGAAGATTATTTCTTCACATTTATTTTGTTGCTGTTGAGACAGGGTCTTCCTATACCTCAGGCTGCCTTTCAACTAATTCGGCAATCTAGGCTGGTCTTAAACTTCCCATTTTTCTGCCTCAGTTTCCCAACTGCTAGGACTGTAGACATGAGCCACCACGCCCAGCAAAATAATGACTTCGAGACTAACGATAAAAAGATGGACCATCTCTAACATACCTAAATTCTGCGTAATTAAAATGCTACTAAACACTAAGCCAGCAAAAGCATAATTTTAATGCTCTTAACAAATTTTCTGTATTCTAGCAGTCAACCAGCATTACTCCATAGCTCAGTGAGATGGGAGTACAAAGGAAATCCACAGCCCTTCTACTTCTTTGCCCATCCAAATCGGATGAAAATATTGACACTATCAGGTGGGGGGGATTTGTAAACAGGTTAATGAGAATCTAGTGACATCTGTGACTCGAATTTATTAAAGCAGGGAAGCACCCAGAGTCTCATCCAAGGTCACACAATATAAAGGCTGTGAAGACATTAAAAATCAGACTATACGGCCACAATTTGGGGTGTTTGTGTGAAACCACGAGGCTAAATCCTTCACTAGTCATTTCAGGAGTCCGAGCAGAGGCGGAGGCGGGGGCGGAAAGAAGGGAGGATTACAACACATCGCTGAAGACAGCAAAACAAACCAGCAACTGACCGCGCCAGGGTTAATCTGCAACACGCTTTAATCGTACTGGTTTTATTTCTACAACGCAGTAAATCACGCCATTTTAAGTCGAAAAAGCAGGACTGACATCTCTGTACACGAGTCATGGTGAAAACATTTGAAATTGACGAAAATAAAAGCACTTACCCGCGGTTCGATTAACTCTCTGGCTCAGCGCGCACAATTACGAGATGTTTTCCATTAATACCGCTAATTCTCCCCTTCCCCCCAAAGTCTTTAACTCCCGAGAAAATCCAGCCACGGACAGAGAAGGGGGAAAAAAAAAAATCTCTTTTCCCCAGGGCCTCAATTTACAGAATCACAGAGCAGATAATAACCCGATCATCTGGATATATTTCCTCCCTAGATAGGCTATTAAGTGTCTTGAAACGTCATTTCTAAGCGTGCAAAACACAGCTGGGCACACGCCCTGCAGCCGCCACCATAGCCCTACATTTTGGGGCCTCTCTCCAGCAAAACATCGCCTCTTCCAAATCTATTGAAAGCTGCGGGCTCCTCCCTCGCTCTTTTTTATTTTTATTATTATTATTATTTTTTTTTTACTCGAGCCTTTAAAGAGAGGGAGGGGGATGGGCTTGCACGGAAACGAGGCTCCGAAACCCTGAGTAATCGCACCTCGCCGAGGGCAGCGGCCCGGCGGAGGTACGTACGGGTGATTATCATCTTTTCCTCGGAACCCATTTCCTGTACCTTTCTGGCTTAATCTCCTTTTCCTCTTCCCCTGACTTTCCAATGACACCAACCAAAGCCGAGGAGAGGCAAAACCGATGCCTCCAGGTCGGAGACCTCAGAGTGCCACGAGTTCGGCCTCCGGGCCCCGCCCGACCTGGCAACCGGGTTAACGAGGTCCCGCCCGGCTGGCCCGAGCCGTGACAGGCCCAGGCTCCGGGGTCCGGCCCAGGCCCGGCGCGGCCTGTAAGGGCCCCGGCGTCGAGTGGCCGGCGGAGGGCGGGGCGGGCCCGGGGCCGCTCACCTGCTGGTACCCGGTGCCGCAGGCCGGCTCCACGGCCGCCAGCGCCGCCAACGCCAAGGCCATGGCGCCGCGGGCCTCAGGGACGGAGGGCGAGCGAGAGAGCTGAACGGGCGCGGGAGCCGCGAACGGGGGTCGCCGGGAGGCCGAGAGAGGGAGGCGCCGCGGCGTGTGGATGGCCGCTGCCAACGCCGACACGCTCCGCTCAGGGAGTGAGCGCCGCCGCCGAGGCTCCGCCGCGGCCCCTGGGGAGGAGGCGGGGGACGACGACGACGGCGCTGCGCCGCCGCTCCGCCCCTCCGCGCGCCGCCCCGCCCCCTCCGGGCCCCACCGCCCCCTCGCCCCCCGCGCGGCTTCCCCACAGAGCCGCTCAAGTCGCCTGCACGCAGGGCTGAGGTTCCTGTCCCAGCTGCTATCCTCAGACGCTCGGGGTCAGCCAGCCACAGGGTGGGGCCTCGTCCCGCCGGTCGAGACCCGGAGGATGTATGTAAATTCACATTTAAATATCCTCAAATAAAGTTTTATTGTAGCACCGCTTCTCCTTCCAAGCGTGGCCATCTGACGCTTTATAGAAAATAATTGTCGACCCTAATTTTGTGGGGGTTTGGTGGGGTTTTTTGTTTTTGTTTTTGTTTGCTTGTTTTTGTCTGTTTGTTTTGGTTTGGTGTTTGGTTTTTCCAGGCAGGGTTTCTCTGTGTAGCTCTGGCTGTCCTGGAACTCACGCTGTAGAGCAGGCTGCCCTTGAACTCACAGACATGGGCCTACCACTGCAGCGATTGAAGGCCTGCGCCAAAACCTCTCAGACTGAATTATTTTTAATAGAGCCTAATGTACACGGCTGAGTAGTCGCTCTTCTGTTGATACAAAAATCATATTATCTGAAATAAAACTCTCTGAAGAAGTGGTATGAAAGTCAAAACTTGGTGGATTTATCCAGATAGTAGGAACGTGTGCTGAGGCAATGACAAGAGAGCTAGCCCCACCAAACTGAGAGGCTCTCGTCACACAGGAGTTGCTATGAACAGTGGTTCACGATGAGGAAATTGGGCATGCGGATTCTTTTCCCCACTGACTCTGAGCTGATGGTGAGAAGAAAAGCTGGAATGTAAGCCTATCAAGACAATTTTCTTTCCTTCTTTCTTTCTTTCTTTCTTTCTTTCTTTCTTTCTTTCTTTCTTTCTTCCTTCCTTCCTTCCTTCCTTCCTTCCTTCCGTCCTTCCTTCCTTTCTTCCTTCCTTCCTTTCTTTTTGTTATTTTATGAAAGAGGTTTATTGGATAGAGGTGGAGAGATAGAGAGGAAAAGGAAAGAAGGAGACCTCATGGGGGGGCCCAGGAAAGAAAGTGAGGCAGAAAGGACAAGAGAGGAGAGTAAGAGAGCTAAGCCAACTTTCTTAACCATTATCCACAGTTTAAATTATAAGCTTTGTGGAGGCAAGAGTGTTTGTCTCTCAGGGTTTCCATTCTACAGTGTATGAACTATATGGCTATACAGCAGACAAATCAGGGGCTGTTTCTTTTTATCATGTCCAGCTGTCTAGAATTGCTTCTATGCACAGGTCCAGCACCGATGGGGGATAGTGGACGGGGGATAGGGGAGAATCCTTCACCTCTTAAAGCATGTTACAATTCCTGTTTCTTTTTCATAGTCTTTCCAAGTCAGTTCTCTGTAGTTGGTTAGAGTAATAGGGCTATCTTAACCTCTAACCTTAGATATATCTTTATGTATCAGTTATATTTTTAAAACATAGCTGTTTTGAACTACCCTAAGATTTTCATATATAGGAACACATTATAATCAATAAAAAATTTGTCATGCAGTGGTGACACATGCCTTTAATCCCAGCACCCAGAAGGCAGAGGCAGATCTTTGGAGGTGGGGAGAAGGACGACACCCAGGGCCACAGAGAGGGGGAAATTCTGTAGAGCTGGAGAGACAGCTCACCATTAAAGAGCATTAGCTAGCTGCAGTTTTAGGGGACTTAGGATCAGTCCCTAGCACCCACGTGGTGGCTCACAACCACCTGCAAATCCAGTCCCAGGAGATCTGACTCCTCTTTTAGAATCTAAGCACTGCGGACACAAGGTACGCAGACATACATGCAGAGAAACACCCATACACACAAAATAGACATTTTAATTAAATTTGAATAACATCTAGATATGTATATTTTTCAGTCTGTGTCTTTCCAGATCTGAGCCCCTATATAGTTCCCTATGTGTAAGTATTAGCATTGAATATTTATTTACATGCTAAGAGAAGAGATAAACTTAGCCATAAGCTAAGCTGGGATGTATGCTAATCTGCTTGCTTCCTTTTTATTTAATTTATTTATTTTTATTCCATGTGTATTGGTGTTTTGTCTGCATGTATGTCTGTGTGAGGGTGTTGGGTCCTCTGGAACTGGAGTTACAGACTGGTGTGAACTGCCATGTGGGTGCTGGGAATTGAACCTGAGTTCTCTGGAAGAGCAGTCAGCCTCTCCAGCCCACTCCCTTTCGTTTTTCATTTGTCCTTATCCTTATCTTCTTCTGTGCTGGGAACGGAAGCCCGAGCCTTGTGCACGCAAGGCAGGCACCCTACCTCTGAGCAACATGTCAAGGCCAGAAAGACAAAGCTTAAATGTTATTTGCTACAGTGAACCAGACAAACAATGTCCTTCCATGTGGCCTTATATAAGGAAGGGGAGGGTGGAAAGTCTGATTTGAAATGTAAAAGCATATATCATCAGTGGAAAATAGAAATCAGGCTACTTTGTCTAAATTTGTAAGTAAGAAAGAATAAAAAACATATGTCTGTCCTGTCACATATGGCTGTTGTAGCAGCTGCTGTCACCATGCAGGCTTTTTCTGAAGGAGGAGTTGCTGTTCTTCCATCTCTTATTTCTCCCTTAATATCTATAGATGGCTCGCACTTGAACCCAAATATATAGCCTAATATAAACAATAGCCTTTCTCCCAGGAATTGCTCTTGAGAAAATCGAGCTCTCACTTCTAATCCCCCTTCCCAACTTTTTTTTTTTTGATACCCTCAGTTGTAGTGTTTTGAGTAACAATATTTTTGTCTCTCTTAGTTTTTCCCCTCTGAGTTCCCTAAGCTTTTAATAAACAAATCAAGATTATTTTGTCTTCATTCAATGGGTGTCTACACTGGAAATTAAAAAGCTTTTTCTTTCTCTCCCTGACTTTCTAATGACATCAAACAACACTGAGAGAGAGAAAAAACAAACAAACAAATAAACAAAAACGTAGCCTCCAGGTCGGAGCCCCCAGAGCACAGGGGGCTGTGCTGCAGAGGGCTCCAGTTGACAAGCAGGCTGCAGAAGGATGCATTGCTTGTCCCGTGGACCTGTGCCTGATACACAGCCAAGCACACAAGGAGGGTAATCTGAGATGGTAAAAAATTGCACCCAGATTCACCTCCAGATGTTGTCAAAAGAACTTCCAATATGAAAGTTATTAATTTCAGATTGTTGCACTTAGAAACTTATTTCCCCTGAGAGCCACAGCAATACTTTCCATGCGCAATACTCTTTATGTGACTTGCTGGCGCAGAATCATCTGTCCTAGGAGAGAAAGGAAACATTATGGAGAAGCGGAACATAGCCCATGTCTGCATCATTTTCTTCCTCAAACTGAGATAAAATCTCTGGGATAGATGTGGTCTTCTGTCTGCCATATGCACAGAGGCCTGACCTAGGCAGCGCTCCGCTCAGCTGTGCCCTCAAATGTCTGTTCGATTTGTCCAAAGCCTCAGTAGTCAAGCATCTTGCCTGAGGCCCTGAGCTGCTGCAGCAGTCTGACTGGGCTCCAGCTGAACCATGCCGTTTCACTTCTCCTGGCTGGGTGTTTTCTTTTAGTCACCCTGCCTCGCCATGAGCTTTGTTAAGAGCAAAGGTCATTGCTTCATATTCCAAAGGGGTTAGGCGCTGGCGAGCGCTACTGCTGTGGAGTGCTTCCGCATCTTAGGCATGACCACACGCTCTCTCTCTCATCCTTGTAATACATGCACTCCACAGATGACCAGATTCAAGAAATCCATAGCACTTGTTCAGCTAGGGAGGGATGGGGCCAACGCGAAAATTCAGGTCGGCCTGACTTAAAAGCGTGAGCACTACTCAGTGCATGCAAAGAAACGCAGGACATTGAAGGGCCAAGCTTTGGGTCTTCACAGTGAAACAGAGTTGGTAGTAAGCACACACCTAAGAGCTAAGGCTACAGCTTAGTAATAGAGCGCTTTTATAGCATGAGCGAGGGTTTATTCCCCAGATACACAAACACACACACTAACACAGAATACTACTTAATTGCAGCCCTGTTGAGCTGAGAAATAGTGAAGAGAGTTATGTGGGCAGGTGGGATAATTAGGTAAGGACTAGAAAGAAAGATTTTTAAATGAGAAGCAGGCTTTGCTGCTACGGGAAAGGGGGAAGCACATCAAGTCGTGAGTGTGCCTGCACACACGCTTAGCTCATCACAGGGCTTGCAGCCCTTTATGGAAAGAGACAGGTTGTAACCACGTCAGGCTCTGTGGACTGTAAGTTGGCATCACAGGTACTCTGTGTACCCTCTGCGTTATCACTGGATCACAAACACAGCCACGGATGCCACCAAACAAAGTGGCATGGCTGTTTGCTGTTGTTTGAATGTTGCCCAAATGTCATTCTCAATGCAGCTGTGCTGAGTCGGGCACGACGGCACCTGCCTGTAACCCCGGGACTTGAAAAGCTGGAGCAAAGGATCACCACTCCAAAGCCAGGGCACTACATAGCCAGAGCCTGTCTCAAAAACCACACAAAAGGTTATAAATGTTACAGTTACACCATAGGTTTGGCATCTCATTAGAGACCTGGCTGATGACATAGCTGACAGTGACCCTGAGATGAATGAAACAAGTTATAACACCAAGAGCAATGGAAAAATGTCTGCCTCGGATGATCACTAGTATTCAATTACAATTACAAATAAAAAAAAAAAAGAACTATTATAAATATGATAGAACTAACTCCTTTATCTCAAATAAAGTACATGTATCTATTTTATGTTCATGTGTGTTTTGCTCACATGCATGTCTGTGCACTATGTGTGTGCCTGGTTTCCAGGTAGGGGCATCAAAACCCCTGGTAATGGAGATGGAGATGGTGGCTGTGAGCCAACTCAGAGGTTCTAGAAACCAAATGTAGGTCCTTTGCAAGAGCAAGTGCTCTTAACCACTGAACCGTCTCTGTACCTTACCAAGTATATAATTTAAGTTTGGATGTTCCTGCATCCTAGGAATGATGCTATAATTGGACCATATGGATTTCCACATTTGATTATGAAAATGTGCACTGTCCAGTTCTAGTGAGCCTTCTCTTTAACCTCCAATTTTTATTGTTTTGTTTTGTTTTGTTTTGAGACAGTATTCTGATGTGTCAATTTGGCTGACGTGGAACTCACTGTGTAACCCAGGTTGGTTTTGAACTCACATAACTCCTCCTGCCTCCACCCCTGGGTGCTGAGATTACAGATATGTACCACCACACCTGGCTCTGAGAGATCACTCTCCTAAACTATGTCACTCCAAAATATGCTTCTTTATATTTTTATTTTTATTCTCTCTCTGTCTTTCTATCCCTCCCTCCTCTCTCTCCTTCTCCCCCTTTCTTTCTCTCTCTCTCTCTCCCTCCTTCCCTCTCCCCCTTCCCCTCCTCTGTACGTGTGTGTGTGTGTGTGTGTGTGTGTGTGTGTGTGCTCCCAGGTGCACATGTGGAGGCCAGAGTTTGCCTTCAAATATCTTCTCCCACTGCTCACTGCTCACCATGTTTTTTGAGACAGAATCTTTCACTGAACCTAAAGTTTGCTATTTGGGCTAGATTGACTAGCCAACAAGACACAGGATCTACCTGCCTCTACCTACCCCCTTTCCCAGAAATGCACTCCCATACCCAGCTTTTACGTAGGTGCTGGGGATCCGATGTACTGCAAGTATCTTACCAACTGAACCATGTCCCCAGCCCAAAATATGAGTCTTTAAATGAGGATTGTGTGGGTATTGGGTTATGCCATGCTGAAAGATATTCTATATTGTATAAAACAGTGATTTTCTTTCCCAGACTGTGCCTTGCCCCGAGAGATTCCATTTTACAAGCAGCAGTTGACTCTATTTTGAAGATGTGGGATGACCGACCTGAGTGGACATGTGAACAGTACCATCTGTCTGGCGCCACCCACGTGGCACAGACCGACAAATGACTTATTCCTGGGAGTAGAATGTTCCCTATATACTTATCTGTGTGAGATGAGATTTTAGGGACAAATGTGTGTATCAAAAGCCCAAGAACTTATTGAACACACCAGACCAATGGAAATGTGTGACTCTCTAATCTGGAGCCAATAAAAGGGTGAAAAACTAGCTCTGTGGTGGCAATGGCACCCACCTGCCATCAGACAGGCACAGACCTCTCAACTATCTCCGGAGCTTCAACTTGACTTGGCCCTAGCGTTGATGAGGCCTACTCAAATTGCTGTCCACCCATCTGGATCTTCATTTGTTCCTGTGGCTCAACTCCTCCCTAACACCTAACCTTATGGCCAGCAGTTAGCAGCTTCTCCAGCTGCTTCTGACACCCAGCTGGCTCCATCATCTTATCAAGACTCTGGCATCCCTATCAACTTCCAACCTTTGGCCTCTTATGCCTTTTTGAAACTCCTTGCCTCCTTAACCCTTTTGCGACCTCTCTGTAACATACCTACAGCTAGGTAGGTAGGTAGATAGATAGATAGATAGATGACAGACCGACAGACATTTATTGTGTGATATGATTTGCCATCTGAGAGTTACCATTAAATTAATATAAAAAATAAAAGTTAAAAAAATAAAAACAAAAAAAAGAGAGTTACCATTAGTAATTAAGATTGGAATAAAAGGGTCATTGGGATGATGACTCAGCACTTGTTGCCAAGCCTAATGACCTGAGTTCAGTCTCTGGGACCCACAGAGTGGAAGGAGTGAACCAGCTCCTGCAAGTTTCCTGTAGACCTTCAGTACACACAGAGAGAGAGACAGACAGACAGACACGTACATAGACAATAAATAAGATGTAACGAGAATTCTTAAAAAATATATCAGAATAAAAGAATCTATATTCATGTTATTTACGGCTACTGAAAAAAGTGAGACAAATTACTGCCATTAAAATCACCATACCTTGTTAATCAATAAATTCTAATATTGTATTAAGACTCAAATATGCCCTGTGCTTCTGACATACGGTGTTCCCCGCTCTTTGGAACTGATTGTTTCATGAGTCGGCAGGCACTGTGAACGTGGTAGAAGTGCCTCTACTGTAAGGAGACATCACATCTGTAGGTGTGGAGATCTGCCTGTGCTTTGCTCTAAGTTACTCCTCACTGTAGAAGTCAGAAGCTCCCAGGCTGTGCCTCATCCTAAGTGACTCCATTTTAAAAGGCAGTGCAAGTAGGGAAGCCAAGTGACTCTGCACCTAGTTTGTGCCTGTCAACAATCACCATCTGCCCGCACAAAACACAAGACAATGAACTGACAATTCATTGTTGCCAATAAAACAGCAACACCTGTGTGACCTCACCCATCTAAACCAGGCACATATGGGCACAGCGGACACCATGCCAGGAGAACCAGGCCTGTGAGCTCATCACCGGTAATGCCCTCATGTGGGTCACATAAAAGGAAAAGTGCATTGCCTCCCCACACAACAGATGCGCTGTTTGGTGCACGTGTTGTGGGAGTCATAGATTACAGACTCCCAACTTAGTCTCTGAGGCTTCAGCTGAGCCTATCATGGCCCACTGGCATGGATGGTCATCGTTCAGACCCACTGTGCTTTGACAGTCTTTCCCCTGAAGAATAGGTGACTAGGTTTGCTATGTTCCCCTGCAGTGACTCTCCCTCTCCCTTCCACGATGCTTCTTTGGATTCCGCAGCCACTCTAACCCCTTCTCAACCATTCCGTAATCTATATCTCATGGTGTGACTGGTAAACTGGTGTGCCTGGGAAGTGAGAGCTAACAACCAAGATGGGGACAGAATAAGAGAATCCGTGTTCGCCGGCAGTCACAGGTGTCAGGTGGAATTTTAAATAATGACCTTAAAGGTAATGAAATTGGTTTGCGAATGTATTGTTTTCAATAAACCCTGACACTGTGGAAATACACAATCTTGTCCTCTACATGATTGACACAGCACCCTTGAAACAAACAAAAGGACATTTCTGTACATGTTTCTTCATGCCCTTGCCAGGAAAAGGAGTTCTAACTCTCAAGAGACTCTTCATCAAGAATCTCCAATTATATCTGTAAAAATCCTGTGTTTACTTTTCCTGGTTGCTCTCCCAATTTACCTACTGTTTTTAGATTCTGTTCTATTGCTATGAAGAGACACCACGACCAAAGCAACTTTTAGAAGAAAGCGTTTACTTGAGGGCTTGCTTACAATTTCAGAGCTTTAGTCCATTATCATTATGGTGGGGAGCATAGCAGCATGCAGGCAGACATGATGCTAGAGAGGTATTTGAGAGCTTACATCCTGACCCACAAGTCAGAGGCAGCAGACACTGGGCCAGGCATGTACTTTTGAAATGTCAAAGCCCGCCTCCAGTGACACCCCTCCTCCAACAAGGCCACGCCTCCTAACCCTTTCCAAACAGTGCTACTAGCTGGAAACCAGACATTCAAATACATGAGACTATGGGGGGACATTCTCATTCAAATGACCACACCTACCTAAGCTGCTTTTTAAACTCTGATTTAGCCGAGAACGTTATTTCAAACTGAACTCTCAGCCGCCTCTATGACAATTTCTCATTCCCTGGGGATCTCCCACGCACACATGACAGCCACGTGTTAGTCACCTTTCATTGGTTCCTCTGCCCTTTACTCTGTCTCTTGTTAGAGGAGTTTCAGCCATGAACTTGGAAGACTGTGGGGGAGATCATTTCCCATTCCCTACAAGTGGCCGTGAGTGACCTAGAAGCAAGGGAGAACACAATGTCCAGGTAGGACGAAGGCAAGCCTGGTCCCCATCATTGGATACAATGTTCCCGGCAGCTGAATTTCTAGTGCCTTGAAAAAGGAACAAGATCAGGGAAAATGCTTGACTCCTCCAAGCCTCACGGGCTGATTGGGGAAAATAAAGCAATGGTTTCCCATATTTCCCAGGGTGATCGTTTGCTTGCTGTGTTTAGAAAGTTATCATAGGAAACACAGTTACTCCAGGGAAATTGCTAAAGCCTGGAGCTCCTGTGTTTCCTGAGATGTGTCAGGAGAAAAGTGGTATGTTCTCATTATGACACAGAAGAGGAGCCGCCCACCTGGCTCCCACTGGAGAAGCCCACGTTGGAGGTAGTTGGGCTGCAACTTGGGGCCATGCAGGCTGGTTGCTACCGGCTTCCTTGAGATGACTCATGGGCCACAAAGGATGCCTGTGTTCTGGCCAAATAACTCAGGACTTCCTCTTTAACACTATTCCTGGGAAGGCAACATCTTCAATGGCCAAAGCCCAGGGACAGGAACAAAAATAGGCCCCTTCCATTTCTTTTTTGGAGTGAGCAGTGAATAATAGACAAGGCTATGCTATTAGTTGGACCTTAAATGGCCTCCAGTCACCCATGTGGTATAGGTTTGTCATTGAATGCATTACAAAGTAATGGAACCTTTCAACGTAGATAAAAATTAATTAATTAAATTAAAATCAAAAGAACCCAGTCACCACAGGCTTATCAGGAAGATTCTTTAAGTTTAGGAGTTCAAAGCCAGCATGGTCAACATAGTGAGAGTCTTCCTTAAAACAAAATGAAACAACACACACACACAAATAAGTGGGGCCTAATGGAAAGTATTAGGTGAGAGCCATTACCCGAGCCCACCACTGTGTGCTGCCTGCCACACACTCAGGTGTGATGGAGCTAAGCATCCACAGGCTAAGTCTGCTAACGCTGTAAGCCAAAATCAACACTTTCTTGCCCTAAGTGAATGATGTCGGGTATGTGTTATAGGAGGGAAAGCCAGCTAACATGAACAGGAGCAGAGTGGCACAGCCACCTGGAAGTGAGGCATTTCTAGAGTCGATGATACTGGAATAGGTCATAAACCCTAGGAGTTCATGTCCACATGGTATGATGGACACATGCTAAGTCTGAGTTGAGGCTATGTCGCTGGATTTTCAAATGCTTCGGACCCATCTCTAGTGCTGGCTGTCCTTTACCTAGTGAGCCAGTGTGTTCACACAGAAGCAGCAAGATTGGAAGAAGCCTCACAGCTCCCTCAGAGCACTCGATTCCCCCACCAAACAGCCCACCACACAAAGCTTTCAGACTGTTTTCACATCTTTCAATGCTTTAACAAAGGCGTCGAGAGCACTGCTTTAGTTAACACCTGCACAGAACACTTACCCTGTGTCAGGGACTGCTAGACAAGGTACATTTATCTTTTCTACCCTTCACAGTAAACATTTAAAACACGATCCATTTCTATCTCATTCTGTGAATGAGGAAAGAGGGGGTATCAAAGTTAATTATCATGTGGTGTGGAGTGTGTGTGTGTGTGTGTGTGTGTGTGTGTGTGTGTGGAACCATTTCCTACAGATGATAGTACAGACCTACAGTCCTATAACTTAGGAGGCAGAGGAGGAGGACAAGGCCCAAAAAGGACTTTAGACATGATTTAATTATTCAGTTTGAGCTTCTGTTTCCTACAGATGAGAAACCTGAGAGGCTAGGCCGCATGCTCCACAAGGTCATGACCGTACAGCCCAGAAGTGGCTCTGAGTTCACGTACATCCCAGAAGCCTCCTGTGTTCTGAGGGTCTGAGTCTTTCGTGGTCTGAAGCTATGTGCCATTCTCCAGTATCCTGGTACAACCAAGTACAATTTTATTTATTTTTTTAAATTTTTTGTTAAAGGTGTGTTCTGCCTGCATTAGACTGGTGAGTTCAGGCACTAGCTCTGGAACAGCAGAAGCCTTAACCTTCAGGCTCCAGAGCTTAGATACCTTTGCAGTTCTCTGTGGGTTTCAGAAAAACACATCTAAATACAGATTTGTCAACAGCTTTCCTTGTAACCCCAAAATGTTACTCCTTTCTCTTTTCAGAAACACAGCTCTGCCTTCCTACCTGGGGAGTATGTGTGGCCCTCCCTTTGTTGCCCTCAGGAGAGGACTTCCTTCTCCGGTAGGGAAGAAGAGTGTCTTTTGCCAGAAAGGAAAGCCCTTTCCTGGGAACTTGGACAAAAACTGCTTTTTCTAAAGCAAGGTGGCGTCAAGGAGGAGGGAGTGGGTCTCTGCTGCTTTTACAGCCTGAACACCAACTAAACGGAACAATGTATAAAATCCCCAGAATCGCATGCTACTCTGTGCCATTTCCTGCCTCTTCAAAATGATATCAAGTGGGCTGGGGATGTGGTTCAGGAGTAGGGTGCTTGTCTGTTATGTGCAAGGTTCAGTCCTCAGCACACACACACACATACACACACACACACACACACTCCTGGTGAGTGGGAGATGGTACTAGTAATACCACTAGTGACATAGATATTTCCAGACACAAAACCCACAGAGTTTCCCTGGCCTAGCCCTCCTGTGAGTAATTTTGGGCTTAGAGCTGCTGCCAGCTAAGCTGAACTTCGAGGCAAGCCACAGTACTTCCAAGAAGTGGGGAGACAGGGAAAGAGCTTGGTTTACCGTAGGAGGATTCTGTATTCTGCAAGCCAGGTCTTGCCATAAACACTTGCCTGTTGGCTTCTTGCCAAAGCCATGAAGCACTTATGCTCCAGAGACACTTGTTGTCTTAAAGGTGTTTTCAGTCTCTTTTTATATTATTCACGAGTTCGGTAATAGAATTTTTTTTTTAAAGGTGAGTTCCCTGTTTAAAAATTCCATTTTAAGGATGAGACATATAAGTCATTGGTGGAATAAGTGTTTAACCAGCACAGGGCCTGGGATCATTTTCCAGGATCCCTCCAGCATGACACTATTAAAAAAAAAAAAAAAAAAAGATTACAGTATTCTTTTGAAAATAGTGCATTTCAAAGGCACGCAGGCTCCCAGGAACAAAAAATATCTTCACAGAGACCTGTGATTTTGATCAGGAGCAGAGAGGGTGTCAGGGCATGCTTGATAGAATAGGCATGAGTGTGCATTGTGTACAAATTTGCCCTCAGCCTTTACACATGATGTGATGGCATGGGCAGTACTCATTGAGTGCCCTTCTGCCTAGCTGCACCCTACATTCCTGGGAAGCATAAAAGCCATCACAGCATAAGTACAAACCTGTGAACAGAACAAGATCTGCGCTACTTGCTTCCCTGGCAAAAATAAGCAAATAAACAACAATACACGGCATAGAAGAGACGCCACCTGAGCTCTCAAGGTGTGTGCAGTACCGGCAGACACAGGAAATGCTGCTGTCTAAACCGCACAGAGAGTGTGCAAGTCTCCTTTTCAACCTGAAGAGATAACAGTAATCTATCAGACCACTCCAGCAAGGCCAGAGGCAGCCGGAGGCCTCCCCAACGTTGTGTTCCGTTCCATTCTGTGAGCAGTCACTACCAGAGGTGGTGGATAAAATGTAACAACCGAGAAACAACCCTCTTCCCATCTATGGGTTTTTGATGGAGTTCTACAGAACTTCAAGAAAGGATGGAATGGGCCGTACCTGCTGAAGTGACTGTAAAAGAAGCCACAGAGGAGGGCAGTTTTACCTGGCTCCTGATCATACTTGGGTGGAATGGATAAACTGAGGTCAGAGGCTTGCTGTGGAGAAAGCAACCCTCTCACAGAGTAGATGCTTTCCAAAAGCTTTGCTGCTTTTTCTCTTCCATTAAAAAATTGTTTCTCTCTCTTCCAATCCCATCTAATAGACTTATTATGCACATTTAAAGCCATTATAGACAGCTGTGCATAATGTTCAGGTAAAAAGTATCCAACTAAAGAGATTCCAGCTTGGATCTCAGCCCAAACCTTGGGCTGGGGTGCTGTCCCAGTAGCACTGAAGGCCCATTAAGGGAAAGCTGTTACCTCCTAACCGAAGCAAGGTGCTCTACATCTCAGGGATGACCTGTCCTTAGCTCCTCCCTTCACAGTTAAATCCAGCTGGATGCATTCATGGCCCATCTCAAGGAACCACCCATCAGGAGCATAGACTCACCTAACACTACGCTAAAGGAATGGGAGGAATAATTATTCTTTTAAAAAATCTTCTATTTTTTTGAGATTAATATAATCATTTCCCCTTTCCCTTTCTTCCCCCAACCCCTCTCACATGTCCCTCTTTTCTCTCTTTCAAATCCCCACAGTTTAAGAAAGCATCCCCTCTTCTGCCTCTCTCTTCTAAAAGACAATCTTGTGTGGCTCAAGCTGGCCTCAAACTCATCATGTGGCCAAGGATGACCTTGAATCTCTGATCCTTCTTGCCTTCACCTTTCAGTTCAAGAATTACTGGTTTTGCCACCATACCCAGTTTATGCGATGCTGGATATTAGGTTTTCTGTATAGACATTGGCCCTGGTTTCCTTGAGTGATTGGTTTTCACATGGAAATTGATTCTACGTCAGACAAAGGAATGGAGGAGAAAATCTGCTTGCTGGGAAAAATATCTTAATACCTCGTTGTTGTTCTCCCCCAAACGGAATCTCAGTCTAAATTGTCCTCCAACTCACTTGTCAGCAGCCAGTGGTGGCCTTGAACTGCTGATTCTCCTGGCTCTGCTTTCCAAGTGCTGTGACTACAAGTGTGGGTCACCATGCCCAGGACCTTGTACACTCGAGGCAAGTGCTCTACAGCCCCTCCTTACTGGATTCTCTGGCTGCACTACAAACCAAACAAACATGAGGCATATTAACAGAGATTTTAAAACCTCTCAATGACTTGCATACACATAAAAGTTCCCATAAACGTGGGACTCCAGGAAGGTCAGAAGCCTGAAGCTTACACAGCTTTGTCAGCTACAGAGAGGATGGGGGCAGCTGGCTGACCTGTAATCCCAGCTCGTGAGAGGGAGGCGCAGAAGAATTACAGATTCATTGCCTACCTAAGCCTGAGGCTTCTATAGAGGGGTAGTGGCACAAGTTATGGAAGAGTAAGGAGAAGAAACGTGTGATGGGTGAAGACGGCCTTGTGTAGATAGCGCCTCCGGGGCAATAGTGATCTGAGGGCAGAATTCAGGACTGACTGGTGACTAACATGAAGTCAACTTCTTCTCTCCTCTCTTGTGACCCAGTTCATCTTTTGTGGTTTATGGCATTCCTGGGCAGGGGACTCATGGCAATTGAATGCCGGGCCCCTCTTTAGATACATAAAGAGCTCTCGGAGCGAGCCTGGAAGCAGCTCCTCGAGCGTCTGGCATTTACAGCAGTAAGCTTTAGGGTCATACTTTGGGTAACAGTTTCTGAAGTCTTTCACCAGTCCCCCCCCCGTGTGTGTGTGTGTGTGTGTGTGTGTGTGTGTGTGTGTTGAAAGGTAGGCATGTTGGCAAGGGCTGTACCACTGAGCCACATTCCCAGCCTGAACTTAACCATTTTAAAACATACAATCAGTGCCACTTTTTTTTTTTAATTTTAAAACAAGGACTTATTTATTTTTATTTTATGTGTGTTGGTGTTTTGCCTGCGTGGATGGTTATGCACCAAGTGCTTGCCGTGCCTGATGAAGCCAAAAGAGGATGTCAGATGCCCTGGAACTGGAACTTTCTGTGGGCGCTGGAATTGAACCCAAGCCCTCTGGAGCAGATCTTAAACACTGAGCCATCTCTCCAACTCCTCGCAGTATTTTCTATCTTCCTAATGTTGCAAAACCATTATCTATCTAGCTCCAAAATCTTTTCATGACCCCAAAAGGTAACTGCACACTAATTAGACAGTCTTTCTCCACACCACTTCTCCACCCCTGCTACACAAATCGATTCCCTGTCTCCATGTGACTTTGTGGCTGGCATCTTTTTATCAGCATACTGTTTTTAAAAGTTCACCCATGGTACAGCTCACGTCTACCCTGCATTGTCCTTTGTTGTCAAACATCCCAATAGTGCAGCTGCTGAAGTTGGTGTATCAACTTGTCAGCTTTGGCCATCTCTACTTCCTGCTTAGGAACAATACTGCTATGAATACTCATGAGCACATTTCTGTGGGAGCTGTACATTCCTTTTCAAAGAAGCATTAGCTTTTATCTGAATCCATAAACTTTATGCAACTACCAGCCCTGTGAGCCATCTTTTCCGCATAATTAGAAACTCTATTTGCTCACAGCCTCCTTTCATGAAAGCCCAAAACAATTTTATTGTGAAGGTCTAAAATCATATCGGTCTATGCTGTTTAGGTTGCCAATAGGAACATTAAATTAAGAAATTACTTAAGGTGAGCATATTGAGGCAGGTGGCTCTGTGTGAGTTCTGGGTCAGCCTGGTGTACATACCAAATTCTGGGCTAGCCAGTGTTACACAGTGAGGATCTTTTGAAAGAAAGAAAGAAAGAAAGAAAGAAAGAAAGAAAGAAAGAAAGAA
>NW_026596040.1:561022-625292 GCF_907164565.1 Psammomys obesus | reverse complement strand
GAAAGAAAGAAAGAAAGAAAGAAAGAAAGAAAGAAAGAAAGAAAGAAAGAAAGAAAGAAAAGAAAGAAAAGAAAGACAGGAAGGAAGAGTTAAATTATGGGGTTAAATTGATGGCACAGTCATTCCAGAAGACCCAGATTCAATCCCAAGTACCCACTTGGCAGCTCATAACTGCAGGTTATAGCTCCTGTCCCAGGAGACCCAACTGCCAGCACATGGTATACAGAAACTCTTGCTAGCAAAACACCCCCCCCCCCAAACAGACACACACACAAAATGATAAATGTTTTTAAAACTTGCTTAAGGGGTTAGGGATGTGGCTAAGTCAATAGAATGCTTGCCTAGGATGCACAAAGTCCAGAACCTCATAAACTAGACATGGTGGTGCACACCTATAATCCCAACATTTGGGAGGTGGAGGCAGGAGGATCAGAAGTTTAGACTTTAGGGTCATCCTTGGCTACAGAGCCAGTCTGAGGACAGCTTGGGATACCCGAGAGTCTCTTAAAGTTCACTTAAGAAAACTGCAGTCTGATGAGGCCACAGTGAGGTGCTCTAAGGAATCCAGTGTTGATGCTTGTGATGGTCCGAGTTAACTGTCAATTTACAGAATCTGGTTTCTCCTAGGACTCATACATCTATAAAGGGATTGTCTAAACTGAGGCTAGAATGTATATGAGAATGTATATGAGGGATTATCTTGATCAGGTTAATTGGTGTCAAAGACCTATTATCCCTGGATGGGATTCTGAACCACAAAAGAGGGAGAGCTTCTAAGCTGAGCACTGGCAGCCATTGCTCTCTGCTTCCTGTTTGCTGTGATGTGCTGTGACCAGCTGCTTCAAGTTCCTGTCACCTCGATTTCCCACCATGATGGACTTGAAACGGTGAGACAGAGTAAGTCCTTTCTTTTCCTTCTTCTCTTTTATTTTTTATGAAACAGGGTCTCTCTACATAGCTGGCTGTCCAGGAACTTACTTTATAGACAAGGCTGGTTTCAAACTCACAGAGCTCCTCTGCCTCTGCCTCCTGAGTGCTAGACCTAAAGCTGTGCCCCACCACTGCCTGGTCTGTTAATCCTTTCAAAAGCTGCTGTGGTGAGTGTATTTTACCATAGTACAGGAAAGGAAACCTATGATAAATGATGATTTAGAGAAATTTAAACCTTAGTTCTGAAGCTGAGCATAGTAGACCAATCCTGTAACCCCAGGACAAGAAGCTGAAGAAAGAGAATCAAGAGTTCAAGGTCACCCTGGGTTACACAGTGAGAACTTACTCCAAAAAACAACAAACACCCAAAGTTCCCTCTGCAAGTTTGGCAATTAATCTTGTTGAACTATTCTGACAAAATGTAAATTTAAAAAAAAAAGCGTTACAAACTTATTAACGTACAAATATGGATGGGAGCTGACTTGGTTTGCTTTGTGTCGCTGTGATAAAACTCCATGACCAAAATAAACTTGGGAAGAAAAGGGTTTATTTTCACATTACAGCTCACTGTGAAGAGAAGTCGGGGCAGGAACTCAAGGCAGCAACCTGGAGACAGGACCTGAAGCTAGGGTCATGGAGGAGTGCTCTAACTGTCCTAACTGTCCTGTTCTTCATTCAGCTACCTCCCAGGACCATCGGCTCAGGAGTGCCACTGTCCACAATGGGCTGTTCCCTCTCACTTCAGTCTTTAACATGCTACAGAGAGTGTCTACAAGTCAATCTGATGGAGGCATTTTCTCAACTGAAGTCCTATCTTTCCAGATGACTCCAGCTTATGTTAGATTAGCCAAAAAAACAAACAAACAAAACAAAGCAAAAACAAAAACTGATTAGTTCAGGAGGTCTAGAAAACAGAAAACTCAGAGCAAGAGATAGGGCTCAGTGGTAGACTATATGCCTGTATGTGGTCCTGGGTTTAATCCCCAGCACCACAAAAACTGAAAAGGTCACATGGTTGAATCTCAGGTAGGCTGCCATACTGCGAAAGGGAGAAGCCAATGGCTAAATTCTAGATGGTTGTATCAGATGTTATTGTTTAGATACTCAGTATCTGCCTAAGCTCGTGTTCTGAGGTTGGCCTTAAGGAGGTACTTGGCTGATGAGGGCTCTGAATGATTTAATCTGTGTATGGATTAATCACTTAGTAGGTCTCCTGTGAAGGGCTTTGATGTTAAAACAAGCTCTCTCTCTCTCTGCTCCCTGACTTCCATGAAGCGAGCAGCTTCCCTCTGCCACTTTACCACAGACCTGAAAGTAACCAGGCAAGTGACCACAAACTAAAACCATAAGCCAGATACACTTTCGTTCCTTCTCATTGGTGTCTCCCAGGTCGTTCATCACAGTGACCAAAGAAAGCTGACTAACACGGAGAAGTAGCACATAATCTTTGTAGAAACGGTTGAGCCTGGAGAACAGATGATGCCTGAGAGGATGTTCCTATGGGCTTTTGGTGAGGTGCTTGGTTTGCTTTCTCTGTAACATGAGTCCAGTCCTCTGTGCCTAACAACATCTTAGCATAGAGACTGTTTCTCCTGCTCAGCACACTTTGATATATCATTTTGGTACCACATTTTGAGGTGTCCTATGCCGAGCCCCAACAACGAAAGTGGTATGGAAATAATTCCATTCACTTATTTCTGTACTCGATTTTTTCTTTTTAATATAATCTTATTTTATTTTTGAGGTAATTTAATTGGAACATTCTCCCTTCCCCTTTCTCCCTCTAGGCCCTCCTCCCCACTCTCCTTCAAATTCATAACCTCTTTTTTTTTTTTTTTACAAATTATTATTTGTATGCATTTATATATGCATATGTGTTCCTAAATATAACCTGTTTAGTCTGTATAATATTACCTGTATGCATGTTTTCAGGTATGTATGCACGTTTGACTGTTTGGCACTGGAAAATCAATCGGTATACTCTTCTTGTTAGTTTTTAATTTTATTTATTGTTGGGACCACAGCATGAGGTCCTTGTGCCCAGAGATCTCCAGGGAGACCAGGAATGTTAAACACACAGAATTGTCTTTCCACTGGGAAAGATGTAAAACCTCTTCTCCCATCCAGAAAGCCCAAAATTGGAGGTAACCTCTTTGAGGTTCAATCCCCTGCCTGCTGTGACACCTGCAGGGCCCCCCTTAATTTGCTTGTTTGGTTGGTTATTTCTTTCTTGTTTTTCAAGGCAGGATTTCTCTGTGTATCTCTGGCTGTCCTGGAGCTGACACTGACTGGCCTTGAACTCAGAGATTGACTTGCCTCTGCCTCCTGAGTGCTGGGATTAAGGCATCAGCACACAGGGATTTTATTTTTAATTAAAATTGTATTTCTTTATTGTGTGTGTATGTGTAGTGGCCCATGCACCATGATGCTCAGGTGAAGGTCGGAGGACAGCTTGAGGGAACCAGTTCTTTACTTCCACCGTATGGATCCCAGGGACTGAACTCAGGTTGTCAGGATTAGTAGCTGGTTCCTTTCCTTACCCCCAAGCCGTCTTCCCACTGGAGGTTCAATTTTTGAATTATCATGATATTTACTGTGTTTGATGATGAATCTTCTTGTTAGCTGGATCACCACAGATAAGATTTGTTAAAGCCAAGGAATGGGAGCACAGGGCATAGAGGTTTTTAATGGACCTGATTTCCCTCTGACGGAAGTTCTTGAGAACAAGGTGGTGTCGTGTTCGTAGTTGGGAGGTAGGTGCATCCTAAATGTACTGTGTTTTTTAAATAAAAGACTGAGCGAAGATACATGTCGCATGAGATTTTTTTTTCTAGCTTTTGCCTGCCCTCAGGCTCCAGATCCACTCACTTCTGAGGTACACAACAGGCAATGTGTTGTAGTGGTTTAGCCACTACCTGATAGTGGCAGTCCTTTTGATCCACTGACACTCAGGCTTTCTCTGCTTTGAGCATCTATTCTGATGAAACAATAGTGATTACCACCTTGTCCCATAACAGACAGGACTGGATGGCATTTCCCAGAACTAATTTCATGCACTGTTAGGTTTCCTGTTTTCTCCCATATCCATTAGACTTTGCTTCCCTCCACCCCCACCCCCGATGGCCACCAGGGAACACAGTATGATCTGATGGCATGCTTGGGTGGATGAGGCCATAACTGACTCCAGAGAGAACGGGTCCCTCAGCAACTGCCATCCACACTGAGACTGCTCTCCAGGTGAGGGAAAACCACTCATTTCCAGTCCCCACAGTCACCCATGGCATGATGGGTGCATTTGCCAGCCACTACCAACATAAGATGGCTACTGTGCTCTTGATGCAGCGCTCCAGGCAGCAGCATGTTGGATTTTCAAGTCAGCGCCTGGCACTCTTACATGACTTATCACAAACATTATTAAAGGAAAGATGGTCTTCCCCCATACTGGATTCAGTTACACTGTGGCTCAGATCCTTTCTGTCACATGGAACCTCATAAAATGTATAGAGTGCTCTTTTCTCCTAATATCAAAAGTCTGCAAGGTGAGAGGGCCCTTTGTTCGCCCAAAGAGATAGAAAAAACTCCACAAAGCTGGGCAGTGGTAGCGCACGCCTTTGATCCCAGCACTTGGGAGGTAGAGGCAGGTGTATCGCAGTGAGTTTGAGGCCAGTCTGGTCTACAAAGCAAGTCTAGGACAGCCAAGGCTACACAGAGAAATCTCAAAACAAAACAAAAACAAAAATCTCTACAAAGCTACCTTTTAAACACAAAATTTTGGTTGAGGAGGTGGCTCAGTGGAGAGCAGTACTTTCTGAGTAAGCACAAGGATCGCCAGCACCCACACACTTGTTACAGAACTCACAGGGTAGCCTTCCTGCAATCCCAGCATGCGGGAGGAGGAGACAGGGACCTCAGGATCAAGCTGGGTGGCTGGATTAGCTGAATGGCAAGCTCTGGATTCCAGTGAGGGACCCAGCCTCAGTACATAAGGCAGACAGTGGTCTAGAAAGATACCCAGTGTCAACCTTGGGTTTATACACGCTCACAAAAGCACATGTACATGTGTACATACGGTAAACGTGCACACACGCACACACAAATAAAATCTGGCAGCAAGAGTGGCCCATGCTCATCCTTCCAGCCTTCAGGAAACTCAACACTGCCTTACCCTGGGCTGGGACAACCTGGGCTACATAGTGATACAGTCTTAAAACATGACCTAACTAAATAAATGAGAAAGGAAAAATGTTAAACTAAACAATAATATTTAGTGCTTTTGAGCTATAAAGAAGTGAAGAGGACAAAACAGTTAATGGCGTACATTCTCACCACTCAGGTCGTTCTTGTCATAGCAATTATATTCTTCTTGTAACAATTATGATATTACATTAGTGATAAGGAGCAGTTAGAAAGGCAAGCTTGCCAGGGTGGTAGCGCACAACCTTAGTCCCAGCACTCATGGTTTCGAGGCCAGCCTGGTCTACAGAGCAAGTTCCGGGAGAGCTAGGACTGCACAGAGAGACCCTGTCTCAAACGAAACAAACAAACAAGCAAGAACAAAAAAGAAACAAAAGGAGGAACGTCAAGTTTGAGAGCATAATGAGAACTGGCAGCCTCAGTTTTCACACTTTTTAATCGTTATGCTTAGTAATTATTCACAGTTTTTACGTGAATAAAATTTTCTTCTAGAAAATGCATGCTCACTGTTAAGAGAAAACTGTAGGAGGCCAATGTTTTGGATGGGCTTCTGTGCTAAATCACAACAGATTTGACAAAAAAAAAAATCAAATGGAATCGGCTATCTTGATCTTCCACACGATGCAATCAAAATTGAGCTATTTAGCCTTTTAGGAAACAGGAGGAAATGAGAGGTAACAGTGAAACTGCCAAAACAGGCCACTTTCAAATGGGGAGAAGTTCATGTTCCTTAATCCTCACATGCCAAAACATTACCCCAAGTAACCTGAGGTTAGCTAATGGGTCATTTCTCCAGTGTTCTGTAAGTCACTGGTTCCTTCAGTAACTGTCCAGGCATTCTGTAACTTCTCTCTCTGTCTCTGAATCAGACCTCAGCAAGCTGGCTCACTGGAATGCTTGTTTTATTGTTTGCAATGAAGTACTTGCCCCACTGAATTAAAAAAAAAGAAGAAGAAAGACAACTGAGATTAAAGTAAATTGTTTTAGTTCTGTCCTTTAACAGATCATATATATATATATATATTAATTTTTACCAAAAAGATGGAGATAGAGAGCTGGGCTTGATGGAAAATGTTTAAAAACAAACAAAAACCAAGACAGTAGGTCAGTGGTATAGCACATGGCTCAAGACTGAAGGAAAGAGCAGGTCAAACAGTTGCTGTCAGAGACAGTCCTTGTCCTTATAACTATGGAACCCACTTGGATACTGAACTGCCATGGGCTACCTCTGTGCAGGGGTTCTAGGCCATCTCCATGAGTGGTCCTTGGCTGAGTATCAGTCTCAGAAAAGACCCCTATGCCCAGAATTTTTGGTTCTGTTGCTCTCCTTGTGGAGCTCCTGTCCTCTCCAGGTCTTTCTATCTCCCCCTTCTTTCCTAAGATTCCCTGCACTCTGCCCAAAGTTTGGCTATAAGTCTCAGCATCTGCCTCGATACCCTGCAGGGTAGAGACTTTCAGAGGCCCTCTGTGATAGGCTCCTGTCTGTCCTGTTCCCTGTCTGTTTTCTCCCTCTTCCGATGTCCATCCTCTTTGCCTTTCTGAATGGGGATTTGATCACCTCCCCCTGAGGGGGGAGCAGCCTTACCAGGCCACAGAAGAAGACAATGCAGCCACTCCTGATGAGACCTGATACACTAGGATCAGAGGAAAGAGGAGGAGAACCTCCCTTATCAGTGGACTGGGAGAGGGACATGGGTGGGGAAGAGGGAGGATGGGATTGGGAGGGGAGAAGGAAGGGAGGTACAGGGAGGATACAAAGTAAATAAGCTGTAATTAATAAAAATAAAAATAATTAAAGAAAGAAAGAAAAATAAAGTTGTTTAAAAAAAGACTGAAGGAAAATAAAGAAAAAGGGAGAAGTGAAGAGAGAGGAGGGGGAGGAAGGAAAGCAGGGAGAAGAGGAAGGGATACTCTACAATCCGCTCTGTTTTTTTGGTTGTTTGAGACAGGGTCTCCCTATGTGACACTGGTTGGCCTGGTACTGTGTAGCCCAGGCATGGCTCCAGCTTGCAGCAATCCTCCTACCTTAGCCTCCCAAGTGCTGGCGTGAGCCACCACACCCACCCATGATTTATTTTCTTACAGCTGAATGACACACTTTGGCGTTCTTTTCAGCTGTCCCCCACTCACTCATTCACATGGTTTGATAATACATGGATGTGTCCTTATCGGTGGCAACACGTCTTTTAAGGAATGCAGTGGGTCCCTTGAAATACTACTTATCAGTGAGGAGTCTAATGGCCACACCTGAAAGCTCCTGATCACTTCTGATGGGTGTTTCACCAACTCACTCAAAATCCAGCAGCTTCACATGGTCTGGGAAATACTACTCCAAAACAGGACATCTGCAGAGCTGAGGTGGGGAGGGGGGAAGGAGAGGAGACTAGAATGAGAAATAAAAGTTTCAATGCACGAGAGGGAAGATCATTTGCAGTGAGTCCTAGCCAACTCTGTCACAGGATGAGGCTAAGGGTGTTGCTTCACACAGAGGCTTCAGATTAATGGTGTTGTCCAAAACTATCTTTTGTTATATTTGTGGTGGACATAGTCATATACCTGTTGAGTCCACTGGGCCAGTGTGTCTTCCTGTCTCCAAGAGGCCTGGATAGTAAGACAGCAGTGGCATCTTAATACAAAAGTGTGTG
This sequence comes from Psammomys obesus, assembly GCF_907164565.1. Classification (NCBI taxonomy): domain Eukaryota; kingdom Metazoa; phylum Chordata; class Mammalia; order Rodentia; family Muridae; genus Psammomys; species Psammomys obesus. The sequence continues at coordinate 617,523 of NW_026596040.1, read as the reverse complement.
TGTGTGTGTGTGTGTGTGTGTGTGTGTGTGTGTGTGTGTGCAGATTCGTGTGTGTGCCTGTGCTGTGCCTGTGTCTGTGGAAGCCAGAGGCCAATTTCAACTATTATTCTTTATTGTCACATAGTTATTTATTGTTGTTGCTGTTTGGAGATAGACCTGAAGTCACCCAGCAGGCTGTCCTGGCTGGCCAGCAAGCCCCAGGGATCCCCCTATCTCTACTCCCCAGTGCTCAGCTTATAAGCAAGAGCCACCATGCTCAGCATTTTTAGGTGGATTCTGGGGAAATTGAACTCAGGTCCTCAGGCTTGTAAGACAAGTGCTTTCCCAGCTGAGCTACTGCCCCAGCTGAGCAAGCGTATTTTTAAAGTTATCCAAGGAAAAGGACACAGACTTTGTGAGATTCTATTTTGCCAGAAAATTGAGGTGATCTTTTGAAATAAAATTGAAAGGTGCCTCATTTGGCTCCTTGATGAAAGCAAATCCCGGAGCATAGACTCTAATCATCCTAAGTTTAGCCAAAGGAGATAATGATGTCCATTGCATTAGGCTGTTGGGATGATGTCATTACAAAAAATAATAATAATAAATGGTATGCTCACACTTATATACATATACTCATAAGTATGTATTTCTTAGTTAAAATTCTATTGCTATGAAGAGACACCATGGTCCCTGGAAACTCTTATAAAGAAAAAACATTTTACTGAGGCTGGCTTATAGTTCAGAGGTTTAGTCCATTATCATATGAAGCAGGTAGGCAGACACGGTGCTGGAGAGGTGCTGAGAGTTCTGTCTCCAGAATAGCAGGCAACAGGCAGAGAGTAGTACTGAGTCTGGCTTGAGCTTCTGATACCTCAAAGCCCAACCCAGTGACACACTTTTTCCAACAAGGCCACACCTCCTAATAGTGCTACTCCCTATGGGCCAAGCATTCAAACACACGGTCTATGAGGGCTATTTTCATTTTAAACCACCACAACTCATTTGTATACAAAGAGATGTTTGAAAATATCTTCACTGAAATGGCAACCTTGGCTTTCTCTGGCAGTGAGAAGTCTTTTGTTGTAATTGTTGTTTTGTATTTTGAGACAAGCTGTGGCACTATTTAACCCTGGCTAGCTTGGAACTCACAGAGATCCCCCTGCCTTAAAGGTGTGCAGCACTTCGTCTGGCTCTGAGACTTCTTATGACACGATGAAACCAAATCTTACGTAGAGTAAACCACAGTCGACATGCTTTGGTTGCATATAACCCTGAGTAAATGCACAACCTTGAAAACTTCCTTTGAGGATTTACCTGTGGTGAAGGCCATTCTTTGTTCAGTTTTGTTTGGGTTTGGGTGCTTGGTGTTGAACCCGGAGTCTCTCAAAAGCTAAGCATGTACTTTACCATTGTGCTACCCCACTGTCCAGTGTTGACATTTGTCAAGACCTTACTCCAGAGCCTGGAACATGGAGATAGCATAATTGTTTATCAGTGAGTTTTCAGGTTTCCTCTTCAGAAATTGGGATGCAGAGATGGCAATGTGTCACAAAGCGTTAGTTAAGACAAAAACTTGGGCAATTTAATCTGAACCACCACCACAGAGAGTGCTGGGAGCCGTGACGAACAGTATTCCCTGAGTCGTGAGCCAAAATAAATCCTCCCTCCCTTAAGCTGCTTGTTAATCACATCAAGAGCAAAAATCGTGAGTAGACTTGGGCTCTTTGAGTAATCAGCATCCTTTTGAATAGGACAGCATGGAGGGACAAAGTTGACATTTATAATAAGGATCAGGGCAATCTCACAAGATCTAGGGATGAAAATTTAGCCAGGCCGACTATATATTGCAAACAGAGACTGAAACATCAGCAGGACCCTCCACCCTTTCCTCTGCCTCTCAGGTGCTGCTGCCTTCCTGTCTTTCCCTTCGCAGATCCACTTTCTCAGCTGCCCAGAGCTCCAGTCATCACTTCATAGTGACTATTCCCAGAGCAGCACGCCCATTGTCAGGCTTCAGTCACCTGTCCATCATGCGGCAACTCTGAGACCAGTCTACCTGAGAGCAGGAAAAAGTCAGCCACCTATAAAAGAGTACAAACCCATTAGATTATACTAAAGATATCTGTCTCCTCTCAGCTTCTGGCCACAAATGAGTCAACCCTAAAAGAAATACAACACTAGCCACATGCGTTATTTTAAAATGTTTAGGAGGTAGAGAGATGGCTCAGTGGTAGAGTTCTTCCAGAGGACTGGAGTTTGGGTCATAATACCTAGGTGAGGTCACCCACAAATGGAGTTATATATGCCACTCCATATTCAAACCTACACACTAAAAAAAAACAAACAACAAACTAACTTTAAAATTTTTAGCAAAGAAGTTAAAAGAAAACAGGTAATGTTACTTTTAACAATTTATTGTATTAAGCCTCGCACATCTAAAGTATTGATGATTTAAAGTGCACTCAATTCAAAAGGAGATATTTTATGTTTGGGGGGTGAGAGGGACAGGGTCTTCTTACATTGCCTAGACAGGCCTCAAGCTCACAATCCTCCTGCCTCAGCCTCCCTAGAAACTAGGATTGCAGGCACGCATCACCATGGATATAAAATGATATTTTACATCTTTGCTACACACTTTGTTTCATTTCTGCCCTATGTCTCAGTTTGAACTAGTCACATTTCAAGTGCTCAGCTGCCGCACGTGACAGGGGACTACCACAGTGAACCAACAGATCCAAATTTCTTGTCTGAGATCAGCTTGCTGCTGCTCCTAGCCTGCATCTAGGCAGTCCGGGTCTGCAGGGATCCAACTCAGCAATTCTCTTGCCTGATTCAGTTGTCATTATTGCATGTCTGCTCTTGGGCTTGGATAATTGTGCAGGATTAATCATCGTTGGCTTTCACAGTGCACATAGCAGAAGCACATTGGTTGCCAAATCGCAATTACAGCATTCTTTCTTTGATGGAGTCAGAGTTAATGTCTTTGTGTTTCCTTTATTGCAGAAATGAAACTAAAGCCACACACACACGGCTCACAGAAACCCAGAGCTCCATCAGCATATTGTTCAGGCTTGGAGGGAAAGTCATTAGATTGGTTTTATATGAAGCCCAGAAAGCATTAGGAAAACAGATAAATTTCAGAGTGCTGGTTGCTCAGGCACACTTCAGTTCTGCTTCCCAAAGGTAATGAATACATTTCTCTAAAGTGTGAAACATTTTCTTCATTTGCTGTATCCAGGTAAGTGGCTCCATGAGACATATTCCTTTATTGCATGAAAAGAGTGGGAAAATACATATACATACATGGATTCATATGGATCAAACATTGGGCTTTACCCAAGAATGTGCACACACACACACACACACACACACACACACACACACACTCACACATATCCAGTATGATGACACATGCCTTTAATCTTAGCACTTCTGAGGCAGAAGAAGAACATGGGTTCAAGGTCATTCTCAGCAACATAGTTTCAGCAGGAGCTTCTGTGAAACCAAAACCGGAGTCACAGTGTTATTAAGGAACCACATTGTTATACATAGTTATTAAGTCTCCATACTTACACACTATGCTTCTGTTTCCTAAGCCTAATGTATCCTGCCAACCATCATTTTCAACCTACCTTGAACTTGTAACCCCATAATGTATGCCCACCCCTTTACCTTGCTAAACTCCTGAACCTGTAATGACCTTCCACACGGTGCATTTATGTGCTTATCTTCCCTGCAGGCAGCCTTGAGCCCTTAGTCCCCTACTCTTCTGGTCAGGCGCTAACAGCCAATTATCTTCACAGCTGTTTTCTAGCAACCCGAACCCCTCCCTATAAAAAGGACCTCAAAAACCGGTGAAGGGCTGCTCTCTGAAATCCCAAAATTGGAAGAGGCAGCTGGCTGGCCAGTTCTAGATACAGCTTGCTTTAATCAGAGAGTTGGGAATTGGTTTTGTCTGGGGTGCATCACTGCATGAAGACCTGTCTAAAAAACACAAAGCTAGGGGTTAGTGTCATGGCTCAGAGGGTAAAGATACCCCAGAGCCCACACTGTGGAAGGTGAGAACTGACTCCCACAAGCTGTCTTCTGATCTCCACACGTGCACACACAAATTAAATAACTAAAATGTAAAAAAAAAAGAAATGAAATCCCACACCAGTGTATACATACCTATGTCCCTTCTCCAATGTCACAAGTTAGATTTACACGTAGCATTTTAGGAACCTATATTTTATCTATAGGTTGTTTTTTTTTTTTTTTTTCAGGTGAAGACCAGTAACTGCTTTAGAAGTCTCTTATGTTTCCTTCTGGAGGTAACTTGTAACTGTTGCCTAGTAATTTTTTGTTTTCTTGACAGAGCAATACTGGGGACTGGACCCAAGGCAGTTTCTTACTAATTTGAGCTATTATGCAGTGAGGACATTTTATTTTATAGTGCTGGAGGTCAAACACTGAGCTTTGTACATGCTAGGCAAAAACTTTACCAATTGAGCTATATCCCCAGCATTGATTGGGCACATACTGTATGCCAGTTCAGTGCCAAGTGTTAACAAAAACAATGTCATTAACTCTTACAACAGTGTCATATTAGCATACATATTTCACAAAGATAAAAACTAGGGTATGAGAAAGATTAGCCTTAGAGTCATATGACCGCTAAACAATAAAACGAAGACTTGAAACCAAGGCTTGCCTGATTCCAAAGCCTTACGTGCTGAAGTTTGCATGCAGTGTGGAGTACTACCTGAAACAGAAGGGCATCAAACCTTGCCAATGCTTCCTTTAGTGGGCTTCGGGGGAGGGAAGGGAGGGTATTTGAGAAGAGAAGAGAGGAGGATAAGCAGGGCTGGAAAGTTGCAAAGTGGGATCCTCTTATGTGGGAAAATAAAGACATATGTGTAGGTGCCTGAGGGGAAGGGAGCGGCGAAGCAGTCATCAGCCCTGACACAGAAGGGCTGAACTTGAGTTCACTGTAAGCTCTGACCTCACTACTTAGCCTTGAACAAGCCACTTGGCTTTCAGCACTACAGAGGTAATGGCTCTCCCCAGCCTCCCTGAAAGCCTGTTTGGATTAGCTAGTTAATGGTTGTACACTAGTTTGAATAAGCAAAGAGTCCAATAAAATCTTTACATAGATCTTGTTAGCACAGAACTAAGATCTTGCTGATTTTACATGCTAAAGGAAGAGCAAGCCCTCTTCTGTTTTATTGTTTTAATCAAGTCATTTGGCAGTGCGTGGCCAGACAAGAAAATCATAGCATGCCACATTCATTAGCCAACCTGACTCTGAGAGACAAAGCCAGTGATATTTTTAGAACTTGAATATAATCTCGATGACCTCAGATAGAGAGGGTAGGCATTAAGTAAACATTTGTTGAATGATTAAGTACCAAAGAATATGATGCTTGCTCACAAATCTGCTATTAGACGGCAAATTACAAGTTTCAGGCTTTTCAAGGAAAAAAAAAGCTATTTTATTTTGTTTGTACAGGTAGTTTGTAGTTTGCCTATGTCTGTGTAGCATTTGCAGGTCTTGTACTCATGGAGGCCAGAAGGGGAGTTACAGAAAGTTGTGAGCTGTTATGTGGGCACTGGGAACTGAACCCAGGTCCTCTGGAAGGATAGCTCTTAACTGCTGAACCATCTCCAGCCCCAGTTTCAGGCTTTCAAAGCCTCCTGTATGGTATCAATAGTTGGCCTAAGGACTGGGAATGTTCTCCCACAGTGTGAACTGCGGGTTTCTTCATCAGCCAGTGCACAGGGAGTAGGAAAGACAAGTCCCAAGTTACTGATCATTCTATAGCAACCATCAAGCTATTCCTCAGAGCAAAGAGGGCTGAAAGCGGCCACAATTGCTCTTGTAACAGGACGATCCTTGAAGAAAGAGATCTTCATTTGTCAAATATGGAGAAAAGCACAAATAGCAGAACCCAGGAGTTATCTTAGTAATGAATACAAACAAAAAAAGTATGAAAAGTCGTCTCTAAAGGACCTCATCTACTAAAATAAAGCAGCAGTTAGAGATAAAAGCCATAATCTCAGTCCCCACAAGCCTTCATTATTTGAGAAAGTGTAAAGAGTTAGGATGGGAAGATGGCTCAGAGGGTAACAGGGACTTGGGTTCAAATTCCTAGAAATCCTGTAGAAAGCTGGAGGTAAAGTGGAAACAGAAGGGTCAGGGGGGTGGTAGTTACCAGCCCATCTCCAGATTTAGTCAAAGACCTTGTCTCAAAGGCACAAGGTAGAAAGTGACACACACCTAACGTTCTTCTCTGGTCTCTGAGCATCTCCACACACAGGGTACCCCAATGTTCTGTCGTAGACAATCTCCTCTACCCCAGCTAGCTCCCAAATAACCAACACAGGGACCATTGAAAATTATAAAGGCGTCAAGGCCCAGTAACTGGGCAGGTACCAACCCTGGAAGCTGTTTTGCTGTTTCCCAGCTGCATACACCATGTTACTTGCTTTAACCGTTCCTGTCTAGGCCACTTCTGCTTTATCAGGTCAGCCCTCATGGCCACCTGCTCATAGTCCATACTGCCCCGTGGTGAGTCTTCAGTTTCAGGTGAGTCTTCCTGTCTTCAGCTTCCTTCCCTCCTGCTACACCCTTCTGCTTCTTCTCCTTCTTCCTCTCAGCCTTCTGTTCCTTCCAAGACCCCAGGCCTCTCAGGCTGCTTGAACAGCCAGGCAGACATAGCACAGAGACAGGAGGACTTGGGGTGGGCAAAACACGGTGCCCAATGGCTGTCTGTTTCCCTGCAGACCCAAGGAGGCTGCCGTGGAAGAGCCTTTGGGCAAACAGCTGATGGTTAATTGCATGACTCAGACATGCTCATCACACTGAGCCCCTATCTGAGGGCTCTGTTCTTCAGTTTGTGACCTATTTTTTTTGTACATTCTCCAGCCTGCCAGCAGTACCCTTTCTTTCTTTCTTTCTTTCTTTCTTTCTTTCTTTCTTTCTTTCTTTCTTTCTTTCTTTCTTTCTCTCTCCAAATAAAAGATTAAGACAGATCCACTTTCCAGAGTTGCTGGGAATGCTGGGGGCTGCTGATGAATCCTGGTCACCTCAGGCCGCTACTCCCTGCGCCTGAATCCCTGATCAGCGTCTTTGTTCTCTCTCTGTCATCTCTTCATTATTGTCTGAGCCCAAAGTGGTTTTACAGACTGGGAGTTGTGGTAAGGAATGGGGTTATAACACTACCCAGTCAGGTAGCATTACAAGGATAGCAAAGTACACCCCCCCCCTTTCTGGAAAACCCCTTCACCTCTAAACCATGGAGGATCTGCTGGCTTAACTTCTCAAAGCCTAGCCTTTGGGCAGCTTGCTGGCCTTGCCTCTGTCCCAAAAGTCCTCTGCCATCCTCCCAAATTCTCCCCATTCAGATCTCCAGCATGCAGCTTCTAAATTCCTGTTGCTGTAGTTGGTGTGGTCATTTAACTGTCTTAGAATTACAGAGCATTTAACAAAAGCGATGTTCAGATCTTGGCTCTTCTGCTTACTGCCTATATAACTAACCCAGAGAGGTTACTCAACCTCTCTAGGATTCCGGTTTCTTATCAAACAACAGTAGTTGAACTCAAATGTATTTAAAACAGTGGCATGGTATCTGGCAGGCGAAACTTTGTAAGTGTCCTATACTCATAGGCTTTCTCCTTTCAACCTGAGAAATCATCCATCAAGGTGTCTTCCTTGGCTGTGTATAGTGGCTCATCATGCATGTCACCCCAGCACTCTAGAGACTGAGGCAGAAGGATAGCCTTGAGTTAAAGGCCAGCCAGAGCTACCCACGGAATGACAAAACCTACCACCCACTACCTTGGGACAGCCAGCAGCAGTCCACTTCAAAAATAATTTTCTGTTCACGTGCTGTTAAGGAGCCTATGAATTATTTCAGCTTGCCAAGGTTTCCTGGCAAGCGTGAGGAGGCTCTTGAACAACTTGAACTTGGAAGTGATTCTTGCAAGCCAAAGCCAAGACGTGGTGTAACTGCTCCTGGCGCACTTTGCACACATACAGATGGCTCTCTTACTTTGGACACCGGTGGGACATCCTTTCTCTTACTCTCTGCCCTCTGTGCTCAGCGCCCATGCTGGGGGTCCCTGCAAATTCCCTATCTCTACTTCGATTGTCCAGCCCTGGCCATCAGCCTTCCAAGTGGGCTATTGTAGCAGTCACTTGATGGGCTCTCTGCTTCAACTCTTGCCTTTTTCTATGTGTGTCCACGTGTACGCATGCCATAGCATGTACGTGGAGGTCAAAGGACAACCCTCGGTGTTGGCCTTTGTCTTCCATTTTGTTTAAAATAGGATCTTTTGTTTTCCCACTGTATACCAGGCCCATGAGCTTCTGTGAGTCTGCTGTCTTCACCTCTGGCTTGTACATGGCTTCTGGAGACTTGAACTCAGGTTGTCAGGCTTATGTGCTGGTTTTTTTGCTCACTAAGCCATTTTCCCCAGTCCAAACTCTTGCCTTCCTGCAGACCACTGTCCGCTAGGCTAGTAGAATAAGCATTTAAATAAAAGAAAAAAGTTGGGCATGTTATGTGGCTGTTTGGATCAGAATGGTCCCCATAGGCTCATATGTTTGAAGACTTGGTCCCCAGTTGGTAGAACTGTCTGGGAAGGATTAGGAGATAGGGCCTTGTTGGAAAAAGTCTGTCACTGGGGGTGGGCTGGAGGTTTTGAAAGACTTGCACCATGACCAGTATGCTCTTTCCCTGCTTCCTGCTTGTAGATCACGATGTGAACTATCAGCTGTTCCTGCCACCATAACTTTGCTCTGCCATCATGGACTCTAGCCATATGAAACTGGAAGCCCAACTAAACATTTTTCTTTATAAGTTGCATAGGTCATAATGCTTTGTAACAGCAATAGAAAGATGACTATGACAAGTTATGAATGAGACTATAAAGCTAACTGTCTTTGTAGCTCTATTATACCCTGTCATGGTATAATAGACATGGCGGGGGCGGGGTTGGTGGTAGATAAGTACATAAAAATCATTGATAGTAAAACTATAAATCCAGCCTGAGGTACCACAGCTTCCATTCAGAATGGCTATTTTAACTGCGTAGAAGTCATTGACATGTATAGACTTTGGGACTGGTTAACCTCAGTGTACAATTTTTTGCAAGTCCTTTAAAATTAAAATAATAAATATATTTTGGAAATCTGAGGTTAGAGTATTACAAAGTGGACAAGCATTTTGCCTTGTGACACTCTAGGTTTAATCCCCAGAACACATGCATGTATACAGACAGACAGACTCTCTCTGAGTCTCTCTCTCTCTGCCTCTGTGTGTGTGCCTCTCTTTGTCTCTCTGTCTCTGTCTCTCTCTCCTGTTTAAAAATATTACGTGGTGTACACCTGTAATTTTAGCACTCTGGGAGGCAGAGGCTGGTGGATCGCTATGAGTTTGAGCCAGCCTTGTCTACAAATTGAGTCCAGGACATCCAGCAGAGAAACACTGTCTTGAAACAAACAAACAAAGCAACAAACACCCATTGTTTCTATCACCTTCAGAAGTTAACTCACGGCAATGTTTTCTAGGTTTTCTCCATCCCACCCACATGTGTCCAGGCTCCAACTTCTGCTGCCAACAGTGTGCCTGCCTTCACTTTCTGAAAACACTATGAAGGAGTTCTGGCCTCTCCCACACCTGTAGCTCTTTCTACCCTCAGAAGGTACCTTTCCTGGCCACCATTTCTAAATTAGCCCGCCTTTCAACTTTTCTGGGTCCTAACATTGAGTACATTCACTTTAGTCTCCTCTTCTCTTCTTTTCTCTCTCTTCTCTTCTCTTCTCTTCTCTTCTCTTCTCTTCTCTTCTCTTCTCTTCTCTTCTCTTCTCTTCTCTTCCCTTCTCTTCCTTTCTCCACGAACCATAACCTCCATGAAGTCAGTAGCCTCATCTGTCTCGTCACTGCTCTGGGGCAGCATTTTGCACCTCATATGCCTTGAACAAGTGAACAAACAAATAAATGATTGATTCCATAAAGAAAATAAAATTGAATCCCTTAAGTGAACATGAGGTCTGAGAAAATATGCCCAAGGTAGGTGTCCCCAGGGACCTACCCCTCTGCAGAGGTACTTGGCTCCTTCGTCTAACCCAGGTTAGATCTGAGACAGGAGTGAAGGTCTTATGATGGCAAAGGAAGACGTCCTTTGCTCTCACCCTGTCATAAATGCTGCATCCATACCAGTGAGAGGGTGGAGCTATAGCCCCAGTGCTGATCTTTCTCAGCTGTTGCCTTCTTCTACCCACCAGAGAGCCCACCAAGTTGCCATAGCAACAGACGACTGCTCCAGAGTCCAAATAGGGATGTTTGTATCTCTTGATACTTCTGGCTGGGGAGGAAGGACATGGGCAGCCCACAGCTGTGTCCTTGTTCAACCTGCTTCTGGCCTGTCCTAGTCACTAAGCAAAGTGCCTTCTCCTAGTCCTCAACCTTCATCTCACATCCCCTTGCGAAACGCCCTGGAAGCATCTGCTTCAGATTCTTTACCTGTTTCCCTTCTCCTGCTGTGGCAGGAGAGAAGATGAACTCAAAGGCATCCTGTCTAGGACCATGACTTGGGCAGAAGAACAAAGGCTTTGGAGTCTCTTGTGGCTCACTGCTCTCTAGACTTCTTGAGAATATTTTCTTTCTAAATACCACTTTGTTACTCTAACTACTCCGGCTTGTACTTTTAAATCTCATGGACAGTCTTTTTTCATATGCCCCTAAAGGATCAAAATCTGGCTTTTACTTACCCAAAGCCCTTTGGTGAAACTGCTGTTCTTTGTCAAAATCCTGACAATAGCATCTGCACTCCCTAGGCTAATGGGAGACAGGGCTCTCTCAGTTCTTACAACCTCCCTGAGAAACCAGCATTAGAAATGCATTCTTCTAGCTAGGTGTGGAGATGCTTGCTTTCAATTTTAGCACTCAGAAAGCAGAGGCAGGAGGATCTCTGTGAGTTGGAGGCCAGCATGAGCTACATAACGAGCTCCAGGATAACCTGAGCTACCCAGAGAAATCCTGTCTCAAAAACAAACAAACAAAGAATACATTATTCTACAAAAGGAAACTGAAATATGATCATTCCAGGCCATACAGCCTGCTAAGGGGCCCAGCTGTGATGGGAGCCCTGCAAGCTCATACTCTTAAACCCACGCATTGGCCACCACCCTACGAGGAGGCACAAATAGTTTCATAAAACATATTTAACTTCCTCATCTCCAGCTGGTTTCCTGGGCCTTCATGTGGCTCCCTCCCAGGCACAGTGGTCGGCAGTTGTTGGCTGTGTCCTGGAGACATCACATCACCCCTGCAGAGATTTGATAGCATCTCATTCAAAATGAGAACAAAGGAAGCATTTTCAGTCCCCTCTTTAGAAACCTTGACTCCTCTCGCTGTAGGCGCAGCACTTCAGATTGGCTGTTACTATGGTGACTGGCTGCTGATCTCTGTCCAATTATGTCAGCCCTGAACTGTGGGACCTCTGTGCCTATTTCCTGCTCCCCTGCCACAGCCCACTAGCCAAGCCCCTTTGACCCGCAGGCAGTCCTGAATGCCCATGCTTTCTAACCACAGCCTCCCCTGTTCCTTTCTGAAACCCCTGTGATCTGCATTGAATTTTTCCTCTTAACAGCCCATTTATCATGCCTGGGCCCCTGGCTTTTTATCTGTGTCTTAAGAAGCATTTATTATATGCCCATCCTTGCATTCAGTACATTCACATGCCCCACTGAACAGATAGCTTGGACATACAAACTGCACACAGCTCACACCCAGTGTCTGGTGTTGAGATGATTCTGAGGCAATCACAAGCCAGAATGAACCTTGATCTTTCCCTGGAAGTGAATGTAAACAAGCATACAACCAAACAAATGAACAAATATGGACTGCAATAAATATGGTGTGTATATAAAGTGGGGTTTGGGGCTGCAGATGTATAAAGAGAGGACATGACTGCCCCAAGGTATAATTGAGGCTGAGGTTTTTATTGTAGATATGAGAGGGCAGCCAGAGGCATCTGGAAGAGTCCAGAGCAGAAAGAGAAAGTAAAGTAAATATGACCAGCAGAATGAACTGGATCCTGAGAGAGAGAGAGAGGCAACGCGTGAGAGAGGCAAAGCGTGAGAGAGGAACAGAAGTGAATGAACATGAGGACATGACCAATTCTAGGTGTGGTTGAGGAGAAGGGTTTTATTGTAGGTATGAGGCGGAGTACAGCCAGAGACATCTGGAAGGGTCTAGACTGAACAGGGCCATTGGGGTCAAGGGGATGGGGAGAGAAGACTGGGCAAGAGAGAAGACATTGAGCCAAGAGTGGAGGACCAAGAAGGGAGTCCCAAACTAAGAGAATGCAGGAACAAAATGACAGGTTTACATAGGAAAGTGAAGTTGTGGGAAACGAAATCCAGACTCGGGGCTAGAAGGGTTTAGGGCAGAGTGAAAAGCACTGAGAGGAGGTACTGAGTGAGGCTTGTCTGAGGTTTCCTTGGGACCTGACAGAAAAAGGGGCAAGGCAAGGCCAACCAAGAGAGAGCCAAGACACAAGAGAGCACTTGGCAGAAGGGCAAGGGCATATAGGAATGAGAAGCTGAGGGGAGCGAAGCCCATGAGCGGGACAAATTCAGGGTAGAAGGCAGAATTAGAAGAGCTAGACCACCAGCACGATCTCAGCATGCACTTTGGTATGCTAATAGACACCACAGTTAGCCATTTGTCCCTGGTTGATTTTTGGACCTGACAGTGAGTGGATAGAAGCTGAGGAATCTGAACCTTTAACTCTATCGTCTATCTTTTTGGCATGGCTTAAGGTGGGCCTGCCTTCCTAGGGTGGCCCCTTGGCCATCTTTTTAGCCAGTAGGCGTTTTGCCTTTAACTTTATCTAATTGCAGTCTTTTCTCATTTTCATGGTCTCACTTCTGTTCTTGAGAGACAGCCTTGCAGCCTGTGTCCCAGCTCAGCCCAGGTCTGAAGCTCACCCTCTCTGGAGACCCCTGGCTTGCTTCACCTGCCTTGCGCTCCTAGGGAGCCCCACACAAAAGCCCAAGTCACCACCAACACTAGGCTGTTGTGTACAGCAGATTTCCCTGAAGGTCCTGTTACACAGTAGCAATAAAAGCCCACCAATAGAGAAAACCCCTGGTGAAACAAACAAAATCTCTCCTGGGAAGGAATGAAGACCTGACATTCCAGTTGGAATGGGTCAATCACCTGGTTAAGGTGCCAGCCACGTCTAGGATGGCAGGCTCACCTTAAGCCATGCCAAAGAGATAGATGGAATAATTAGTCCTTTAATGAGATGCTGTTATTTCCCTCCCTGAATCCCCATCCCTAGCTCAGTAGCTTACTGGACCACAGCCTTAGAACCTTGTAAGTATTGCTTCTCCTCTCGCTATTTCTATCTCATTTCTAAACCTGCTTTTTCCTTAACACCTTGGGTTTCTCTGACACATAGGACATCTTTACTCTTTCTCTAAGCTTTCCCTCCCCACCTTGTGCCTGCCTGTCCCCCATTGTCTGACCTCCATGCTGGCTTATTAAATGGCACGGCTTTTTTCTGTCTCTCTTTTTGACTCCTCTGAGCCTCTGCTGGGGTTTATGGCTTGCCTGTCCCAGGGGGATTTCCTTTGAAACAAACTGTAGTAAAATTGTTCTTTTGAAATTGTTCCATTTGAGTCCACTCAAAAGCTCTTTATTAATGAGACTAAAAACTCCAAGAGGGGACCCAGATTGCCCCTGCATCAATCTGGGGGTGACAGATGGAGAGAATACTCCACAACTCACTGGAGCAATTTTGGCTCCGCCCATAGTTCTCCCTGGCTTCTACTCCTAGTGCTCAGAAGTGGTGTTACAGCTCTTCCTTAGCCCGTCCCCCAGAATTCCCTGCAGATACCCCCCCCAATTGTTATGCTTTCTATCGCAGAAGAATTCAGCTGTCAGCCTTCCACCCATGTCAAGTTCCAGGGGTGATGTTTGCATACCCTCAAAACACAGTGGGGTGCTTTGCTAGGCTAAACACTCCTCATTTTTAGCATCTAGAGAATGCAAGGAGCTTTGGGAAGGCGTTCGTTTAACTTATCTCCTCTCAGATTCCTAGTGGCCTCATTTCCAGTGACCAGGGCCAGGCCTGGGGTGGGTGTGGGTCAGGGGTGAGTTAAGGTATAGGGAGGGTCAACCACAGACTCTGATTTGGGCCCAGGATGAGGTGCAGTCTCCCTCTGTGCTGGGTGAGCTCTTACAGGTTGGTTAGGAAAACTGGTATGCTATTCCCTGCTGCGTGTCCTCTGAGGTCAGAATGGGGTCACATTCAGATCCTTCACATGCTCTTCAAATGTCCAATAAGCACATGCTAACCTAAGGCTGGAGTAGTCTCAGTGGCAGGGTGTGTGCATAGTATGTATGATACTCTGCGTGCAATTTCAATACAGGAGAAACAAAACAACAGAAAATTAGCCCAACAGCCTGACAGCAACAACAGAGGAAGAATTAATGGCCTCCAAACTGCGGATGTTGGAGACACCTCAGCAAGAGAGGCAAGACTCCCAGAAGAGGAATAGACTGGCTCTCTTGTCATTCTTTGTCTTTGCTTGCATTTCTAATGCCTGCCCTTTTCACTCTGGTTACTGTGGAGATCAGTGAAGGCTAAAATTAAAAATCTCTGTGCTGGAATTTTCAGGATTCAGAGGTGTCAGCCACCTGAGAAGCTGTGGCCTTATAGGCAGGGTTCCAGCAGGGTTCCCTGAAGCAACTTCTAGTGAAGAACAATCATGGCCCTCTTGGTGGCCCCAGAAGACCTGTGCAGGGTTGGACAGCTCAGGTGGGCACTCCCCCACAGGCCTTGAGAGTTATCTGTTTCCTCTGGTGGGGGGGGGTGTTGGCACTGCCACTCTGCTTCTCTTCTCCTTCTAAAATGTTACATGAAGAGATTACCCAAGATATTGGTATCGTTCATTCCCTGAAAAATCTCATTTCCTTTCTTCATCTACTTTATTATTGTTGCTGGGGATTGCACAGGGTCTCAGGCTAGACAAGCACCCCACCACCGAACCATTTCACCTGCCCTGCCTTCCTCCCGATGTCAGATTTCTGATGGATGACCTTGCCTCCACCTCCCAAGTGCAGGCAATTACAGGCCAGATGATTCACCACGCCTGGCTTATGCCTTCACAACCTTTCAGTGCTGGGATTGAATCCAGGGCCTCACGCATGCGAGGCAAGCTGCCCATCACATGAGGGGCGTTTCTTTACATCGCCTACACTGTTATATACACATTACTTTCTGGAAGTAGAATTCTCTTTTTGTCTCAGTTTCTTGCTAAACGCCATATCTAGGAAATCACATATTTAAAGTATAACTTTATTTTATTTTCACTAAAAGACACACGCATGTGTTTTTAATCCTGTTAATCCTCATGGCCCTTGAAACTGAGCTGAGTGCCATGTACGTACCAGGGTTGTTCTTTGGGAAACTCTGAATTAGAGGATTACTTCACCCCTTCTGTGAATTCTATTACTGTCAACAAGGAAAGGCAATGACTTCAGAAACATATACACAAATAGTTTCCTGAACCAACAGCTAAAATGACCCTTGGAACAAAATGGCTGTGGTCTGACAGCTTTTCTCTTCCCTCTTCCATCACAGTTTAGAACCCTATCTCAACTCCCATGTCCTGAGCCTGAAGAGGCCCCTGTGCTCTGACTGAGCATCCTGGAAAGAACCACTTGGTGCTTACAATTAGCGTGCTCCAGGCCTCAGCCGCAAATTCCCCAAGGCCTGAACACAGCGGTAATGGGATTGCTACTGTGCTGTGAGAACTGCCTTTCCCCAAACTCACCCCAGGAACTGGAGGGATGGTCTCTTGCATCCTACCCAGAACTACAGTAGTGTGTCTAAGGTGAGCTGCCTCTACGGTTCCCTCCACCATCACTAATTCTGAACCTATCTGGATGATGCAACCCAACACGCTCGTGAGATCCTTGACCAAATTTCTCTGGTAAGAAAAATTGGCAAGCAAGAGGGGAGAGGTGGACTCCCCTGCTGGAGACAGAGAGAGCAGAAGGAATTTCCCTAATGAAGGCTCTTGCCTCTGACACCTGTACAGGGAAACAGCCACCAGGCAAGTAATCCATCAGATCCCCAAAGCTACTCTTTCATTTCCTGGTTTATTAGTTACAATTCCTGTTGTTATGACAAAAATCACCTGACAAAAACAACTTAAAGGAGAAAGGGCTTGTTTTAGCTCACAGTTCAAGTCTATCAAAGCAGGGACATCACAGCTGGGAGCTCCAAGCGGCTGGTCACTTTGCAGCTATAGCCAAGAAGAAGAAAACAATGGATACCTGTGCTCAGCTCCCTCCCTCTTTTAATTCATCCAGGATCTCGGGGAGTGGAGCCATCCATATCGGACAAGTTTTCCCACCTCAGTTAACCTAATCAAGGCAGTCTCACATAAACGTGACCAGAGGGCTGCCCTCTGGTTGTCTCATCAAACTGATAGTTTAACTATCACATTCAGGCATGTTAAAGCAGCCGAATCTGGCTGATCCCTGAGTACAGAGATGTGCCCCACCCACAATAGGCTGAATCCTCCCACATCAATCCCTAATTAAGAAAATGTCCCCATAGGCCTGCCTAAAGCCCACCCTTAAGGAGGCATTTTTTTCAGTATATAGGTGAGCAAATTTAGAAATAGTCACATGGTAGAATACTGCTTAGCAACAAGAAGGGATTGGTTGTTGATATGATACATTCACCAATGTGGATGAACCCAAGACAACACGAGAACCAAAAGAAACCTGGAATACAGAAAGCACATGCATGACCATGTATCATGCATGATCATGTGTTGGTATAATGTTCTTTTAAAATGTATACACCTTACCCCTGTTCATTCAAATGCTGATTTCTCCCCCTCCCGCCCCCCAGTCTCTGGTTTCAATCCGGACATTGCATTGTGATACTTATTCTAAGCATCCTGTCTCAACTTGGTGTGAACTTCCAAAATAAAGCAACTAGCCACAATGTTGAGCAATGAGAGGAGCCAGAGGACAGGAAATGAGTGAGAAGAGAAAGGGAAAGAAGAGAGCTGGGAAAGCAGAGCTGAAAGAGGGATCCTGGAACAATGTGGAGAGATAGACTGGACCTAATATATCACTAAAAGCAAGTTTAATGTGGGAAATCTAAATGTTAGGAAACTATGAGGGCTTTGAGGTTTAGGATGGAGTAACTGTTGCCCAGCATTGTGTTCTAGGTTAATTAAATAAATCATCATCTCCGTGTGGTGATTTGGTTATACAGCTGTTTAGGAGAACAGCAGCATTTACTAAAAGATATATCAATAGTAAATATTAATCGTCACCTACAACAATCACGAATGAGCGAAACTAAACTGTGTGACCATGTTAGCTGCTTATCTCACTGCTGTGACAAAATTCCTGACAAAAACAATTTAAGGGAGGAATTGTTCATCCCGGTCTGTAATTAAAGGAGCTACATTGCACTGTATTGGGGAAACTGGTTGGTTCTCAGCCAGAAAGCAGAAAGTGAACAGGAAGTGGGGGTCAGACTATAAAACCTCAACCTCCGCCATCCATTATCCACTTCCTTTAGAAAGGCTCCACCTCCTAAGGTTCCATAGCCTGTCCAAACAGCTGTGCCATCTGGAGACGAAGTATATTAGTTACTTTCTTTTTTTTTTTTTTTTTTTTTTGGTAAACATCTTTTAATGATTTATTTATTCTTATTTTCTGTGCATTGGTGTTTTATCTGTATGTATGTCTGTGTGAGGGTGTCAGATCCCCTGGAACTGGAGTTACAGACAGTTGTGAGCTGTCATGTGGGTGCTGGGAATTGAACCGGGATCCTCTGGAAGAACAGCCAGTGCTCTTAACCTTTGAGCCATCTCTCCAGCCCCTTAGTCACTTACTGTCTGTGGCTGTGATTAAAACACCACAACCAAAGGCAACTTCAAGAAGAGTTTATTTTTTGTTTACAGTTCCAGGGGGCTACATAGTCATAGTGGCAGGAAAGGGCATGGCTGTAGGAACAGGAAGCTGAGAAACTTCATCTCAACTGCACACAAGGAGCAGAGAAGGCAAGGAGGAAGTGGGGTGAGGCTACAACCCTCTGAAGCCTGTGGGCCTGGGACCTTCCTCCCACAAGGCTACAAGGCTCTACAGGTGCAGAACCTCTCCAAACAGTGCCACCGTGTTCACACAGGTGAGCCTGGGGATGTTCCACGTTCAGACCACAGCAGAAATCAGGAAGATGTAATTACCTTGCTAGGATGGAAGTGGTGAGAAGAGGAAATGTTCTAGAACCATGGAGATAACTGTTCTCTGTCTTTTGATTTGAGTTTTGGATATTTCTCTGTTTATTTGTTTGTAAACTTGACTAAAGCTAGAGTCACATGAGGAGAGAGAACCTCAATTGAGAAAATGCCCCCATCACATTGAATTGTGGACAAGTTTGTGGGTTATTTTTCTTGACTGATGATTGGCATAGACGGGCCCATTCCGCTGTGGGTGGTGCCATCCTTGGGCAGGTGGTCCTGGGGTGTATAGAAAAGCAAGCTGAGCGAGCTAGGGGAGCAAACCTGGGGAATCAAGTTCCTGCTCTTGGCTCCCTCCATGGTGGAGAGTAAGCTACCAGATGAGATAAACCTTTCCTCCCAGAGTTGCTCTTGGTCATAGTGTTTGTCTCAGCAATAGAAAACAATCTAATATAGATGTATATATGAATACATTTGTCAAAATTCATCTCATTGTAGGTGAACTTAAAATACTCTTTAAAATACTTTTGAAAAATCTGAATTCTCTGGTTCCCTTCCTACTGAGTCAAAATCTTTACAGCTAAAATTTTTTTTGTTTTCGTTTTTAAGGGAGGGAATTACTGTGTAGATCTGGTTAGCCTGCAATGCTCTAAGTAGACCAGGCTGACCTTGAACTGACATCGCTCCACCTGCCTCTGCCTCTGGAGTACTGGATGCCCCCACCACGCTCAGCAAATTCACATCTCAAGATCATACCAAGAGATTCATCCATATGGCCCTCTTTGGGGACTTTGGCTCCCAAACAAGCTTCAGCTGGACCCCTCAGCTAACAAGCCTGAACAAGTTTTATAGCTGCTACTAGAAGGGACAATCTTGGAGCAGCTATTGCTTCTGAGCCCTTATCATGTCCTCAGATCTCCCAACCATCCAGCAACTCGATGAAACAGTCTTTGCATCATAAGAAACAGAAACCGTGACATTTGGAATCAGTCACATGGCAAAGCCCGTTGGTCCAGCCCTCCCCACCACAGATAGCTCATTCCCCCCACTATTCACGTGTCCATCCATTAACAATTAAAATAAGTAGTACTGTGTGGGATGTGTCTGCTTTCATCCCCCCAAGCCAGCAGGCTGTGGTGAGAAGAAATAGATGAGTTAGCTTCTACCTTGGCCTGGCCTTGGGGAAGAATGCAGATCCGGGGCTCTTTAGATTTTAATTATCCAAGTGGTTAGGAGGACAGACAGGAGGGCTAGGGTTATGTAAGCACAAATAAAGGAAACCTCTGTGTTGTTTACTTTGGGAACTTTCCAGAAGCTAACATCAATAGCATGCCATGTTAAAAATGGGTTAAAATCATTATCAGATTATGAATAATTCACCAGGCACCCCTGCTACCCATTACATTTTGTTCTACATAATTGCTTCCTGGAAGTCTATTCCCAGAGCAGGGAATTGGGAGTATCCATGAAATTGAATATTTCTGCCTTTGACAAGTAAATTTAAACAAAATTGTGAATTAGTTTTAGTCCACTGCGGCCTGTCCTATTTGAGTTGATAAGACTAGTTTTTTAGTAAAATAACTTTGCATATATAGATATATCCTTCAAAAGGGAAATTAGTCTTCTATGTTCCCAAGGCTTCCAAGTAGTATGGAAGGCTCAGGAAGTGGTGGGGCAAAGATGGAGATGTGTGTGTGTGTGTGTGTGTGTGTGTGTGTGTGTGTGTGTATGCCTAAGGGATTCAGAATCAAATCATAAATATTCTTTTTATGATGTGAAAATGGAACTTCCAGGATAAGACAATCATTTCTTTTGATGTGTAGTTCACACTCCAGAAATTCACCCTTACAAGTGTTAAAACCAGTGGTTTTTAAAAACAAACGCATTCACAAGATTGGGCGTAGAAGCATGTGGTTGTAGTTCTAGCTGCTCAGGATGTTGGTCAAGACAATCCCTTGGGCCTAAGAGTTCAACACCAGCCTGGGCAACATTGTAAAACATCATTTCTTAAAAATAAATAAATTATGACATGGTGTGGCGGTACATTCCTGAAGGCAACATTCCTTTTGTTTTAAAAGACAAATTATTATTATTGTTACTAATTATTTGTATAAGTGTTTTGCCTGCTTGTATGCATATGTACCTGGTATGTGCCCATGTGCTGAGGAGGTCAGACATGGGTGTTGGGTTCCCTGGAACTAGAATTGCAGATGGTTACGAGCGACCATGTAGGTCTGAGAATGGAAGCCTGGTCCTCTTCAAGAACAACAAGTGCTCTTAGCCACTGAACCATCTCCCCATTCCCAAGACACCATTTCTCACAAATAAATTACAAGTGGACATGTTGATTCACACCCTCCGTTCGAGCACTCAGGATATCTATAGGTTTGAAACTTTCTGATCTACGTAGCCAGTTGTAGGCCAGCCAGGGATACATAGTGACATCCTGTCTCCCAAAAATTAATTAACTGAAATTTAAATAAAGCATTGTCTGGGACACGTGCACCCCCATTTCCTCTTTCTTCTAGCTCCTAGAAACCAATAATCTTTCTGTTCATAAATTTTGGACAGTTCATACAAATGGAATCATTCAGTGTATTCTCCTTTCTGTCTCCTTTTGTTTAGATAACATTGATGTGAAGAGATGGCTCAGTGGTTAAGAGCACAGGCTGCTCTTCCAGAAGATCCAGGTTTGATTCCCAGCATCCACATGGTAGCTCACAACTGTCTCTAACTCCAGTTCCAGGGGATCCAAATGCCTTCTTCTGACCTCAGTGGGCATTGCATTCATGTGGTACATGGATACACATGCAGTCAAAACATACGTAAACATAAAATAAAGTTTAAAAAAAAGATAACATTGGCAAAGCTCATCCATATTGTAGCATGAATCAGTGGAACATTCCTTCTTATTGCTGATTAATTTTCCATTACATGAATATATCGTATATTGTTTATTCATTCATCAGTTGTTGGACCGTTGGGCTAGTCCAACTGTTGGCTGTTGTAAATCATATTGCCATAAACACTGATGCTTGGATTTTCATGTGAATATATGTTTTAAATCTTCTTGGGTCTGTTTCTAAGATGTGAAAGTGTCAGGTCAGACAGTAACATCTGTACCATTTTTGAGGTGGATATTTTCCACAGTGTTTGCACCATTTTACATTCTCAGCAGCAATGTACAAAGACCGTGCCTTTTTCTAGCAATTTCTTCTTTCTCAGAATGCCCTTCCGTTATCATCTTTATCAGAGCCTGTCTAGGTGCCCACCACAGCTTGTGTAGAAAATCTAGTCAATGTTATTGGCTCGCTGAATCGTGTCTTCTGGGTAACATATTGAAATTTAAGAGCTATAATAATACAATCAATATGTTCCCAGATCGAAATGCCTGAAGTGAATCCCTTGCCCCTGTCTGGCCTCATTCCATGGTGCCTTAGTTACTTTATTATTGCTATGATAAGCTGGAGAGACGGCTCAGAGGTTAAGGGCACTGGCTGTTCTTCCAAAGGTCCTGAGTTCAATTCCCTATCAACCATATGGTGGCTCATAACCATCTATAATAAAATCTGATGCCCTCTTCTGGCCTGCAGGCAGAATGCTGTATAAATAATAAATAAATAAATAATTTTTTTTTTTTTTTTTTTTTTTTTAATGACCAAGGCAACTTATAGAAGAAAGAGTTTATTATGGACTCACAGTTTCAGCTGCTGTGAAGAGACATCATGCCCACGGAAACTCTTATAAAGAAAAATATTTAATTGGGGCTTGCTTACAGTTTAGAGGTTTTAGTCCATTGTCATCATGGCAGGAAGCATGGTGGCATGCAGACAGACAGGGTGCTGGAGAGGTAGCTGAGAGTCCTACATCTGGATTGGCAGGCAGCAGGAAGAAAGAATGACACTGGGCCTGGCTTGAGCTTCTGAAACCTCAAACTGCCCCCCCCCACCTCTCCATCCCAACTTTCTCCAACAAGGCCCCGCCTCCAATAATGCCACTCTCTGTAAGTCTATGCCAACCATTTTCATTCAAACCATGGCACATGGTCAGTTTCTTCCATGCACAGAATGAGGCCCAGCAGAAACTTGCTACCCAATTAAACAAACTCAGGGACAGACTCTATCTCCCAGCATTGCATACACCATATCTACACTTGGACCAAGCAGGTGTCCAGGAAAATGTATCTGGTGCTTAGCCCTTACTGACTCCAATGCCAATATGTGCAGTCCACAGAGAAATGGATGTGCCAGACTGTGTGGTGGGGGACATATGCTAAGCATATGTTGCCGGGGCCTTGATTCAGAGGAGAGACACGATATTAGGAATTTTATAATCCATGGCAGGCAGATAGGCCATTTCAGGCCCAGAGAGAGCTGAAAGCAACCCCTCAGCTTCCTGGGTTGTGGGGCCTGGCCTGCCCTGAGAGCCTCATGGAGGAAAAGAGGAGACCACGTTCTCAAAAAGCTGACAGGCACTTTTCAAACTGCAGGGCTGTAGCCCAGGGCAGACCCATCACTTGACCTGATTTCGGACTCAGCATGGTTTCTCTGTGTTCTTTTGTACCTTTCCCAAAAGAGCAGAGCAGAATCTGCTTTAGAAGACAGAGGAATGCCTTCCAGTGCCTGGAGCACTTTCTTAACTCTTTGTGGGTTTCAAAGTCTGAGAAGAGTTCTCATGAGGCTTGAAAACACCTCAAAAAAAAGGTTACACAAGCCCGTGCATTCAAAAGAAGAAGCAAGTCCCGGGATGTGAGCCCTGGCGGGTCTTTGGGAGCATCTAGCTCTCCCAATCTTGTTTTGCAGGCGAAACTGAGGCTGAGTGAGCAAGGGGCCAACGTGCATGAAGGCACAAGCTCTCATTCAGTTCTCCAAGCCTGCCTGGTCCTCCTGAGTACAGACCGGAAGGGGCAAATACAACCCAGATAGGTGGTAAAGGCCCAAGGATGAGTTCATGTAGACTTTGCGGTTTGAATTTTCTGTTTCTCCCTCGCAGGGAAGGACTCCAGGTGGAGCCCAGCACCACGCTGAGCTTGAGCCGCCACAGCTCAGCGAGTCACTGCAGCACAGGAAGTGTCTTAATGAGAGAAGAGCGTGCCGGGGGAGGAGAAGAGGGGGGTGTGAGCCCAGCGAGAGAGATGTGCGTGTTTCAGTGGGGTCGAGAGCTAAAATCCACATCTCAGTCTGAGCACCGACAGCAGGATGTTATGTGGTCGGTATAGGCGCGGTGGATGAATCCTGACTGCACTTTTACAACCCCGGAAGAGGTACCCCTCCTCCCCCGTGAAACTGTTGGCTCTCTTTCAGGGTTTAGAATTTAGTTTTCCTTCCTTCCTTTTTTTTCAGACTGGCCTTGATCTGATCTTAAGGCAGAAGATGACCTTGAACTTCTGTACAGCGCCACACCCTCTCTATACTGAGAGGATCCAAGGCTTCCTGAACACTGGACAAGCACTCTACCAACTGACCTCTGCCTACCTATCTTATCTAGCTTTCCTATCTCTTATCTATCTTTACGGTCCAAACATTTCTCTCCAGCTTTCATTTGTCGTTTTTTTGTTTGTTTATTTGTTTGTTTTTGTTTTTTTTCTTTCCTTTTCCAGAGATTCCTTCATCGCAGTGCTGCAGACTGAATTTGGGGTCCTGGACACCCTAGGAAGGCAAACACTAGAAACTTCCTTCAAACTTGATGATTCTGCTCAGTCTTCCGAGCAGCTGAAATTGCTGGTGCAGAATTTAAGTTTCATATATCTGTCAATCTTTTCTCCAGTGTTGCTTAAGCTTTTGTGTCATAATTACACATGCTAGCACATTCTATTTAAAATGCAATGCCCTTTTCTACTTCAAAAGTACTTTCCTTTGTTTCCTGAGACAAGATCTTACTGTGCAAGCAGGTCCTAAACTCTAGCTCTTCTTACTTCAGTCTCTCAAGTCCCCTGGAATTACAGGGACATGAAGCTGGAAGAAAAGCAGGAAAATATATTTTCACAGAAAGTGACTAGCTTCCAAGTGAGACAGCCAATATTATTAAAAAGAAGATTGTAGCCAGTCTTAGCTATTTCGTGAGTTCTTCTTTTTCCCACCCTTTATCTCTCCCCCACATCCTGTTTCACCTTCTATCACTAGATAGGAGAGAAAGAAGGATAGAGGGAAGAGAAAAAAAAATACAGATATCTGAATCTCATTTCTTTCTTCTTGTTTCTTCTTTGAGCACAACCACTAACAAACAACCCTGACTTCTTCGAGTGCTGGCATTTATATACTCTCTGGAAAGTTCCCAGAATTCCAAACGTCACACAATTGTAGAAACCATCTGCAGCTGGCAAAACCACTCCTCTGCTAGAGCACGAGGAAAAGCATAGTCAGCCTCTGCTAAGCAGCCGCTTATCCCCACCCCTGGGATTAAAACAAAATCACATTCTTATAATATTTCTGTGTTTTTAAAAGAAACCAAAACTCTAGAGTTCTGTCTACAGGAGATAGTGAGGTAGGACAGTGGAGAATTGTCTGTCGGCTCTGCCTTCACATTTTTTTCTCCATGGGCCAATGTGTCCTCTCAAAAAGCTCCCCTCCATCCAGTTTCTTCCTGTGAGCCACTTGACTGTGGACTCCACAGCTCACTCTGTGCCTTAGCAGAAACTCTGCCCTCCTCACAGTGCCCCTCTCTATCTGTGAGAGTAGTGGAGAGGGTCTGTCCCTGTGGTCACCAGGCAGTCCCCCTGATCTCCAGCCCACATCTTCTTGTAAGTACTGCTAAGTCTCTTCGGAAGAGGTTGCCTCTGCCTCAGTCTTCACAAGAGGCCAGTGGCTCTTCTCGGCCTCATGGAGAGACTGGATTGCCTCCTTTTGAGCTATACTGAATCACCTGGGCCTTTTAGCGTCTCTATTTTTGTCCTGAATCTTGCCAAATCCATCTTGAATTATCCCATCACTGTCTTGCGTCTGACCCTCTCCATACAGAGAGTTCTTAATTAAGCTCAGTACAGAGGAGTGGATGGGTGGCTGTAATAGTTACCTTATCACTGTGACCAAATTTGACAAACAGCAACTTGAAGGAGAAAGAATTATTTGTGTGCATGGCAGTGGGCTTGGAGCAGCAGGAAAAGGTTGCTTGCTCACATCCCCAGGGGATCAGGAATCAGAGAGAGGAGATGAAGCAGGGCCAGGCTGAGAACATCAAGGGCCACCTCCAGTGATCGCTTACCCCAGCCAGGCTCCATCGTGTAAAGGTTCCACAAAGTCCCCAAACACTATCAGCATAGGGGGTAGGGGAGGGGATGGACCAAATGTTCAAGCACAAGAGCCCGTGGGAGATATTTCACATTCAAACCACACCAGGGTCTTTCCTCCTTGCAAGACTTCTCTTTCCTTCCACAGATGAAAATTTCTCACAAAAATGGGTGAGGACTGATGGGAACTGTTGGAGATGTGGATGGTCTGAACAAACAGCAGCCAAGGTTCAATACTGTTGTTATCTCCTTATCCTTTTTTTAATAGACCTGAACCAAGAGATTTTGCTACTCTCTCTGACTCACTGGGGTAGAATTTGCCTGCACACAGACCCTCATTTCTTTTCCCCTTGGGAAGCCCAACAGCTCCGCCTCTGCCCTGGAGAAAACTGCCAACTTTTGCAATGTGACTGGCTTAAGCAGCTCTGGGGAACCAGTGCTTCCTGCCCTTCAGAGCTCAGGCTCTAGGGGAGTCTCTTGCTCATCCTCTCTGTGGATCAGATGGTGGGGTCTGCCTGGGCAGAAGAGTGTGGCTTGGTAGCTTTTAAGTCATACAAATGAACTTTTGAAAGAATGATATAGGCCTGTCATGGCTACTCATGCCTTTAAATCCAGTGCTCAGGAGGCAGAGGCAAGTGTTGCTCTGTGACTTCAAGGCCAGCCTGGCCTATATAGAGAGTTCCAGAATAACCAGAGCTACCTTGTCCCATAATAGTAGCAGTAGTAGTCATTACCAAAAAAGAAAAAGAAATAGGATATAGACAGGTCTCACTTTGTAGCTCTGGTCAGCCTTGAACTCATTATGGACACTGGGCTGTTCTCAAATTCACAGAGATTTGTCTGCTTCTACCTCCTGAGTGTTGGGATCAAAGATGTGTCCCACTGCTCTCAGCTTTAAATACATTTTAATTATTAATAAATATATTGTTTTATTTCATACATATATGTAATAATTTCATACATATATATTTTTTTCATACAATGTGTTTTGATCATACTCATCTGTGCTAGATAAGTTTTTTGTTTGTTTTTATTTGAGATGGGGTTTCTCTGTATAGGCCTAGCTGTCCTGGAACTCCCTCTGTAGACCAGGCTGGCCTTGAACTCTCAGAGATCCGCCTCCCAAGCGCTGGGATTAAAGGTGTGTATCACCATCACCTGGCTGTGTTGGCTAATTTTATATCAACTTCACACAAGCTAGATCTACCTAAAAGGAAGAAACCTCAATTGAGAAAATGCCTCGGTAAGATGCTGTTGTAGGGTATTTTCCTGATCAGTGATTGATGAGGGAGAACCCAGTCTAATCGAGTGGGGCCACATCTGGGCTAGTGGTTCTGGGTTCTATAAGAAAGCAGGTTGACTCAAGAGATGTGCCTAGTGCTGTTGCGACTTGATGTACCAGGGTGGGTTGGTACCTATGGAGGCCTCCCATTCTCTGAGGATAAGGAGAGGAGGGAATGGGGAGGTGTGTGGGTGGAAGTGGAAGGAGAGGAGGGAGTGGAGCTGCAATCAGGCTGTAAAGTGGAAAAAAAAATAAAAAGGCTGAGCAAGCCATAGGGTGTAAGCCAGCAAGCAGCACTCCTTCGTGGCCTCTGCATCAGCTCCAGCCTCCAGGTTCCTGTCCTGTTTGAGTTCTTGCCCTTTTGATGGTGAACTGTGATGTGGAAGTGTAATCTAAATAAACCTTTTCTTCCCTAAGTTGCTTTCCTCATGATGTTTCATCCCAGCAGTAGTAACCCTAAGCCATCATCCCTTTCAACTCTTCCCCTTATTACTCTTTTAACCCTCCCATTCCTTTTCACCCAACCTTGGCATTTCTCCTTCATTCTCATTCCTCTCCTTTCCCCATCAAGTCTACTTTGTGTTGTCCAGCTAGTCTTGAGATTGGGGTCTTCTCTTGTGTGTACTCAGCTTACCAGGGGCCACACCATTCAAGATAACCAACTTTTCCTCTCCCAGCCACTATTATATGGCAACAGCTCTTCAGCAAGTGGTGAGATCATCACGTGGTCCCCTTCCCCTGCTACATATTGAGATTTTGTCTGACTGGAGTTTGAAAAGGCCTTGTGTATGCTGTTACAATCACTGTGAGTTCATATGTGTGTTTGCCCTGTTTGTGTCTGGAAAACAGTTTCCTTGATGTTATCCATCAGCTCAGGCTCTTACAAACTTTCCATTTCCTCTTTCACAAAGATCCCTGAGCCTTGGGAGAAGGGTGTGATTTGAATGCCCAGTGTAAGGTAGGGTCGCATCTCTTGGAGCAGGCCTTTAATCCAAGCAGAAGGTGGATGGGTACTCCCATAAATTTCATGCCACTATTGCAAGGGTAGGTCTGTCAGACCAATGATTGTCCTGCCTTGCAAGGTTCACAGCTGGATGAGATTGAGAGCTACACTTCCTGGCAGCATGCACAGCACCTTCTAGCACCGTACATGCTAGCCTGTAGTGATGGGTCTCTCAGGAGAGTACCAGCTTGAGGTCTCCGTGTTCTGTGATTCAGATATGCCTTGTCTTCAGCAAAAGGGTTGCATCGCCAAGCTCTGGAAGGTAGCCAGGAGAATTGACAATAACCTGTAATGCTCAGGGCTCTATGTGTCCCCATTGGCCAACAACTCAAAAGGAAGTAACCCATTCCTGAGAAATGAGCTTTGAACATGCAACTCTACTCTCAGAATTTTTTATTTATTTATGTTTTGAGTCAGGGTCTCACTATGTAGCCCGAGATGGCCTGAAACTCGCAGAGATCTGCTCTCCTCTGTCTCCCAAGTGATGGAATTAAAGGTATGCTCCAGCACACCCAGCCCTTTAAAGGACGTGATTAAAGATTCATTTTGTTTATTGTAACATTATAATAGGAAAAAATTGGCTGTTGCTCCACAGCAAGGGGATTGATTCAGCTATGACACATCCATCTAATGGAACATTATTCAGCTTTTAAAACTATGCTGTAATGAATATTCATAGACATGGAAAGATACTTACAGTAAATTGTTGAAAAAAATAATTGTACTATAATGCCCTTTCTGTCAATATAGACACAAAGAGATGTAGGGTGCATGCGTGTGTACATGCGTGTTACTAGTTCCTTACTTAACCTCAAATGACTGGGATTTGCTTATATTTCTCTTCTGGTTTCCTTTCTGTTGCTGTGATAAAACACTCTGACCAAAAGCAATTTAGGGAAGGGTTTATTTCAGCTTCTAGGTTATAGTTGTAACTGAGGAAGAGGATGGAAACTCACAGGGGAACGTGAAGCAGGAGTCAAGCCTGGCTCACTCCCAGACTTAGGCTTACATACCTTCTATATAGACACATGAAATGGTGCCACCCAACATGGAACACATCAATTAATATCAAGACAACTCCCTGTAAAACGCAAGGGTTTTTCCATGCCTGCCTTTGCACAGAGACCTGTTACATTTATTAAAAGCTGTAGCTTTTATAAATACAATGTCCAGGCACTGTAGCTGGACAGATACTCAGCTATTCCAACCCAATAATACCGGCTTGGCCTACTTCACAGCAATGTGGTCCATTACCTGCCATCTTAGTCTCCCCCTGGCATCTCCCTATTCAACCATGTTGCAATGGCAACTCTCTCTCTGGTCCCTCTCTCTGGGCTTGGAAGTCCCTTATCATCACCTGCCCAGCTATTGGCTGTTGAGCTTTTTATTTAACCAGTCAGAAGGTGATGGAGTATGGACTTTGCTGTTAAAAGGTCAAAACCTGGTATTTCTGGATATCCTCTGAGCTTAATCTAATATGATGGACTCCCTTTCTCAGTGGGATTGCCTCTCTGAACCCCAGAAACTCTAAGGAGCTTCACATAGCCTACAGGGAGATCACAAACCTGACCTCTTCCTGGTTTAAAAAAAAAAATTGTTCAGCAAACACCTGGGGATTCCTGAAGATACCCACTCTATGCTAATAAGATGTCTTGGTGTTTTGGTTTTCAACCAATGACCTTTAACTGTAGCTGGAGATTTTCCCTCACCCATATGATAATTAAGTACTGTGTTCTCCTTGTGATAGGACCATGTTACTGCGTGTAAATGAGGTACTGTGCCACTACATGTAAATCAAGTATCCCTAGCATCCCTAGCCCCAGCAAATGAAACACATTCACCCTCAAAACCCCTCCCACTTCCCAAGGTTTATAAATCCCACGATTGCCAGAAGAGGGCATCAGATCCCTATATAGATGTTTGTGAGCCACCATGTGGTTGCTGGGAATTGAACCCAGGACCTCTGGAAGAGCAGACAGTGTTCTTAACTGCTTTTCTCTCCAGATGGCCTCTCTGGACTTTTGTCTCACTCTACCTGCCTTCTTTTCATCCCCTCCACACCCCGCCTCCACACTGGGTCTTATCAGGGATGTATTTCAACTGTGAGCTGACCAGGCCCCGGGCTTTCACCCACACCCTTGATCACACTCATTTCTCCAGTCCTCCCCAGTTCACGGTTCACCTTCCCACCCTTGTGAAAGTCCACCAAGTCCAGTTTGTGTTGACCATATACTCACTCACTGGGGCATGATCAAAGTCCTGGTGAGCAGCCCCTTAGCGAAAACTGAGTCCTTCCCCAGAAGAAGCCACCGATTGTGAAAAGTTACACTTCAGCATCTTATCACAAAATTTAAGGACTCTCTTCAATAGCTTCCTTCTGAACTGTTTCTTTTCCTTTTTTTGGGGGGGGGGGTGTAGGGTGGGGCGAGGGCTGTCTCTCACTCTCAGTCATGAGGCTGCAGTACTTGATACCACTGCAGAAGAAGCCTCCTTGCCCATAGCAGCCAGCTGCAGCATGGATCATCGACTTCTGCATGGTTTCCATTAGCAGCAAAGACCATGGACATCCGCATGGCTTCTGGCAGGACCAGGAGTCTTAGCCTAGGCAAAGAAAAGTGTATACTGCAAGAACAACTTTGTAAAACTGTCTGTCTGTTTTGCTAAAGCGAAATGTTTATTAGTTCTATGTATGACCCAGCAATTTTTTTCCTAAATACCAGTAGCCTAAATGTCTATGGACAGATGCTCCCTGACTTGTAACAGAGTTTACATCCCTATAAGCCCAACGTAAACTAAGAATGTTATGTTGAAATTGTCCTCTGGCTGGAAATCATAGCTTAGTAACACGACTTGACATTGAGTATTGGTTGTTCCCTCTCATCATTGCGGGTCTGGCGGGAGCAGCAAATTCAAGCTGCTGTCCAGCTCTGTGGGAGCATTGTGGTACATACCCATCAGCCAAGGAA
Source organism: Psammomys obesus (assembly GCF_907164565.1). Taxonomy (NCBI): domain Eukaryota; kingdom Metazoa; phylum Chordata; class Mammalia; order Rodentia; family Muridae; genus Psammomys; species Psammomys obesus. The sequence goes on along the minus strand of NW_026596040.1, from coordinate 586,794 downwards.
AAAGATCAAAGTTCAAAGTACTGGATGTATTTGGTTTTGAGCCATCATAATGTGGTGCCCTCTGAACACCAAAATACAAACGTGTTGATCATAGATTCATTAGTAGTAACCCCAAACTGGAGACAACACCAACACTACTCAGTTGTGTTTATACTCAGGACAATAAAAAAAAAAAACAAAAAAAAAACAAGCACTTGGGGAGGCAGAGGCAGGCAGATCTCTGTGAGTTCGGGTTCGAGGCCAGCTTGGTCTACAAAGTGAGTCCAGGGCAGCCAATAGAATACTACAAAACAAGATGGATGGATTTCACAGATGAAATGTTGCGGTGGAGGGGCTAGTGTGGAAGAGTACCTACAGTATGTTTTCAATTTTATGAAGGTCACGTAGAAGCTGACTGGATGGAGGGTGACACTGATTAAGGTTTATCTTAAGACGTAGACTAGGAAGGAACGTCCGTGCAAGGGTGCCAGCTAGCACTGTGTTTCATCAGTCTGTCTCAAAGCAATGCAAGCAGCATGTCTTAAAACATCCACTCGCCATGTTCAAAGAGATAAAAAAAAAAAAAAAAATCAGGAAGCAGTAAAGGCTTTATTTAGTAGAATATGTACGCAGCTCCTATTTGAATATGGATTAGTAACAAAAATATCAGTGATCTGTGCTACTCTCCCGGTACTGAGTTGCCAGTGGTGCATCTCAGCTGCAGCATTGACCTCAGTAGCTACACGCAGCTGGTGGCTGCGGTGATGAGCAGTGTGAGACCTTATTTTGAGCTAGTTGTGGCTTCGTTGGGTGTACTTAAATTAAAAAAAAAAAATAGGGCTGAGAATTTAATCCATTTGGTAGAATGCTTGCCCTGGGATCCATTCCCAATACCATATAAAACTGGGCATGGGGACATGGACCTGTAATCCTACCACTCAGGAAGTAGAGGCAGAAGAGTCAAAGAGTCAAGGTCATCCTAAGTTGTAAAGCAAGTTAGGAGGCCAGCCTAGCCTACACTCAAAAAAAAAAAGAAAAAAAAAGCTAATAAACAAAAAACTCAAACCAAAAAACTACTAAATGAAAATTGAGTTGTTCATCTATAATGCATAAAAGTTACGCTTCCAAAAATGTTAATATATATCACTTTTTAAAAAAGAATTGATTTGGGCTGGAGAGATGGCTCAGAGGTTAGGAGCACTGACTGCTTCTCCAGAAGTCCTGAGTTCAATTCCCAGCCACCACATGGTGGCTCACAACCATCTATGAGATCTGGTGCCCTCTTCTGGCGTGCAGGTGTACATGTAGGCAGAACATTGTATACATAATAAATATATAAAATAATAAAAAAAAGACTTGAATTATATTAAGCATAAAAGCTGCCTATGTCTGCTCAGATCATCTTCCTACTCTGGGACCCAGGACACAGTTCAGTGGTTTAAAGGCAATCTCTCCTGTTGGCTGATTTTCCTGGAGGCTAGACATGTGACCCAGAGTGTGGCAGAACAGGTTGAAACCAGTTTCACTAAAAGTTGCTTGACCAGACACTCAGGGGCTCAGTCCAGTACTTACCTGGCATGCATGAGGCCCTGGGTTCAGTCCTCTGTGCTTTATAACTGTGCTGGGGTTCAAGAGAACATTCTAGAAGTCATCCAAGGCCCCCATTCACTCGCTAAGAAGGGTAAAATACAGTTGGTCCTTTCGCTGTGTAAGCCTGAGGGGAGCCCACCTACACCAGTGCAGCCAAAACATTCCTCCCATCCCAAGACTAACCAGGCCTGACCCTGCTGAACTTCCAAGATCAAGGGCTGTCAGGATGGTCCAGCCACAGACTAGGGGTCTATTTGTACATTCTAAAAAGATTTACCCAGTAGTCACAGGATGTTAGGTCACACACGGAGGCTGGCAATAAATGTCTGATATAGGGACCAAAGACAGCCAAAGGCAAATTGGCTCCTAGCCTCTACTACCCCAGCTCTCGAGACACAATCCGGAAGTTTGAGTCGATCAATCGGCCTATAGAATGTTTCACACGAGTGTGGATTTTGTCTGGGAACTTCAGCTCACAATGTCAGCGTGACAAACTTAAGACTTAATCTTAAAAGAACATGTCACAAAGCATGGAAAGATCAAACTGCCTCAGAAGGATGAGGCCTGTGCTCACTGCTTTCAGTCCTCTTCTCCACGGCTCCAGGGGCTTTCTACAGACAGTCTGTGTGTCCAGGAGCATCGGGGTCCTCTTACTTCTGACGCTTACGTTTATTTTAGCATTCCTGTGCTGAGCACCCATCCTCACGGAGGTTTATGGAACTGGGCCCTATGAGTTTATTTATTAATTTATTTATTTTGCAGCACTGAGGATTGAACCCAGGGCCTCCCTCGTGTTAGGGAAATGCTCTTTCACTGAATTATATCCCCAACCCATTTTGCATGCCTGTTTTTAATTTAATTTTATGTGTACAAATGTTTTGCTTTTATGTATATATGTATGTCACATGTGTGTCTGGTGCCTGTGGTGGTCAGAAGAGGGTAATAGACTTCCTGGAACTGGTGTTACCGATGGTTTTGAGCCACCATGTGGAAGCTGGAACCGAATCCAGGTCCTCTCAAGAGCAACAGTACGCTAAACCTCTGAACCATGCTCCAACCCCAGCTTTGTTTGTTTTGTTTTATCTTGAGACAGGGTTACTCTGTTGCTCAAGCTGGCCTTGAACATACTCTGGAGCTCAGACAAGCCTTGGATTTACAATTTTCCTGCTTCAGACTCCAAGTAGCTGGGATTATAGGCCTGCACATCAAGGCCGGAGGAACACGTCAGCTGTACTGCTTATATGCTATTCATTTTTGTTTCCAGGACAAGGTCTCTCATTGGCTTGGAGCTTGCCAAATAGGCTAGTCTAAATCTGCCAGAAAGCCACAGGTAGTAGCCCATCTTTGCCTCCCTAGCACTGGGACATGAGCCATCACACCAGATTTTTTTTTTTTTTTTTTTTTTAATTTTGGGGTCTTGCACTCAGGTGTTCATGCTTGCGAGGTAACCACTAACTCCATCTGAGCTATCACACCAGCCCTAACTGTAACCTTCCAAAGGCTGCATTTTATATTAGAGCTGCGACAAACCGTTCAGCTTTTGGTGGACATTTTAGGCTCTTCCAATGTGTTCCTTGAACAAGCTTGGTCCGTTGAAAGGAGGTAAGAATCCTACTTTCTTCTCTTGCGGTGGGCCTCCTCTACCTTCTTTGGCTCTTCCTCACACAGTTGCTTGCATATAAGACTATTTTGTTCTATGACTTATGCTGACTTTGTGGGGACATCCCTTCCCCCGCCCCGCCCCACACACCTCATTCGAAAGCCTTGTGTTTTTCCTTCTTCCAATGCATTCGAAATTCTGTCTGTGCTATTTTTCTTCCACAGCAACGGGCACTAAAATTACTTTAGTGGCTGCGCTCGGCTGAAAAGCTTATTATGTCCACAAATAAAGAGCTGAAAAGTTCCTTCTGCACTGAGGCAGATTGGGCCAGGGAAGAACAGACGGGAGGACCTAGAATTAAATCCATATTCAGGAAGGAAAGCGCTGTTCTCAGCAGAAATCCCAACAGTAGCCACGGTTAATTAAAGAAGATAACAGCACAGGCGAACTCAGCCTCAGCCAGTCAGAGACAGCCTCACTCCAGTAACTACGCTCCAGAGCCAGAGTCAAAAAAGACAGCCAATCACGGGAGCCCCTCTAGGGCTTCCAATAAGCGATGGCCTCTGGTGACGTTAAAGGCAGCCTTGAGCTGCCAGCTAGCACAGCTGAAAGCCCAGACCCGCCTCGGCGCTTCCTCTTTTGAAAGCCTGCCTGGCACTGACCGCCAAGTTCCCAAAAGCATCCCAAAACCAATTCTAGGCTGGTGAGGAGACTTTGTGAACATGCGCAGATGACTCTTTCTGGCAAACAGGAAGTTTTTTTTTTTTTTTTTTTTTCATTAGATGCCAAGTTCAAGTTAAAAAGCAGCTGGAAACTCCACCCTTCCGCCATCCCTGTTTATGGTTTACTGTGAGTTCAGACTTTTGAGTAGCTGATAAACGAAAACTGTCAGCTTAGCAAATTCAGTAGCTGCCATTTTTTTTGCAGCGGCTTCTATTATCTATTCTTTTATTTTGTTCATATAAGGAGCCCATAAAGGCCGGAGGGGGAGGGGCAGGACACGTATTTTTTTTAAGTTATGGCTATTTATGAAGTGCAGAAAGAGTGCTATTACGCTCCTTGTGCATCACGCAGTTGATCATTTAATATAAAAACAGTGGAAAGACTAAAATTAACTAGAATGTGTCAACAGGTATAAAGAAAAGTGGTGGTGCAAGCCTTTATTCTCAGGATTTGCGAGGCAGAGGCAGGCAAATCTGTGATTTCGAGGCCAGCCTGGTCTAAGAGAAGTTCCAGAACAGCCAAGGCTACACAGTCTACAACGATAACAAACCAAGAAAACGATAACAAGCCACGAAAAAAGAAATGTTTGATTTTCTCATTTGTACTAAGGGAACTGCAACACAGATAAAGGTTTGATTAAGAAAAATCCAGGCGTTGCAGTGGCACGTGCCTGTAATCCCAGTACAGGGCAGAGGCATGGGGATCTCTGTGAGTTCGAGGCCAGCCTGGTCTACAAAGCCAGTCCAAGACAGCCAAGGCTACACAGAGAAACCCTGTCTCAAAACACTAGAGAGAGAGGTCCAGATTAAGACAACAGTGGAAGTCAGGTATGACTTTAATTAAAGGCACAAGCCTTTAATGGCAGTTTTCAGGACTCCGGAGCAAGAAGATTGTAAGTTTGAAGGCTCCCTGGGCTGTATGTTAAGACAATCTTAAAAGGAGAGGAAGAGGTGGGAAGAGGGGAGGGTGTTCGAGGAGAAAGGAACGTGGAAGCAAAGGCTGGAGGGCCTCTCACCTGAAACCTAGCATTTTCTGGGTTTTTGGAGGGCAGAGGCTGCTTTTGTTTTATGTGTATGTGTGTTTGTCTGCACGTTGTGTCGGATGACCTGGCTCTGGAGTTCAGAGGGTTACAAAATGACATGTAGATGGTGCTAGGAATCAAACGTGGGTCCTTAGCCGTTTCGCCAGTCCTGTGTTTTCTAGTCCTCAACTTGGAAGCACGTTTCAAATGCTGAAATAAGATCTGTTGTCAACATAAAAGCAGCAATGGCCCCATTTCTTATCATGATATCATAAAATGCTCACTTGCCATGCTGTAGCCACAACACCAGTGGTCAGCACACAGAGACAAGCTGTCTCTGTGGTTTTTTGTGCTGTTTTTCTCGTAGAGAAGGATTGCTTATAAGACTATACTATAAGTAGAACCCTTTCCAGATGAGACTTGAAAAACTAACAAATTTCGCAGTCTTTTATTGAGTTAGCAGTTAATGGGAAAATTTTCACTGCTTTTGTGAGTGATAAGACAAAGAAAATGTTTGGTGAATATGTGCACAAAAGTGCAAATAGTGTTTATTTCCAGTTGAGGCAAAGCATGACTGGTTTTATAGAAGGTGTCGGCTGTCTCTCTCTGTTCTGTGTGATGCGGCACAAATAGCACCTGGTGTCCTCCATCAAGACTATGGTAATTGTCATGAAACTGCCTGCATCAGCATTCCTGGCTTCTAACTGAGCAATTCTGAGATTTTAATGATGTCATTGGCATTCAGAATTTCTCATTTCCCTCGAAGATCCAGGACAATCTGTAACAAATGCCATTTAGAGAATCCTTCATCTATTTGAAATGTTGTTAATTCCAAATAAAAGAACTCCCAAATTCTTGACCCTTTAAATAATCTGTTGAATGAAGCCTACTTCTAGTTCTGAGTTTTTGTTGTCAATTTAGCAACAGGATTATGAAAACTGAAAAGCAGAGTGTGTCGGTGGAGCACTCCACTCCTGAAAGAATGAATGGTAACAAAGATGCTTTTTGTCAGGGGACAGCATTTTAAAAAGTCATTGATCAGATCCCCCACAGCCTTAGAACATGGAAAACAGAGTTGTGCTCCACAAAATGTGTGGTGGCTTCAGACAGTCAAACCTGGACCACATTTCTCAGCACTGTTAAATCTAAGCCAATACATGTACAGTATTCTGGTGCATGTGCCAGTCTTGAGCATGGCTTCTCATTAATGGAACCAAGCTGGGGCTGGGAATGGGGCTTTGTGGATTAAATAGATAGATAGATAAATAAATGCTTGCTGTGGAAATATGAGGACCTGAGTTGCAATCCCCCAAAGCTGCAAACAAAAAACCACATTCATCTGTAATCCCGGTGTTGTTGTGGGGAGACGAGAAGCTTGTGAGCCAGCTAGCCTGGCCTATTCGGACCAACAGACAGACCCCGAACCTACAGAAAGGAAGCTAGAACAGAAAGGCAAGGGGAGAGATGAAAATCCAGTCATTTCAGGTTAAGTTGGAAATGGGTAACACACACACACACACACACACACACACACACACACACACAGTAAATCTAATCTGACAGTGGGAAGCCAAGGTAAAGCGTTAGTGGAACACAGACATGCCTGCAAGAAGATCTCAAGAAAATTCTAGAATTAAGGTAAACCAAATCATCAAAGAACTAGAGGTGCATGACTAAGACAGTTATAATTTATTTCAGATGGTCAACACAACTGTATGTATATACAGCAATACTTTGCCTTTAACTTAATGCACATATGCATGAAAATCACAAATAACTCAAAGGTGTCACTATCGTGTGGCTTTATTTGTTAACTCTAGAACCTGCACACATATGCCTCTGTGCCTCTGTTTATGTCTGGCTGTGTGCCGCCCTCTTCCTCTACAAAATCAAATCCTATTTCTTTCTCAAACCAAGTCAAAAATAAAAATAGAATTTTTTTTTATTTTTTATTTTTTTAGTGTTTCAGGTACACTAAAGCATTCACTTCTCTGGATAATAATAGTTCATATGGTACAGTAGATTTTTTTTTTTTGAGACAAAGCAATGAGGGCACAAAGAAATTAAGTAGCTTTCAGAAGTTAGCCAAACCCCAGTGATAACTCTGGGACTCAGAACCAGACTGGGTGTTGCCAGAGCTGGTGGCACATACTGTAATCCCAGCACTAGGCAGGCAGAGATGGAAGGCTCCCTACTTCTTCACCCACCTGAGCTACGTAAGACCCTTCTTGAAACAACAGCCACCTCTGTAGTGTAGATCTGGTGTTCTTTCCCAAAGGCAGCACTCGCACCGGCCCCCATAGCATATGCTGGCCTTTGACCTGCCTTCCCATGTCATTTTGGAGCCATACCATCAGCAATTTATTTGATTGTCATCCCTTTGTGATGGAGCCTACAAAACCAAAAACAAATGTTTGTCATTCCCCCCCCCCCTTTAAAAGGAATTCTGCAAATAGCCAAGTAGTGGAACCAGCCAAGTATCCATCTTCAGATGAAGAGCTACATAGAGCTGGGCGAGGAAAGGCAAAAACTCTTCTGACAGTAGAAAACTGAGTAGCTTCCAAGAGTTTGGAGCACTGAATAGGTGAAGCAGAGGTTTTCTCTGCTGTCAGTTGGTTTTGTGCAGTGATGCTATGCCGAATCATGACACTGTAATTGTAGACCTGTGGGTGCATTTGCTAAACGCTGTAGAGTTTTAGCACAAAGAGTGGATCTTGCTGTACACAGAGTTTTAAAAATCATTCAGGAGGGGCCGGGGAGGTGGCTGGGCAGTTGGCAGCCCCTGATGCTCCTGCAGAGGACCCAGGTTCAGTTCCTAACACCCACATGGTGGCTCACAACTGCCTGGAACTCCAGTTCCGGAGACTCTGACATGCTCTTCCGGCCTGCTTGGACACTGGGCACACATAGAGGATACACACATATTTGCAGGCAAACAACTGTACACACAAGATAAAAATAAATCTTTAAAAAGTTAGAAGCCTGAGAGGTGCTAGCATGGTTGTACAGTTTAAATTCTTGTGCTAGAGATGGAACCCAGGGTCATGTGCCTTCCAGCCAAGTGGCCTACCACTGAGCTATAATTACCTCAATTTAGATACGTGTTGTCTAGCCTTGAACTCACATGCCTGTAATCCTAGCACTTGGGAAGCAGTGTCACTGGGAGTTCATGGCTGTTAAGACTTTGTGCTGCTTCAGCAGAGGGCCCAAGTTCAGCTCCTGGCACCTAAGTCAGGTGACTTTCAACTGCATGTAAGAAAGACATTTGTTATGGTGACACAAAGCTGAGGCTTACAGCTAGCATACATGTGAACAACATAACATCATATTACCATAGTAAAACGTATTAAACAGCCACACTGAAGGGAGTGTGGAGAAAGCACTAACTTTCGTATCTTTGGAAATGAGTGGAGTTTATAAAAGTCTTAAAGCCTATCTAGCCCTGTACTCTCTGATGAAGCTGTTTCCAGAGGCTGTATGGGTTAGCAATCCTACTGTTATCCATACGTACTAGAATTGAGCAGTTAAGTTGATGGATGGCAGATGGCAGCTAAAAGTATGTTACATAAAACAAAATCTATTGTCTTAGGAATTCTGACCCACACTCTAATATGAGCGAACGGTGCAGACACTGTTATGTGAAACAAGCCAATGTAATGGTCTTGTCTTCTGACTCCCAGCCTGGGTAATTCCATTTTGTTGCAAGCTGCAGTGTATCTGATCTTCTTGCCAGACTGCAGTGAAACAAGACATCCTCCCCACGGTCAGATAGTGTTTGCGGAGACCAACAGAATCCCCAATGAGAGAAAGGGTATGTGAACAGATAACTTTGCCAGAGTCTGGCTCTGTCTGTGTTGCTCTAGTGCTGGGCTCTAAGTGAGGATTGCTCTTGAGAAAACAGCAGCCCAGTAGGTTGGGGCGAGGGAAATGTGTAATCAGCTCACCATTCTGTAAGTAACCCCAGTAAACTCAATTTGCTCATCAGGTAAGCTTGTATGAGTCATTCTTTGGGCTCTTGGTGCCATCGCAGTTTGGAGGTAGATAGTAATTTTACATTTTCCCCTGCAGAGTCACCCAACAGCCCCGAAACAACCAAAGAACACATTGTGTGCTGCTTACTAGCTGAAGACAAAAGGCAGAGCAGAGAAAGGTAGCTGTCAGGGACTGGGGGTGGGAGGGTGGGCTGGGCAATGAGGAAATGGGAAATTGGTGATAGTAGGTATAACACTTCCATTTTGGCCAGATGAAAAAGTGTACAGTGTGCAGCATGGGGCCACAGGCCTGTAATCCCAGCCCTTGGGGAGCTGAGGGGAGGATCGAGAGAGCAAGACCTTGAGCTGGTAGTGTAGCCCAGCGGGAGAGCACTTGCCAAGCAAGCAAGAAGTCCTGGGTTCAATCTCCAGGACCTTAAAAAAAAAAGGCTATGTGTGTGCGCGTGTGCGTATCAAGTGTTCACTCAAGGCCAACCTGGGCTATACAGTAAGAGCTGGTCTCTCAAAAAAAAGAAAAGAAGTACTAGAGATTGGCTGCACAACATTGTAAATATACTTTCCACTATTGTCGATGATAAATGGTCATTTGTTTGAGTTACTGCCTCAAGAGCACCAGACCAGCCAGATGAGTCACAAACCCAGACCATTCTGATTAGTTCCCAGGCTGCCTGGCTCCAGGCTGAACAAAGGCCAGAAGGGATAGCTCCAGGGAGATGGGGTCAGCTGTACAGAGCCACCCTCTCCTCTTGGGAAAGATCTGGATGTAGATGCTAGCATTCCAGGCCTGCGCTACCTGATGCCGCTGGGGAATGAGGCTGGAACTTCACGTGGGGCATCTTCAGTTCTCATGCTGGGATGTGATTCCAAGTTTAAAAGCAGATTTAAAAGACAACCATGCCTTTAGGCCAAAGGATAAGTCCCTCAGATTGTGAAGGTCTACTCCATGGACTCTGGTCTCAACCAGACAAAGTTTCTGCTGACCATGAAAGTCCTTCCTCCTAGCCTAAGCATGGGCATTTCCCGAATACCCTCAGGAGTTTGATATTCTCCAGTGTTGACCTGAAAGAGTAAGATAGGCTGGGGAAATGGCTCAGTCAGTAAACAGTTTGCGGAGTATGAGGAGCAGAGTTTGATTTCCAGCACCTTTGTAAAAAGCTGGGCAAGGTTTGTTTTCCCAGTAGGGAGGTCAAGACATAAGGATTCCCGAGGTTTGCTGACCAGCCAGCCTAGCTGAATCCATAAACCCCCAAGTCCCAGTGATAGACCCTGTCTCAAAACTAAGGTGGACAGGGGCTGGAGAGATGGCTCAGCAGTTCAGAGTGCTCGACCCAAGTTCAGTTCCCAGCACCTACATCAGGCAACTCACAATGGCCTGAGACTGTTACCCCAGGGATCTGTTGTCTGTGACCTCTGCAGGCATGTGTGTGCACATGCCCACACAAACACATAATTAAAAATAAAATAAATCTTTAAAAAGTAAAACAAAGTAGACAACTGGAGAGATGGGTTAGCAGTTTAGAGTGCTCGCTGCCTTTGTGGAGGATCTGAGTTCAGGTTGTCCCCCCTGGGGATTCAGTGCCCTCTTCTGGCCTCCTTGGGCACCTACATACATGTGACTCACACACAGAGAAACATACGTATACGTAGCTAAATCTTTTTTAAAAGACCGTATCTTGTTTGGATGCTACAAAGTTTAAACACACACAGCCAGACAGGAAGTAGGGTGGGCAAGGGCCCTCCTTTACTCTCCTTGTTCGGACTTCCGTCTCTGGCTGGCTGACACCCAGGAATTTCGACACAAGTTACCAACCCGACTGCCTGCAAGAGAACAGTAGATCCCTCCGGGAGGCATCACAAAGGAGATTATTAAAGCAGCAGTGAGCTGTGCCTTCGCCCAGCGTCCTTGTGACTCGGGCACATGGAGCCCTTTGACTGTTGTCGTATCTGTTCTGCTGTGCAATCACGGAGTCAGTACAACCATACCTTTAAAAAGTCTCCTTTTCAAGGTCAGAATTCAGTGGCTAAGAAAAAAAAAAAAAGCACATACTTTCTCTAATAGCCAGATTTAGCTGCAGATTAAGGTGTGTCAAAGGCCTCAAAGCACACAGCCAGTATTCAGTTAGATCGCGCCTCTCCCAAGGCCTGCACGCGGGCACCTTATCCAGGACTTAGCGGACAACCGTCCTAACTGCTCTGTGTCTGTGTGCACCCCACCCCGGGCTGAGGCGGAGCCGCGACTGCACAGTCAGCAGCCAGAGTCACTTAACATCGGAGGGACACGCAGAACCCCAGGTCAGGAGTCCGCACCTTGCTGGCCCAGGAGGAGGGCCGGGCGGGGCGGGGCAGGGCAGGGCAGGGCCGCCCTGAGTCAGCTGGCGGCGCGCGCAACGCGTGACCCGCGGCCACGTGACGCGCGCGGGCCGGGCCACCAGTGTTGTAGCCGCTGCAGCCGCGGGAAGCTTGCACGTAAGTGGGAGCGACCCGGCGGGACCCCCACCCCTACCCGCACCCCCACCCCCTGACCCGGAGGGGCGACGCGGGCGCACTCTGGGTGAGGGACGCTGGGCCGCGCGGACGGACGGCGAGCTGCTAGCTCTCCTGGGTTACCTGTATCCCTTGGTGCTTTGGGGGAAACTAAGGACCCTGGAAGCTCTGGCAAGCTTGGAGAGGGGAAGCACCCCCATCCCTCCTTGTGCCTCGCCTCCTCCTCTTCTAGTGCCCAGGGTGACCCCGCTCTGGTAGCGAAGGCAGACCCAGGCAGAGGACTTGTCCTGGGTGAGGATGGGAAGTGGGCAGGAACAGGCCCGGCGGGTAGGTGACAGTGTTCCACCAGCTTTCTGCTATGTGGTTCACATGCGGCCTCTCATATACCTTGTAGTGCCGACCCCAATTTTATGCAGGAAGGAACGAACGGGCCCAGAAAATTCTGCTGCTTTGTGAGGTCCTCCCCAGCCAAGGACGGACCGCACAGTACCGCCTCCTGGTGGTTGGCGGAGGCACCGGGCCCGGCTGTTCACCTGTGAGCTGGGAGAAGGCCATTGCCTGGCTAAAGGGACTCCACCTCCCTCCCCTGCCTTCTCTGCCCCTTCCCTTCCCTTAATGTCACTTTGCTATCTCCACGCTGCAGGACAAGATGAAGCTCATTATCCTGGAACACTATTCGCAGGCCAGTGAGTGGGCAGCCAAGTATATTAGGAACCGCATCATCCAGTTTAACCCAGGGCCTGACAAGTACTTCACCCTGGGGCTTCCCACCGGTAAACTGTGGGAAAGAGGGGGTGGTGGTAGGGGGTTTCCAAACGGAGGGAGATAGGTGGGGTTACAGGACAGAACATAACAGGTGGTCAAAACAACAGGTAGTCCTAACAAGGTCGTGGGGGCTTCATATAATCTTTTGAAACAAAGATAGGGTTGCAAGATGGTTATAGATAACTTTTTGAAACAAAGACATGACTGCCGTTCCTGGAACAGGCGGTAAAGAACCATTTGTAGTTAAAGTAACAGGTTGGGCATAGCCCAGTCCTTGAGAAACAGAGGTTTAATCATCAACAGGAATGAACCTAGTTTGTTTTTAGTATAAGATGACTTTTAAGCCTAAGTAAGATGGAGGTAGGAGTTACAATTAACTCAGCCCGAATACTCTAAGGCATTCTGTTTATGACATGACTGTTCTCTGCATGTAGGGGTACTAGCTGAGTACTGGTCATGGAAGAACTGAGAAGATGGTCATTCAAATAATTTTTATAAAGCTTAAGTGATTATAAAACCTAATGTCTTCTGAAAAAAAAAAAAGTCAGAATGTTACTTTTACAGGAAAGATATCTTTGGCCCAATGCCTTAAAAATATCCTAAATATCTTTCATGAGTGGGGAGATTGGCAGTAGTGGTTCTGTCTGGCACATTGGCTAGAAAGAGGCCTTCAAACTTTTGCAGTAGCCTAGCAGTAGCCAGGCGCAGTGGCACATGCCTGTAATCCCAGTACATGGGAGCAGCAGGCGGATCTCTGTGAGTTTGTGGCCAGCCTGGTCTACAGAGTCCAGGAAAGCCAAGGCTACACAGAGAAACCCCTGTCTCAAAAAATCAAAAACAACAACAAAACCGAGCAGTAAATATTTCAGGCTTCACTATGGTAGCTCCTCAATCTGCCACTGTAGATAGGAAAACAGTCATAATTTGAATGTGTGTGGCCATCTGTTAATAACACTATAGACACTGAAGTTTGAATTTACATAATTTTCATATGTCATGAAATATTCTTTTGATTTTTAGAAAAATATTTTAAAATTTTCGAATCATTCCTTGAGCTGGAGAGATGGCTCAGCAGTTAGGAGCACTGCTGTTTTGCAGAGCACCTGAGTTCAGTTCCCAGCACCCGTATCCGTATGCTCACAACCATCTGTAACTCCAGCTCCAGATTCAAAGCCGCCTGAAGTTTGCAGGACCTGCATTCACAGATATTCACATGGTTAAAAGGATATCTTTTTTATTATTTTTTTGAGACAGGGTCTCACTAGGTAGCCTTGGCTGGCTTGGAGCTGGCTCTGTAGACCAGACTGGGCTCAAACTCAAGAGATCCACCTAACTCTCTCCCTGGTGTTGGGATTAAAGATGTGTGCTATCATGCCTGGCCAGGAAATCTTTTTAGCTGCTGAGCCACCTCTCCAGCCCCATTTAGTACCTAAGTTTTTGAGAGCCTGCTGTAAGCCAAGCAGTTAAGGTGCTGGGAGATACAGCAGCAGCATTTAAAAAAGTGTGTGTGCGTAAATGCGTACTTCTTACAGCTTAAATTACAGTGGGAAAGACAGAGGAAACAAGTTAATTAGCAAAATGTAGAGTATTTTAGAAGGCAACAGGAGAAGAGAAAGCGACCCAGGAAAAAGGCTGGGGGAGTGTGCTTAGTGGGAGCTGTGTCAGATGTGGTGGGAAAGATCTGTGAGAAAGCGGCATCGAGGGAAAACCTGAAGAAGTTAGTTAGTCCTGAAGTTGCTGGAAGAACAAGGCCTATAGAGAGGACAGTGCATGCAGAGGCCTTGAGGTGAAGTCCAGGGCAGGCTTGAGCATCCTTTGTAAGATTGTTTATTATGAGGCAGAAGGAGGACACTAATGGGTTTTGGAAAGGAGAATGACTGTCTTGGCTTGGCTGGATGAGGTTGAGGTTTTTTTGTTTTGTTTTCTGTTTTATTTTTTATTTATGTTTTGTTTTTTTGCCTTGGCTGTCCTGAACTCACTTTGTAGACCAGGCTGGCCTTGAACTCACAAAGATCCGCCTGCCTCTGCCTCCCTGAGTGCTGGGATTATAGGAATGTGCCACCATCCCCAGCTCCATTGTTTTATTTTGAAATTTTTCAAATATTCAAAAGAACTAAAATCAATAATACAGAACCATTTATCTAGATTCACCAGGTAATATCTTGGCACATTTGCTTTTTTCTCTGGGTTTTGTTCTCTGTCTGTCCTTGTAGTTTGTTGTTGAAACCACATGAAAGTAAGTTCCAGACATCCTGACACTTTCTATCTTGCAGCCCTTACCTCCCAAGAATGAGGACATTGGTTCATAACCCCCATAACCACTATAGACCCAAGGACAGGTCTGACCCAGCATTCTGCAGCATCGCCTAATACACAACCTGTATTCAGAGCGTTTCCCTAATAGCCTACATTAATTGTGTTTGTATTCCCTTCTCCTTGTCTGTAGACCTGACTAGGGACTACTCCTGCATCTTTAAACCTCCCCCTTGACCACACTTGGAAGGTTTGTTTTAAATTAACCCAATATCCAATCAAGGGTCCTTGCCTATTTTGTTCCTTTTTTCTGCAGTGACGCTGGAGATAGGTCCACCCCTGAGCCATACCCATGGCTCCCCTCTTTAGCCTTTTACTCTCTTGTGCTCTTGCCTTTTGTAGGCTTACCTGCTCATGAGACTCAGTTCAGGACTTTGCTATTGTTCTGATAAGTCTTCCTTGAACCCTGAAGCACAGGGTGGCCCTGTCACAACTGACAGCTCGGTGGTGTCCTCTTCTAGGGCAGTCATCGCTGTCTTCCCATGTACAATATAGTCGATGCTCCTAGAACATGACATCAGTAATAAAGTCTGGCACTTGCTCAGATACTAATCGGTGACTTTTTTCTGTTAGTGGCAATAGTTTTTAATGATTTTTTTCAATTTATTTTATGTAGATGAGTACTCTAGCTGCATGTACACCTGCATGCCAGAAGAGGGCATCAGATCTCATTATAGATGGTTATGAGCCACCATGTGGTTGCTGGGAATTGAACTCAGGACCTCTGGAAGAGCAGACAGTACTCCTAACCACTGAGCCATCTCTCCAGCCCCATTAGTGGCAATTTTAAAAATTGTGTATATGCAGTTTCTCTCTTATCCCAGCTAACTCCCAAATAATTGAGACTGGACTATTATATTTGTTTAATAAGCCTTACAGCAGAATGCTGAGCAGTTATCATTCTATTCTTAAACCTCTAAGCTAATCTTTCTTCCTCCTATCAAAAATTACTGAGATATTTGCACTTTATGGCTTTCTTTGCTCCAGCTGCTCTCTCCTCATGTGTCCACAGGCAGAGTCTGTTCTCTGCCCTGCTCAGCAATTGGCTGTAAGCTGCTTTATTGGCATATCAGGGGACAACTGGGGATCAATGTTTACACAACATTGAGACAGGAGATTCTCAGAACAAGGATTGTACCCAGATATTGGGGGAGGGGAGGTCACAGAAATCAGCATTTGAATCTTGGCACAGTACACAGCAACATTATGTGTACATCTGTCAGCTGTGGTACAGGCCTCAGGAAGACCCTCGCAGCCCTGCTCCCTGGAACATAACAGTCTAATGGGCATTAGACACGGAGCATGGAGTAGATGGGGACAGAGCATGGGAGGACAGATTCTTGATCCTCCTGGAAGCTAAAAGATGCTTGTGGTTGTGCTGACATTCCTGATTGTTTTTTACAGGGAGCACCCCTCTTGGCTGCTACCAGAAGCTGATTGAATACTATAAGAATGGGGACCTGTCCTTTAAATACGTGAAAACCTTCAACATGGACGAGTATGTGGGTGAGCATCTTCCAGGGACTCGTACCTCTCCTCTCGTGGGCTCAGCCTTGGAGAGGAATGGCTGGGTTGTTGCTGTTTGTCTCATCCAGCCTTGCCAGCCCAGCTGTAAAATGGCACCTTAGTAGTTGTGTTAAAGGCAGCCATGATCGATACAGAAGCTTCTTGTGCACAGCAGGCATTTTAGCAAATACTTGTTATTTTTCCTCCTCTGCTCAGTCCTCAACTCCATGCTATTTCTCTCTAGAACACTTGCCAGTGAGATCCAGGTTCCGTGTCTGGACTGTTTTCCATGTGTGTCCTTTAGCTCATCTTTCTGCCAGGTACCCCTGGTGGAGGCTGAGACTTGTGTCCTTGGTCTTCTGTCATCTTCTTTGTCACCCAGTCATTTTGTGATGGTTTCATTTTAAACATTAAAAAATAAATAAACAGAAACCTGGTAAGAGACATGAACAATTACCATCAAAGCTGGCTGTTTGGAAATAGCCCAACTGCTGGGGGCTAGGGGGAGAGCAAAGCAGGAGGCTGCTTGAGCCTGGGGCACTGAGGGCAGCCTGCGACATTTCTGTCTAAAAAGCACGAAATCAAGGCTGGAGAGACAGCTCAGTGGTTAGGAACACACCCTGCCTTTAATTTCAGCACTAGGGAGGCAGAAGTAGTAGGATCTCAATGAGTTCAAGGCCAGCCTGGTCTACATAGCAAGTTCCAGGACAGCCAGGACATAGAGAGACCCTGGCTCACCGCCCCACCCCCCTTCCAGAAAAACAAAACACTGCTCTTGCAGAGAACCCAGTTCAGTTCCTAGCACCCACCTCAGGTGGCTTACCTGTAACTCCAGCTCCAGGGGTTCAGCATCTTCTTCTTCTGGCCTCCACCGGTACTAGGCTCCCACCACACGGGCATCTTTTTAATGCACAGTTCAGAAGTCTTGAAAGCCTTCACAGCACTGCGAGGCTCCTTCCAGAACTCTCACTCTGCAGAGGGGAGACATCCTGTCCAATAGCTCCCCAGCTCCCCTCCTTCAACGTGCCACTATTTCAGCCTCTTCCCAGAACCTGACTTTTCCAGGAAGCCCATCTTAGTCAGGTCATTTGGCTCTTTTTTTCTTTTTTTGACATAGGCTCTTGTTGTGTAGCCCACGTTGGCCTGGAACTTGTGATCCTCCGAGTTCACCTCTCGAATGCCGGGGTTACAAGCGTGTACTACCATGCATAGCAATTTCTTTCATTTTAAAGACTAAATGTACTTTGATAATTACACCTATTTTGTGTGTGCAAGTGGGTGTGTAGATCGGAGGATTGCTCGCTGGAGTCTGTCCTGTCCTTCCATCATGTAGGCCCAGGAGATCAGGCCATCAGGCTTGGTGGCAAGTCCTTTTACCCACTGAGCCATCTTGCCATCCCTGCTTTTAAACATGTTTTGAGACAAATTTTGCTTTGGTTTTGGTATAGCTAAAGATTGACCCCCTAAGGCCTGGGTTATGCTTGGCAAGTACTCTACCTCTGATGAACATTCTCAGTCTGATTTAAAAAAATGTTTTATAAGTGTTTTGAGACAGGGTCTCCCAATTGCAGCCTTAGCTGGCCTGGAATTTACTGTGTAGATCAAGCTGGCTTTGAACTCCTAGAGATCCTGGGTCTGCCTTTGTCTCTTGGGTGCTGGGATTAAAGGCATGACTTTATTATTTTTTTTTTAAAGAAGTATTTATTTTACATATATGAGTGCTCTATTTGTAGGCTACTTGAATGCCAGAAGAGGCATCAGATCCCAGTATAGATGGTTGTGAGCTATCATGTGGTTGCTGGAAATTGAACTCAGCACCTCTGGAAGAACAGACAGTGCTCTTAACCACTGAGCCATCTCTCTAGCCCTGAAGGCTAGACCCTTTTTTTTTTTTTTTTTTTTTTTTTGAGAGGGGAAGTGGGTTGAAACAGTGTTTCTGTGTGTAGTCCCGGCTGTTCTGAAATTCACTCTGTAGACCTCAAAGTCAGAGCTCCACCTGCCTCTGCCTCCTGAGTGCTGGGATTAAAGGCGTGAGCCACCACAACCAGCTGACTTTAAATATTCTTAACACTGAAATTCTCTTTAAACAGCCTTCTGGCTAAAAAAAATAACAGTTTTGAAAAGCTCTGATATTGGGCTGGAGGGCTGGAGAGATGGCTCAGAGGTTGGTAGCACTGGCTGCTCTCCCAGAGGTTCTGAGTTCGGTTCCCAGCAACCACATGGTGGCTCATGGCCATCTATGATGAGATCTGGTGCCCTCTTCTGGGGTGCGGGTGTACGTGCAGGGAGAACATTATATACATAATAAAAAAATAAAATCTTTTAAAAAAGAAAAGCTCTGATATTCTCTCCAACCAATTAACACTAAGTGGGGTTCAGGTTTGTGGAAATAGTGGAGTGAGGGGTGAGGGATGTGCTTCCTTCCCTTCTTCATGGACTCAGTCCTGCCACCCAGTGGGTGTACAGGACACTTCAGCTGTAGTGTCCCTAATTGCAGCTGTGATCATTCCCTTAGGTAAAGGTAAGGAGGGTGTGCTGCCCCCGAAGCTGGTGCTAGACATAAACTGAGGGTCTCACATGCCAGGCAGATGTTCTACCACTAAGCTACAGCGGGGTCAGAACCAGCTTTCCTGGTTCCCAGGACCCTCCCCCATGTGTAACTACAGTCTAGCCCCGCAGCCACAGAGAGTAGCCATGGCTGATTGTACACCAGCTCAGACTGTCTTAGCTGTAGGTCAGGGGTCCAATGGGCAGTCTCCTGAGTGATTCTGAAGCCTGTGTGATCTCTTGGCGTTGTCTTTGAGGGAGGGCTCTAGCTCAGTCTTAGCTGAGTGAGTGTCCCCTGCCCCCACAGGTCTCCCTCGAGAGCACCCAGAGAGCTACCACTCCTTCATGTGGAATAACTTCTTTAAGCACATTGACATCCACCCTGAAAACACCCACATTCTGGATGGGAATGCACCTGACCTGCAGGCTGAGTGCGATGCCTTCGAGGACAAGATCCAGGCTGCAGGCGGGATTGAGCTCTTTGTTGGAGGTGAGCATCAGGCCGAGAGCGGCTGCAGTACAGGGGCAGGGGAACAGGACACCCTGTGCTAGGCATAGCTCCAAGTGGCCCCTCAGTGCTGAGACACCGGAGTCATCTATCGCCATGCAGGACAGGGAAGGCCCAGGCCCTGCCTCAGCCCTGCTGCTAGGGAACTGTGTGATCTGAGGGGTCCTCTTCCCACACTCAGTGCCCCCTTGAGAGGTTTGGATTTGGACCCTGATGGCCTCAAGATTTCCTTAGCGAACAGCCATGTAACTTAGTCATAGACTCTGTAGGTCCAGAAGATGATGCTCAGTCCTCATAAGTGCTGTTGATGAGTTGAACCCCAGGGAAGCCAGGAGCATGGGGAGAAGGCGGGACCTGAGTGTCTCTCTTGGGTGTACTGAGTATCTCTCTTGGGTATGCGCTGTTATTTATCTCCTGTGCTGCCTACGGTGTCCAAACCTTGTCATGTTGGGAGTCACCTTGGGTTTAGAGTTGGATGGTATTTTACTCCTTAATCTTCTATAAGAGAAGATTAAACTTCTATAAGAGAAGGGGGAGGGCTGGACATGGTGGCAACATTTTAATCCTGGCACGCAGAAGGTGAGGCAGGTGGATCTCTATGAGTTCAAGGCCAGGCTGATTTCCATATCGAGTTCCAGCACTACCAGGGCTACATGATTCTGCCTTCATTTTTAAAAAAAGAAAGAAATAGTAGGGAGGAGGGCAGGAGTCTCAAGCCCTGAGCACTTAGAGCTCTGGGCAGGAGGGAGGGGAGTTCCCCCCAGCCTGGGGTGGGAGAGAAGGTACTTTACACAGTTCTGAGCTTTCTGAGGATAGGTGGGGAGGGAGGCCGAATGCTTGAGGTAGACCCGACTTAGGGTACCAATGAGAAGAAATGCAGTTTCCAAAGCTTTTTTTCCCAGCAGAGGAGACTACTCGAGGTTTTTGGTCCCTGGGCCTCAGAGCTGCTCTGCCCTCTCCATAGGCATCGGCCCCGATGGGCACATCGCGTTCAATGAGCCAGGCTCCAGTCTGGTGTCCCGGACCCGTGTGAAGACTCTGGCCATGGACACCATCCTAGCCAATGCTAGATTCTTTGAAGGCGATCTTGCCAAGGTGCCCACCATGGCCCTGACGGTGGGTGTGGGCACTGTCATGGATGCCAAAGAGGTAAGCACTCAAGGGCTCAGTCTGCCAGCCTCTGCTGAGGTCGGGCAGAGGGTTATTTTATTGTGAGTTTTAAGCTATAGAGGCACCGACTATACATTCTTATTAAAGCTGAATTCTTCATAAATAAAGCTAAACTGCCAGCTGGTCTTAACACTGCTTCTCCTCCAGCTTTGGAGGTTAGGTCATTCCCGGGTTGAGGGCAGCCTCTGAGGATCTTGTTTATGTCTTAGGGGCCAAGGCCTGGCCATCTCTTTGCTCACATACACCCTTCATACAGCTTGTTGGCTGAGGTTCCCCGCACCACTGATGGAGGAAT
Source organism: Psammomys obesus (assembly GCF_907164565.1). Lineage (NCBI taxonomy): Eukaryota > Metazoa > Chordata > Mammalia > Rodentia > Muridae > Psammomys > Psammomys obesus. The sequence goes on along the minus strand of NW_026596040.1, from coordinate 566,301 downwards.
AAGAATTTATACCTGCCCAGGTACTGAGCAGATGCTTTTGGTCCCTGTAGTTAGTCTCTGAAAGGACTCGTCTCCTGCAGCCCAAGTATGCTTCGTCACTAGTCGTACAGTAAAATGTGATTAGAACATTTGGGGCTGAATTTAGTGAGGTTTTTCTCCTAGAAAATCAGATATTTTAATTTTATCTTTGTGGTTTCAGTTTTCTTACTGTGTCTAAGTTTATTCTATCTTATTTTTCAAAATCATACTTCTCACGGGTGAGTGTCTGTGTGTGTGTGTATGCAAATACAGGTCACAGCATTCTCGCGGAGCTCACCACTCCTTTCTTCCCTCTTTCCACCGTGTGGGACCCAGGGATGATGTCAGATTGTCAGGCTTGGCTGCAAGCACCTCTGCTTGCTGAGCCATTCCTTGGCCCATGTGTTTAAACTTTGAAGCTCTTCTTTCTTTTTGGGGTATTATACCTGGGCGGGGGGAGGGGGGGGAGAATGGCTGTCAATGTTTACTTTCCAGCATCTCCGCTCAAGTCTACAAGTAAGCGCCTAACGGTGAACATTAGTGAACTATGGCATCTGGATTTCCACTGGGTGGCCTGAATTGGTTCCTCAGTGTCTGCCTTGCCCCGGCAGAAAGGGCATCTGATCTGGGAAAGGGCAGGAAGTGAGTCAGTGCTTTGGTCTCCTCCCTGTGCCTCTGTGTTGAGTCCTTTAAGAGATGAGCAGTAGTGCACGCCTTTAATCCCAGCACTTGGGAGGCAGAGCCAATTGATCTCTTGAGTTCAAGACCAGCCTGGACTACAGAGTGAGTTCTAGGCCAGCCAGAACTACCATAGTGAGACCCTGTCTCAAGTTGGCCACTCCATGGAGGGAGTGGAATGCTTCAGATGAAAGGGGAGTCTGTAGAACTGAGTTCTTTAAGGTTACCTCTCAACATGTGTGTTCTTGGTGTCTTAGCTCCGGAGTAGAGCCCTGCCTTTGCTTTCTACAACAGAAAACACCACACTGAGACACACTGGCATTGTCAATGCTCTGAACTTGAGAGAGAGCAGACAAAGGGACCCAGCCTTGAGAGTCAGCCTCGGGGCCTGCAGATGACCCCCGCAGCCTCCCAGGTTGCCATGTCTCCGTCACTGGCCTGTCTTCCCCAGGTGATGATCCTCATCACGGGTGCTCACAAGGCCTTCGCTCTGTACAAAGCCATCGAGGAGGGCGTGAACCATATGTGGACCGTGTCGGCCTTCCAGCAGCACCCCCGCTCGGTGTTCGTGTGTGATGAGGATGCCACCTTGGAGCTGAAAGTGAAGACAGTCAAGTATTTCAAAGGTGAGGTTCGGGCAGTGGAGAAGCCCTGGGCAGGCTTGTTTGGGGGGATGGAGGGATGGAGCTTCCTGTTGTTCTGGGTTTTATTTCATTTTTTTTCTTTATTTATTTGAATCAGGGTCTCACTTGTGTAGCTCTGGCTGACCTGATACTAGCTTTGTAGACCAGACTGGCCTTGAACTCAGAGAAATTTGCCTGCCTCTGCCTCCTGGGTTGCTAGGATTAAAGGTTTGCACCACCACACCCTGCACCTATTTTATTTTTTATTTTCTGACAGGGCCTCACTTTATAGCCTCCATATTGTGATCCTGTTTCAGCCTCTTGAGTGCTGGAATTAGAGGCGTTACTACCACACCTGGCTTATTCTGAACATTTTAATCTGCACCTGTAATCTTTTTAAAATTATTTTTGTTTTATATTAATGCGTGTGCATATGTAATACATATGTGTATACACATATATACATATATACACACATGTTCTATTTTTTAAGATTTATTTATTTTATGTATATGAACACTTTTCATGCACATCAGAAGAGGGAATCAAATTCTATTACAGATGGTGTGAGCTACCATGTAGTTGCTGGGACTTGAACTCAGGACCTCTGGAAGAGCAGCCAGTGCTCTTAACTGCTGAGGCATCTCTCCAGCCCCCTTTTTATTTGTTTAATTTGTGTTTGTGTGCATGCGTGCGAGTGTGAGTGGTGTATGCGATGTATGCATGTTTAAATGCCGTGGTATACATGTGAAGGTCAGAGGGCAAGTTTGGAGTCAGTTCTTTCCACCTAACTTTATGTGGGCTCTGGGGATGAAAGTGAGGTGGCCAGGCTTATACAGCAAGCACTCTTACCCACGAAGCCGTCTTGCTGGCCCACCACTATGACCTCAGTAATAGGCAAACCCAACTGCTCCATGATATGGTCATCCCTTTTTCCATCCCTGACTGGAAGGGTCTGTTTCTGGCGATCCGTTACTGATGAGTCAAGGAGATAGTCACAGACCATGTGCTGTGCTAACCATGCAAGACATAGAGCCTTGAGTTTTCTCTGTCAGACCTCGGACAGGCATTTCTCCTCTAGCTGGGGCACTAAGCCAGCTCTATGGGAATCTTTGTTAACTTTAAAAGGATGCCTGCTAGCGCAGTTGAAAGGATAGCTTTTCTAGAGTCCCTGCCCAGTAATTGTAAAACCCTAGTTTTAAGCAAAATAACCATCCTCATTCGTTAAGCAGCTAAATCAGAATTTCCCCTTTGCTTAAAAGATTCATCTTTACACAGCCCACTCCCACAACAGGGCTGACAGAAGTTGTGAACTCTGTCACCACTCCCCAGAAACAAACTATATTTAGTGTTTGGTGATCGCAGGATCCAAGTCTGTTCTGGGCCATTTGGGGGCCTCACTGTTCCTCCTGAGAATTGTGGAACTTCTGCCTGCATTGACTACTTTATTTGCTTTAAACTTGTTACAGGTCTAATGCTTGTTCATAACAAGTTGGTGGACCCCCTGTACAGTATGAAAGAGAAGGAAACTCAGAAGAGCCAGTCTGCTAAGAAGCCATACAGCGACTAGCCTGTGCCTGAGGTGGCACTGGGTGCCTCAGAGGGGCAGACAGGTCTTTCTGGAAATTGTCTGTAGGAGAATAGAATTACTTTTCAATTCACTGTGGTTGCTGCAGGTCCTGGGCTGGGCATATGTCCGGGGACTTCAGCTATGGGGAATATTGTTTATAAGTTTGCTCCTTCTTTTTCAGTTCTGGGTGTTGAACACAGGGCCTTGCACATGCCAGGCAAGTGCTCAACTATCTGAGATATGTCCCCAACCTTCTACCCCCTTTTCATGATTATTTGTAACAATCAGAGGTCATCTCCATGACTGAATGTCATTATAGACAAGTGAGGACCCTCAGCTTTCCTTTCTGCCCCACATACATGGCCAGCACACTCCGGCAAGAAATCCTATCTGTATGTGCTCTCTCTCTTGAGTGGACAGGGATTAGGGCTTGTGCACTTTGGACCATAACCTTTTTGGAGTCTTGGAAGCCCCCCTTCTGCATCCTTGCCCACTGAGAATCCGTTTTAAAGAATACACTTCCAGAACCTGAATTATGCACAAGGAAGCAGCCCTTCCTGCCAGAACCAAGCACCTTCAGAAGCCCTTCCCTTGTTCGTGTTGTGTGGATGTTCTTTTCCCTGTTGGGAGTCAGCCTTTCTGTAAATAGGCTTTCTGGGTAGGACTGGGCATGAAGGCTAAGGTGGCTTTCCCAGATAAACTCAAAGTTTCCAAAGGCCAGCCATGTCTTGTTCTCTCTCAAGATTCCCACAAGAGAAAGATGGAAGCCCTGTTTCCCGTCAGAGCTGTTTTCTCAAAGGCTTCTTAGACACTCCCTTGGATAATAGACACAGTCATGGCTTCAGTGTTTTTCACCCAAGGTGGAGACCTGGCCTCTGCACACGCATGTGCTGAGCTCTCCTGCGTCCTCAGAGCTGAGTGCCAAGGTTACACACACGCTAGTACTGTCTCCTAGCTTAAACCACCCTGTCATTCCCACCTCTCAGGTTTTTAAGGCTTCCTCTAATGTTCTCAGAGTACCAGAAATGCAAACCTTCTACCCCCTTCCCAGGTTCCTCTGCTTGGCTTGTCTGTATCTCTGGTCTTAGTGGTGTGGTCGGTGCCTCCTCCTCTTTGCGCCTGTCTGAAGCTCCAGCTGCCTGTTTCCAGGAGAGGTTTTCAGATCCTGGCCCAAGCCCTCTAGAAGTACTGTGTTTGGTACCAGCATTTCGTTTGTAGTTTTTATATGTGATTGTGATGTCATTCTGTATTAAGCTAAAGGATCAATGGTCTTGTTTACAATGTGATATTTTCTATTAAATCTAATATTTTCAAATAAAATGTGTCATTTGTGGATTTTGACATTCTCCTGAGTTACTGCTCTGTTGCTGTGAAGACACCATGACCAAGGCAACTTATTTGGAAAGAGCAGTCACCTACCTGGGAACAGTTTCAGAGCATCATCGTCGTGATGGGGAGTGTGCAGCAGGCAGGCGTGCTGCTAGTGCGGCAGCCGAGAGCTTACATCGTACCTGCAAGATGGAGGCAGAGAGGGAGAGAGACTGGACCTGGCGTGTCCCAAGTGACACACCTCCAACAAGACCACACCTTCCAATTCTTCCTAAACTGTCCACCAACTGGGAACCACAATGTTCAAATACATGAGCCTATGGGGGCCGTTCTTATCAAAATCTCCCTAGATTGCAGGTTTACCTATTTGGGGGACCCCTGGTAAACATGGTGTTGAAAGAGTAGATCACAGTCTGCAGCCTAGATCCTTTTTTACCTTAGCTCTGGGGCCTGAGGCTGGGTGCTACCTGGATCCCGCACACGGGACCCACTCTGCTCCCAGTGCTTACATTTGGAGAAACCTGAGTGAATTACAGAATGGTACTAGGAGAGTGGGAAGCAGCAAACTGTACAGGAAACTCTGAGGGTATTTAATATAGTCTGAGGTTGGACAAAACGGAAAGAAAAATAAGTTTAGTCGTTTGGGAAGTGTAAAAAAAACTGCCACTGAACCCTAATCTCTACCAGCAGAGAATAATTGAAAATCAGGGGTGATCAGTTAATCTAGTGAAGATGTTTGATCTGCTTGACACTGAGGTACCATTCAGAACTGGTAAACTAATGAGCAGGAAAAGCATGTAATAAGGAGTGAACATGGCACCCTATGCCATATTTGAATAAGAATGGCCCCATAGGCTCATACATTGAATGCTTGCTTAGTCACCAAGGAGTAGCACTATATTTGAAAGGATTAGAAGGATTAGGAGGTGTGACCTTGTTGGAAGTCACTGGAGGTGGGCTTTGAGGTTTCAAAAGCCTAGACCATGCCCAGAATCTCTTTCTTTCTTTCTTTCTTTCTCTCTCTCTCTCTCTCTCTCTCTCTCTCTCTCTCTCTCTCTCTC
>NW_026596040.1:553306-561012 GCF_907164565.1 Psammomys obesus | reverse complement strand
TCTCTCTCTCTCTCTCTCTCTCTCTCTCTCTCTCTCTCTCTCTCTCCAGATCAGGATGTGGCTCTCAGCTACGGCCCAGTGCCTGGCTGCATGACACCATGCTCTCTGCCATGATGATGACAGACTAACCCTCTGAAAATAAGCAAACCCCCAATTAAATGCTTTCTTTTATAAGAGTTGCCTTGGTCATTGTGCCTCTTCACAGCAATAGAACAGTGACTAGCACACATCCTAAATAGAGTATGAGCATAGCTTCATACTCTATTCTCACAAATGACAATTATCTTTTCCATCTTAAAAATGAAAAAAGACTACTAAAAATTAAGTGCATATGTGAGAAATAGTTGGACTAAACAAATGGGCAATACATTGTAATGTTCTGACAGAATCTGAGATCTACCCTGGCAATCAGCTATTAAAAATATGGCAGGGGTCAGAGATGCTGCTCAGTGGATGTTTGCCTAGAACCATGAAGCTCTGGAGTTAACACAGCACCACGGTAACATTAACAGATGCATGTATGGTTAAGTGATGTCATCGGCCAATGAAGTCAACATAACCAATTAAGGAGGAACAATATGAAAGTGGGGGCTGTCTGTAATCCCAGCACTCAGGAGACAGAGGCAGGTGGATCTCTGTGATCTCAAGACCAGCCTAGTCTACGTAGTGAGTTCCAGGACAGCCAGAGCTACATAGTGAGACCCTGTCTCAAAAACAAAACAAAACCCAAGCAAAAGAAAGTGGAGGATGTTGCAGGATATTTGATCCCATTGTGAACCCAGAGATTTTGAACTATAAAAACCAGTTTCTCTTTGTGGAATGGTTCAGCCCTGACATACACCTTTAACCCAAGCTTTCTGTTTACTGTAAACAAGTACTTGTGGTTTGGGCTCAGCCCTAGCACACACCTTTAATCCAAGAGCTAAATAAAGTCAACCCTAGGTCAAGAGGCGGGGCAAGAAACCAGCTGACAGGAAATAAACAGAAAGGACGGACATTAAGAGAAGCGTATATAGGACAACATGAAGGAGGAGGAGCTTTGAGATTTTGGCTTTTTCTTTTTGGGATGTGAGCTAAGTAGAAAGGCTTTTTCCTTCAAGGATGTCAGCTAAGAAGGTAAGTCAGCTGGGTGCTTTCTCTGCCTCTCTGAACTATTAGGCTTTTACCCCTGCATCCGGCTCCTGAATTTTTATTGGGAAAATGAAATGACTGGAACTTTTCTTTCATTAAAACAATAGGGGGGTGCCACACAGTGGTAGCACATGTCTTTAATCCCAGCACTCCAAAGGCAGAGGCAGATGGTGGATCTCTGAGTTTGAGGACAGCCTGGTCTACAGAGTTAGTTCCAGTACAGCCAGGGCTGTAAACAAAACAAAACAAAAACCTGGGGGAGGGGGGCTGGAGAAATGGCTCAGAGGTTAAGAGTACTGACTGCTCTTCCAGAGGTCATGAGTTCAATTCTCAGCAATTACATGGTGGCTCACAACCATCTAAAATGAAATTTGGTGCCCTCTTCTGGCAAGCAGGTGTACATGCAAACACACATTGTATACATAATAAAAATAAATCTTAAAAAAAAAACTGTCTCTAAATAAACAAATAGTGGGGGAAGAAAGTTGCTTTTCAAAACTTGTATTGATATCATTTACATGCCAGCAAAATCCACTTTCAATGTAAATCAAGTGGTTTTAGTTTGGAATCACGTGACATTCTGAGCCACATTCCCCTCCCTGGTTTTTCCTTTAGCTCCAGATGACTATAAGTAGGAGTTTTATCTGTGTTGTGTGTTGAAAGTTGAACTAGGGCCTTGCATATGCTAAGTGCAGGCACCTTTCCCATCTCCTCCTAGAAATGTCACAGAGTGATACAACATGGGACCTCGAAAATATTTGGTTCTCCTGGTAGTCCCGCAGTGGCCATCCTGCATCAAGCCAGTGCCTGTGTAAGTCAAGTGGGACATGCATCCCTGTGCCAATTTGGGCTCCTTGGAGAAAAGCAAATCATACATTTGGGGCAGAGATCATGGTGGGCCTGAAATAACCTTAGAAAATAAAGATGCTTTCAAGATATGTGCAGTGACATTGGGAGGACAGCAGCCAGCTGAATGGGATTGTTTTTTTCACCTGCCAGACCAACAGTTTGATTGGAAAGGTTTAATGGCTGGGTGTATGGGGCAAGCCTTATTAGGTCAGGAGGATTGTGAATTTGAGGCTAGCCTGGGCCACACAGAAAAACCTTATCTCCATAACAGTTGATAGGGATAAGCTGAATCTATACAACAGCAAGCCTAATATTCAAAGGTGAGGGGATACAGATATTTCAGCAGGAATGGGTAGAATGTTTAAGTTTTACTTGTGTTAGAAAAAAAAAAAAAGGCAGCTTGGACATAAATTTAAGTCATCAACTACCTCTGCTCAGTAGAGATGGACACAGGGGCTCAGCCCACTGGTCCCCTACTCAAATGTCATTTACCAGAGCCATCTTCACCACCTCTTGCATATAAAACTACAATCCCTAGTATCCTGTTGAGCAAGCTCTCCTCCCAGAATGGCTTACAGGCTGGCAGGTGTTTTATTTCCCACTAAATAGAAGCCTCCTTGAGGGCAGACTCACTAATTTCTTCCTGGCTGTGTCCAGTCTACTGATGAACTTACTAAAGATTATTCATGGCCATTACAATGTCTAATTTTTAATATTCTTTTTGATTCTAGTTTTGTAGTTGTTGTTGGCCTGCCTGGTGGTACTTGGATGGAAGGGTGTCCAGGAAACTCGCAACTCAGAGGCCTCGGAAGGTATCCCAGCTCTGATGTGGGACAATGTCCCAAGAGTATCCTGAGGCATAGGAGCCTAGGAACCACACAGCTCTGAGAGGAGGCCTCCTCAACAGAGCCGTAGCAGCTCCCGAGGGAGGGTTACTCCAACCTTTGCTGAGGAGCTTAGGAGCCTCAGTCCTGTTTCTCCAGCTGTTGCAGCTCCCGGTGGAGGGTTACCCAATCCCTGATGAGCTGTTGGAGGCACCTTGTGGTTGGGGCTGTAGTCCAGATAGCCAGTTCTGAGCTTGGTGATAAAGGAAGGACTCCTTTCCCAAAAAGGCCCATTGCTCTCCGCCTGACTTCATCTGGAGAATATTTTTAGACACAGATGCCCATAACCACATTTGATATATGGCCTTTGACATAGCTCCCTGCTAGCTCTCCCCTCCCTGTGCCTGTATGAGAATTAGGTACTGGGTTTCCATATGATAGGACTGTGCCTATTTCCAACCAATTGAGCACACCTATTCTTGGGAGCCCCTCAAACACTCCCCCAAGGGGTATATAAACCTTTGTTCTCTGGAATTAAAAGTTGACTTAGCTCCCGCTGATTCCTGGGGTGTGTGATCCCTGTCCTGTCTTGTCTTGTGCCCCTTCTGACTTCATGGGCTGCAGGGAGACAGCCCCCAGGCAGGAGGAGAACCAACAATGAGCCGAACACCTTGGGAGCCTGAGCTCCACTCCTTCCCTCTTTCTTTTCTTTGTTGCTTCTTCCGATGAGGGAGTCACACCAGCAGCAATCTCTTAGAAGAGATTTATTGGAGGGACGAATCCAGGAATGGCTGCCTCTACTCCCAGATGAAGGTTGATGGAACTGGTCAGACATGGCCTTTCTACAGAATTTTTTTATGGAGTGGAGCTTTCTAGGGCAGAGATTTCCAGAGTAGGACTGGTGAGATTTCAGGTCCTGAGCTTGGGGAGCGTAGGGATTGGTGGGCTTTCCTGCTCAGGGACTGGTGGGGTTTTGTCCAGACTTTTCACCTCAAATTAGCATAATCTGGGATGAATCCTACAGGGGGCTGCAGGTGACAGTTACAAAAGTTCTGGGGGAGGAGCTGGGCTGCTGGAGCTTCCTCAGGCAGGGGTCTGCCCACTTTTCTGCGTTGGGGGGGTTATAAAGTCTACGGAGTCTACTGTGGAGGCGGTAGGCTGAAGCAGGAAAGGTTGTCGTAATCATGGTCAGCTCCCATGGCGACGGTACACGTTCTGAGGCAGGAGAGCAGTCGGCTGAGGCAGGAAAAGTCACCGTGGACAGCTCCTGTTGGGGCGCTGGCAGGAGGTGCCATTTGGTCTCCTGTCTCCACAGGCCCGGGGCAGGGAGGAGGGGCTGGTTATCACACCACTTGAAGTTTTAGTGGCCCTCTCCTCAAGGGCTAGGTGTAGCTCTTGATGTGTGGGGGGTGGGGGCCCAGTAAACCGCAGGCCTGGGAGTGTTGGAGGGGTGGGCTGCTATTGCCGCTGCTGAGGCCTGGTCTATCTGCTGCGGCCAGAGTGATGAAGGCCTTACAAGTTTTCTATCCTGCTGACATTTCTAGCCTTTCATGTCTTTTGTTATTGAAGACTTCAGTGTGTTTTAGTTACTTCTCAATCAACTCTAAAGTCTATGTCATATCGAAGTCTGGGTCTGACGATCGCGTTGTCTACTTGTCTTCTGGCATTGCTTTACACTGGCAACTGGACCTGCTTTATTGGGGATGGGAGCTAAAGCCAGCAAGCCTTTCGTGTGCTCCTGTTACTTATGCTACCCTGTGTCTATTGCTGCAGTTGTGTTTTGTTTTCTCACCTTGTCTTCAGTTTTCCTTCAAAAATTCTTACAGTGCCTAAGTCTTTCTGCTGCCTCAGTGGTCACCCAGGTTCTCAGGAGCCCTGCTGATGGCCCCTACTAGAGAGGAGCAATATTCTAGAATCTTTTATTAAACCTCTTTTGTGACACGACCCCCCCACCCCCCACTGGGTGAAAGCCCCTCGGCTGGGAATTTCCAAGCTGTCTTCCACCACCCCTATCCCATCCTTCATGAGACAGGAAGGTCAGAGGGGCCTTGAGACATCCAGTTAAACTCGTAATGGATCAAAGGAGGGTCTAGCAAAAAAAAAAAAAAAAGTCCCCTGAGATCAAGCTTCTCTCTGAGAACAAAGTCTGGAGTACTTTAAGTAGGTGTCAGTGGCTGCCTTCACTTCCTCTGCCCAAAGCGCAAGAAGTCTGTGCACTGTTTCAGAGGGAGCTGTGAGGTGCTGTGGAGTAGAAGTCAGAAAGGCCACTTAAGAATGGCCCCTTGTATTTTTCTGCCCTTTATAGTGGAGGTTAATCTGTGACCTCAGTCCTCTGAGGTCTTTTCACGTTGAGCTTACTTTCCTGCTTTGAGACCCAATTCTTTTTTCAAGCACACTCCAGATTTTCACACAGACACACCCCATTCAAACATGAGTCTCTAGTGGCCTAAATGTGGACAGACTGCTTAGGGCCGCTTATTAGCATCCACACTACTGATCTATGTGCAGTATGCTCTAAGTTGCTCACACCTTTTCTCACACAATGCTGGCGTTCAACTGACTGGCCTCAGCCCTGTCTCCTTTGCTGGCTTGGCCTCTGGCCTCTTAGCATTTGGAGTGTCCCAACAGCACACAGTAGGACCACTATATAGAGCTACACAGTGGGACCCTGACTTAAAACAAAATATATTCCATCAAAAAGGTACATCCCAAATTTCTTACCACAAGCCCTAAGTAGGCTACATTTAGGCAACAGTATCAGTGGGCTCCAGTGTTTCTTAATCCTACTTGAGAGCTTCCTTATAACATAATTGCTTATGTTCATGACAGAAGCCAAGTATGACAGTCGTGTGACACTTTGCTCCCTAGAAACTGTATATAAGAATGGATGTGCTTTATTGTTGAGTGCCCTTTAAAGTTTTCAGTAATACCACCATTCCTGCCTTGTTATTTATCATGTTGAATCTACCAAGGAAAATCAAAGTCCTAAAAATTAAAACTGCTTTTGCTGCCAGACAGTGCTGGCACACACCTTCAATCCCAGCACTTAGGAGGCAGAGGCAGGCGAATCTCTTGAGTTCGAGGCAAACCTGGTCTACAGACTCACTGAGTCCAAGAATTGCACAGAGAAACACTATCTTGAATACCCCCCCTCCCCAACACACACACAGACACACAAATGCTTTGGAAACAGAACACTAACCAGTTACTGTTTTGAGTCAGTCTTGGTATGTCACCCAGACTGAATTGTAATTTCCTGGGTTCAAGCTCAGCTCACCCAGGACTGATTAGGGCCTGCAGCTCTCTTTAATGACACAGCAACTGCTGCCACCTGCTGGCTGTGTTCATAACAGTACTTGGGAGATGGGACTTCTAGTCAAATTTTTGACATTCATTTTTCAAAGCATATGCATATCATTAAGGTTCTTCCCTAGTTATTCTCAGCAGAAACATGTATTTTAAAGAGATTTATGATTTAACTAGAAGCTTCTACGACTAAAAATGACCCTACTTAGCCCTGGTGTGGTGTTACATGCCTTTAATACCAGCACTTGGGAGGCTGCGGCATGTGGATCTCTGTGAGTTCAAGGCCAGCCTGGTCTACAGTGTGAGTTCCAGTAAAACCAGGGCTACGAAGAGTAACCCTGTTGAAGAGGAGGAGGAGAAAAAAAAAAAAAAAAAAGGAAGGAAGAGAAGGCAGGAGAGTGAAAGGGAAGAAGGAGGAAGAGGAGGAGAACTCTACTGACCATGCTATAGATACAGCTAGCCAGATGGGGGCTTTTCTGCTTGCCCTATCCCAAGACAGGAAAAGATGGATTATGTACATTCTGGTCCAACCGAGATGGCAAGTTTGTTCTTTTACACAATTTGGGACCTCCGTGTATTCTGATTCACTTGTCCAGCATTCAAATGCTTTTTTTTTCTTTAGGTAACTAAGTAGGGAATACAGGTAAACAACCCAAAACTGTATACAAAGCCAGTGAAATGTTCTGAGTTGTAACTAATTTATTAAAGCTACAAATAAAAATAACTTCATTAACTTGTAGTTTTCAACCTCCCATCAATCCAGATGCATTAATACATGACAGATATTTATCTATACAAATAACAGAAATGGACAATTACGGCAGCCAAGAGTGCCTAAGGAAACAGGTGGCTAAATGTAATGTGATATGCAGAGATATGAGATCCTGGAACAGAAAACACACACAAAGAAAAAAAACTAAGAAAACTGAAGTAAGACATGGCCAAGAACGGTGTCGGTCACTGGAGGTGCCACATTACTAACACGTGGTATCAACAACGGGGAAACAACATGGGACGGCCGGGATAAATTCCCATCCCATTGCTGAAACAGGGTCTCAAGTAGCCCAGACTGGCCTGGAACTCACCACTCTTGATCTCACAGTCTCTTCTCCCCAGTGCTGAGATTACAAGCATGCACCATCATGCTTTGTTTCTTTGCAGTTTTTTTTTTTTTTTAATGAATTTAAAACTAAGTTTCTTTTAAAAATTAGATTTAAAAAAATGTATCTCAGTTCACAAAGACAGGCCGAAATCACAAGTGATGGCCTGTATTTCAAGAAAAAAAGTTATTTGGAAAGCTATCTTTCATCAGCCCCTGACTCATAAGCCTTTTGGAGTAAAACATTATGAGTCATAGCACCCTCAAACGTACAACAAAAGGTCTTCCAAAGTTCACGTCAATTTATGGCAAGTAAATCAGGCTTGAACCTGAGCTAGGGACAAACCTCTTTATTCCATCAGGCAGTGCCATGACATAACAATCTTCCACAAACTCATTTATTTTACAGTGCAATCAGGAAATTACTCAGTCTCTTTACTTTATTCACCAAATAATAATAATAATAATAATAATAATAATAATAATAATAATAATAA
>NW_026596040.1:549669-553296 GCF_907164565.1 Psammomys obesus | reverse complement strand
AATAATAATAATAATAATAATAATAATAATAATAATAATAATAATAATAGTAATAACAACTGTGGTTATTCTGTGGCTGTCCTGGAACTGACTCTGTAGACCAGGCTGGCCTCGAACTCACAAAAGATCCTCCTGCCTCTGCTGGGATTAAAGGTGTGCCCCACCACTGCCTGACACTAATAAGAATTCTGCTTAGGCTGGAGACATGGCTCATCAGATAAGAGGACCTGAGTTCAATTCCTGGCACCCACATGGCAGCTCATAATAATATATAGCCACAGTTCCAGGGAGTCTGTCCATCAGTTCCATCTTCTGTCCTCCCTATACACCAGGCACACACTGAGTGTACAGAGACACACATGCAGGCAAAACAGCCACATACATCAAACAAACAAACCACTAGAATTCTACTAAAAACTAAACCATCTCAAAATTAGCTGCCTCAAAAATAGTAATTTAGGGGAGGAGAGAGGGAGCTACAGGGGGGATACAAAGTGAATAAAGTATAATTAATAAAAATTGAAATAAAAATATTTTAAAAATAGTAATTTAAAAACCCAATTCTCTATGCTAAACTTCAGGGTGAGCATTTTGTACCAGTGGAGGAAACAAAGATATAGTAGGTTAGTAAACAAATCTCAGACTAAACACTGCTGGCTCTTTTTCTTCTTTCCTGATAGCGTTGCAAAGGCTTCATTCTCACTCCTGAGATACCAACAAACTGCACAAACGCTAAAATAAAATGAATGATCATTATCCTCTATCAAACAGCTCATGAGCTGGGGCATGTCGGTGGCCACACTGAAACACCAAATTGAATTCCTGCTAACACTTCTCGGGGATTTGCTCAGCAGTCCACTTCTTACTTTCAACTTTATCTTTTAACTCCAGTGATTACATAAGATGCTGAGTGGAAGCCCATGCAAAGAACATGTCCAAACAAAACGTATGCCCTGAGTAACAGGTGCTGAGCTGGAACGCCCCCTCTAACTTCAGGAATGTAGGTGGGGCAGAGGGGGTGGTAGCCACTTAGTACAGCAGGTCTGAGGTAGTGGGTCAGCCTCCAAACAAAACCACCACAACGACACATCACCAACACACACACACACGCACACGCGCGCGCGCGCGCACACACCAGAACAGAAACACAAGTCAGTTTTAATTCGATCCATGCTTTGGTGACGGAATCAACAGGTCATCTCTCTTTCAACTGTAGGATGATTTCAGATAAGTTTTATTGTTAAGATTAAGCATCCTCACTGACAATCCAGAAGCAGTCCATGCTGACAGTTAAGCAGTTCCTTAATTTTCAGTGTCAAACAGAAAACACAAGTTCACAGGCTGCAGGTGAGTGACTGTCCCTTTCAGACACCTACCAAGTGACTCCATGCCACTTACCGCATCGTGAGGAAGACAGTTTCCAAAGCCAATGAAAGGCAGAGAAAGGAATGCAGCCATCAAGCTACTGTTTCTACTTCACACACTGCTGCGTAAGGGGGAAGGGTGGGAAGCCCAATTCCAACAGGCGAGTAGAGGGGAGCGAGCGTTCAGAAGGCGGGGGCTAGAACCACGGTGCTGTACACAGGTGCACTCACTGAGGAGCATACTGGGCTCTCTCCTATTCTGGCAGAGGAAACAAACACACTACTAGAATCAACATTAACACTGTCCTTGCCAACACAAGGCCGGAGGCAGAGAGAAAGTTCAGAACAAAATGGGGCAGGGACAGCTCTGACTGAGTCTTCTAGCCATGTGAGCAGGATGAGTTCAGAGCCAGAATAATAAAGTCTACATTTGGCTCTCAACCAGTGGGTTCAACACAACACTCATAAATAGTAAGTGATCCACAGGACTTGTGGTACTAAAAAGATTTTTTAATTTATTGTTAAATTTCTATTCTGACAAGCGGAAGATCTGAATGGCACTGAGACATCTGGTTACAGAGCAGAACACTTGCTCTAAAGATATCGGATGAAGTGAGTAGTGTACACGGCATGGAACATGCTCTGGGGATAGCGTCAACGGGGATAGCATCAACGGGGCTGTGACTGTCCCCGGCTGCAAGGGAGAGAACTGAGAGCGCTCCACCAATGTCAGGCTTCTTGGACATGGTCGGAAAGCTTAACTCTTGACCCTCTCCCTAACCTCAAGCTTTGGGAAGAAATAAATATTTACTTTTTAACTATCCACAGTTTGGGCATATTATAATATTTAATCTCCTATGGTTTTCATTTCTGAACCTTTGGCATATAATTTTATCAGATTTATATTACATGGAAAATGTACATGCCTTAATGAGTAGTACCAAAGGAAAATATAAACCCTGTTCTTTCTTCTACACAGGAAGAGGGAACTATGGCACCCTAAATATCTGGATAGGTCTCTTTGTGTACTTGACAGAAGATCAGGGCAAACCATTCCATTTCTATACTGTGAGCAGAAGGAGTGAACTAGTCCTCAATCTCATCTTCCCAAACGTCTCCATTAACATCCACAGCATGGAACAATCTGAAAGCATAAAAGAAGGCACATATTTATGCAGTTAGACAACACTGAGCATAATCTGTCCTTCCTTTCCTCAAAAACAGTCTATCCTGGCAGCATCACTGCATAAACATTTAACCATTTCGTTAAGGACAGCTGGATTCTAGGCACTTCTAAGCAAGCTTTAAGATGTATGTGTGAAGGTCAGATCCCATGGAATTGGTAGTACAGACAGTTGTAAGCTGCTATGTGGGTGGTGGGAATTGAACCTCGGTCCTTTGGAAGAGCAGACAGTGCTCTTAACCACTAAGCCATCTCTCCAGCTCCAAGACCAAATTCTTAGCACAAAGATTTATTTGCTCCAGAGAGACAGAGGGCAGAGAATAACACTGGAGATAGAGGATGAGGTAGAAGGGGAAAGGAACAAGGGACAGGGAAAGGGGTGTTTGTCCCAGAGGACAAATGACTATCTCTGGATAGAGAGAAGACAAATAGTGTTTTATAAATGTAAAGGAGAAACCCCATGTTAGGATAAAGTGTTTAATTTTAACTGGGCATGTTAATTAGGTGAGCCAAAGGGGGCTTTTGATTGCTGGACTTCAATATTTTGATAGCTAGACCCTGGGAGTCAGCCTCAGGAGAAGGAAGAGGCCAAATAAGGGAACAGACCTTGGTGGGTAGCTTTAGGAATGTAATCTAACAGTTTTTAGCAAGGCAGAAGAAATGGGGGGAAGGGCAAAGCCCACCAGAATCATGTTTTCGAGCTGGCTAGAATCCCTTCAATTTGCAAGAACAGTACTGGCCAGATGGGCATGGTAG
Organism: Psammomys obesus; assembly: GCF_907164565.1. Lineage (NCBI taxonomy): Eukaryota > Metazoa > Chordata > Mammalia > Rodentia > Muridae > Psammomys > Psammomys obesus. The sequence continues at coordinate 549,993 of NW_026596040.1, read as the reverse complement.
TGCTTGCTTTTAATCCCAGCACTTGGGTGGCAATGGCAGAAAGATCCATGTGAGTTCAAAGCCAAGCTGGTATACTTAGTGGTTCCAGGCCAACTAGGGGTGTATAGAAACATTCTGTCTCAAAAAAACCGAACCAAAACAAAAAACCCCACACAAAACACAAAAACAAAGCCGGTGTTAGCAGGAGGCAGAAGTAGGTGGGTCTCTGAGTTTAAGACCAGTCATGTCTTCAGAGGGAGTACCAGGACAGCCAAGACTACACAGAGAAGCCCCATCTCTAAAAATAAAATAAAATAAAATAAAATAAAATAAAATAAAATAAAA
>NW_026596040.1:519954-549659 GCF_907164565.1 Psammomys obesus | reverse complement strand
AAAATAAAATAAAATAAAATAAAATAAAATAAAATAAAATAAAAATGGTACGGGTCACTCTTGCATGCCAGGAAACTGCCACTAAGCTGCAACCCAGCCCTCTTTTTACTTTTATTGTAAAATATGGGGAATGGGCATCACCAAACTGTTAATGTATATAATCTGTGGAATAATTCAAGAATGGGGGCTGGGGAGATGGTTCAGAGGTTAAGAGCACTGATTGTTTTTCCAGAGGTCCTGAACAATTCCCAACAACCATATGGTGGCACATTAACTATCTATAATGAGATCTGGTGCCCTCTTCAGGCCTCCAGGCACATATGCAGGCAGAATAATGTATAAATAAATACATCTTTAAAAAAAAAATAAAGTCAAGAACAGAGTCATATAGACTGGAAGAAATTGAACTCTTTCAGTAAACAAGTCAGCTCGTCTTTCCATTCTCCCTTGTTATAGCCTTGCAACCTCCACTGGTGGCATGTTGTGTAAGAAGCTTTGTCCTTTTCCCCTTATGCTCTCTAGAGTTGGTGTATTCTCCAACACCAGCTTGCAACAGTTCACAGCAAGACTAATTTCTTCAGTTTCTCTTATACTGTTATGAGTGTAGGTTCTTTTCAGAAACCAATGGAGAAGAACAAAGATGCTAACTTTGGAGAGCTTTTCAACAAAAATCCACAATGTCTTAGAATCGTCTTAGATTCTTTCCTGATAACAAAAGAGAAAACATACTTTGCATTGATTGAATGATAATAGCACACCAAGGAGGGGTACCATACGCACTACATCACATGAAACATCCTTGTCAAAACGACTGATACAACTAGTCAAGCTTCCATCCAAAGATGTGACTTTCAGTGACAGCAAAGAGAGAAGACACAGAAAGAAACAAGCTAAAGGATATCAAGGCGACACAACTCTAGAGAGGTCACCTAACAATACAAGCTGGCTTGGACTCCTTAAAGAGGCAGTTTTTCCTTAACAAATAAGTGGCCCAAATTTTTCTCTATTAAGAGAAACCAGACCAAGCCTGACTAGATTCTGGCTCAATTAACTGACTTTACTAGGAATTTTGAATGGTAAGTAGGAAGGTGTTTTATTTTTTTAATTAGTGTGTGTTTTGTGGTTGGAAGTGTACGTGTGGCAGTCAGAGGACAACTGTAAAGTCGATTCTCTCCTTCCATCTTTATGTTGGTCCCAGGGATCCTACTCTGGTCATCAGGTTTGGGCAGCAAGTGCCTTTATCCGCTAAGCCATCTTGCTGTTCCAGTGAATCAAAGTTCTAAATGTTTTGCTTATCAGATGACAGTGTATCATTAGCTTTTCTTTTTCTTTTTCTTTTTTTGAGACAAGGTCTAGGTAGCACTGGCTCTCCTGAAGCTCACTGTGTAGACCATTCTGTCCTCAGACTCACAGATCCTCCTGCCTCTGCCTCCTGAAGGCGCACCACTTAAAGGTGAGCACACCACGTCTGGCAATCATTTACTTCTTAACGTTTCGTAAAAACATTCTGATTTGACGGTGGGGGGGGGGGGGGCGCTGGTGCAGTAAAGGGGAATCAACTCATAGCTCTCACACAAGCTAAGCATTTAATCCCACCACTGAACTCCACCCTCGGTCTTGAAGGCATTTTAACTCAGGATATATAATGTAGCAATAGACTTACTTGAAGCACTGTCATAATTTATCTTCAAGCAATTTAGCAATGTCTCTTTAAGATGGTAAAGAGAGTAAGTCAGTGCTATTGTTCTTTCATGCTACTCCTAGTTGTAATCTTTCAACCTTTCCATATACTTGGTAAGTATTATCACAAAAAGGAGGACTGAGCTGGGCGGGGTAGAGCAAGCCTTTAATTCAGCACTCAGGAGACGGGGCAGGCTAGATCTCTAAGTTTGAGACCAGCCTAGTCTACAGAGCAAGTTCCAGGACAGGTACACAAGAGAAACCTTGTCTTGAAAAAAACAACAAAAGAAGAATTGAGAATTCAAATCTAGGGCTAGCAAGATGGCCCATCAGGGAGAATTGTGTGCCCTGAGTTAAGAGTCCCAGGACCCTTGGCAGAATGTGCTTGAAGGGGGTAACAGCTGCTTAAAGTTGTCCTGACTACACACGTGCACCAAGACACAAATACACCCACACACCCCACATACACACACACACACAACAGCACACAAATAATTTTAAATTTTTAAAAAATTCATGGCTGTATCACATATGCTCTGACTTTAAAAATGTGGAGGTAAGGGTGGAGTGATAGCTCAGCAGTTAAGAGCATAGCCACTCTTCCAGAAGACCTGGGTTCAATTCCCAGTACCCACATGGTGGCTTCATAACCCAGTCCCAGGGGATCCAACATGCTCTTCCAGCCTCTGCAGCCACCAGGCACACAATGTGGTGTACAGGCATACATGCAGGCAAAACACCCAGAAGCATAACTTTTCTTCCCCACGAGACAGGGTTTCTCTGTGTACCCTGGCTGTTTTGGAACTCACTCTGTAGACCAGGCTGGCCTTGAACCCAGAGATCCTCCTGCCTATACTGAAAGTTTTGGTTTCTTTAAAAACTCAAGTTATGTTACATAAATATGTTTTTAATTCCTCCAAGGATGGGGTTTTAGTTCAGGCTTTAGTTTGTCCACATCTGATAAATACATTCTATGGGGCATGGTCTTTGCCAGCTGCCTGCCAGCCGCCTGCCTGCATGAAGAGGGACATGGTCTAGGACTCTGAGGGTTATAAATAGGAGAGCCTGGAGAGAGAATGTATGGTGTGTGGTGAGAGACAGTTTGGGGAGACTAGAGACGGATGGTGTGGCGGCTTAGAGACAGATGGAGAGAAACGTTTCAGTGCAATGGCTTGGAGGAGACTGCTTGCTGCTTTTGCTGTTGACGAAGAATTGGTATAGCCCTAAAAGAACCCATTGACCCTAAACAGCCTGAAGCAGTAAAGGGTTCTGTGGCCCCTCTCCCCACTAACCTTCTCTCTCCTACCTAGGGATGGGGGGTTGGAAGGGAGCGAGAGAGGCTTTAAGGAACCCCAAATAAAGCAGTTTAAAAAGAACACAACACCTACCTCTCCCTCCCAAGTGCTAGGAATATGTGTGTGTGTGTGTGTGTGTGTGTGTGTGTGTGTGTGTGTGTATTAGTATATATATTAAGGTACAGAGAAAAAGTAAAAAATAAATTCTTTTCAAGAGGTGTATACTCTGATAATAAGCCTATTTTCAAGAACATTTAAAAATCACACGTGGGGAAAAGAGTTCTTCAAGTCTAGCTACTTTAGGGGAAAAAAATGGTATTTAGGAAATAAATTAGCCTGCCTACTGGCATCAAAATATATTGCTGATAGGCTAGAAAGCTGGTTCAGAGGTGAAGAATGCTGCCGTACAATCGTGAGGACAGGCGTTTGGGCCCAGCACTCACCTAACAAAGCAGGCACCCTGTCAACACAGCCGTACTTACAATGTCAGCTCTGACCCTGTGTTCACGCACGGGCGCACCCGTGCGCACTCACTCATGTGTGCACATGTAAGGCTTAGCTGCTGAGTCTAGGGAAAGCTGTGTACAAACCTGTTAAAGCATGGAGAGTCAGCATCAGTGAAGTGTCTGTAAGGGTTTGCTCTGGAGAGAGAGCCCATGCAGATCCAGCAGAAATACTGCATGCAGCCAGTGCAGGTCATCTTGTTACAGCCGTCTAATTTCTGGTGGGAAGGAGAGGTGAGAACAGTACCAAGGTGGTAAAGGCAGAAGAGAATGCATGTGCCAAAAACAACACAGTATACTCCCACAGTCTATTGTCCTTTCTCAGGGAGGGCTGGTACACAGCCAACAAACACGCTGACAATCACTTATGTGATTGTCAATTTTGCACTACAAGTAAGATACAAAAATTCTGAGCAGTTGTTCCGACAACTAGATACTTAGCAAAACCTCTTCTCATAAATACAGACACAAATGAAGCGTATGAGAGGAACATGTACTAAAATATTAACTTTATTTTCAGTACTAAAGATGGAATCCAGGTTCTTTTACAGCTAGGCACCACTCTACCATTAAGCTATCGTTCTCTTTCTACTTTTTATTTCTAAGACGGGGTTTAAGTTGTTTACCCTGGCCCTGGCAATCCTCCTGCTTCAGCTTCCCAAATGGCTGAGATTATGACTATGCCAATGAAGGGATTGAGTTTTAAATTTCTACAGAAATCAAAATTAAGTTCTTCATTCTATTATAGGGTTTAGGTATGTCAGAAGTAGTCAGATATGATGCCACTTTCCTAAATGATGTAACTAAGGAATTATTGTAAGTTTCAGTTACAATGTACAGGACTGGAAAAATAAAATCAAATGGAATGTTTTGATTTTAAAACTCCTTAAGATTTTGGTGAAAAGAAATAGATTTGTCTATTGGCAAAGACTAATGGAGAAAATCTCCATTTCCTACATACATATTCATTAAAAACATTTGCTGTTTTGAAGGATAAATAGTTCTGAAAAGTCAGATTTTTTTTTTCCTTTTTTTTGAGACCAAGTCACATGTATCTATGTTGACCTTGAACTTGCTACACAGCTTCTGGTGTTCCTGCCTCTACCTCTCAAATGCAAAGATACTGGTGTGCACTTCTATGTCTGCAGGATTTTCTGTATTTAGGCCAGCACTCTACCAACTGAGGTACATCCCCACCCCAGAACAGACTTTTTAAAAACACAGATGGGGCTGGAGAGACGGCTCCCTGGTTAAGAGCACCAGCTGCTGTTCCAGAGGTTTAATAATTCTCAGTACCCATCTCACAACCATCTGTTGTGAGATGGTTCTCCAGTTCCAGAAGATCCAGAAGGGGGGCCTTCTGGCCTCTGCAGACACTAAGCATGCATACGGTACACAGACAAACATGCAGGCCAATAGCCACTGAGATAGAATAAAAATAAACAGTCTTAAGCAGGGCTTAATATGTGTTTAAAATCACACATATTAAGAGCTGACTGTAGCTCTAGTGTGCTCTCCTTGTAACATGCTACAGTTTGTCCCCTTGAGAACTCATACTGGGAATGTGATCCCCACTGGGAGGTATTAAAACATGGAACTTGACTAAATACTGTGTTGGGAAGCAGGGCCCTGGGAGAAGCGAAGGCGAGAGAACGTCATCAGGCTGGATCCACACCGCTGGGTACTGACGGCTTTCTATGGAAGAGCACTGCTGGTGGAGACATATTCCAAAACAAGCTTTATAGCTTACCTAGCTTGTGGTATTGTTATTAGCAAAAGGAAGTGGAATGGAGCACCATCTACTCAGTTTTGAGGTGGACACAATGAGATAAATCGTCTTTGCATTTAACACTCTTTAACATTTAAAGAAGCCTATGTGCACTTAAGGTCAGTAACAGTATTTACTAGTGAAATTTAATTATCCAAGCAAGAAGGCTGAGTAGGCTCCCCAGTGCGTTTCCGCCATGACATAACTATGACAACTGACCATGGGCTCGTGGGGTAACCGTGTCCTCTAAGTCTGTCCTACAACGGTACCTGGATGGGCGTGCCGCAGCAGGGGCAGCTCTTGGAGTTCTTTTCCAACCAGTCTTTACTTTCCATCTCTTCCAGAGCCTTCTGAATCACCCTCTTACCATACCTCTGTTCCAAGAACCTTTTAGTAGCTTCATCTGCTTGTAGGTATTCATTTCGTAAGTCTATTAATTTCTCTAGAGAGAGAGAAAAATACACAGCTTTAGCCCCAGCACTTAGGAAGCAGAGGCAAGCAGATCTCATTGAGTAAAGTTGAAGGGCCAACCTGGTCTGCCCAGAGAGTTCCAGGTGAGACCCTGTCTTAAGAAAAACAACAACAAACCTACACACACAAACATACCCATAATATTTAAATATAAAAAATTTAGGAAATCAGAATGGGGAGGGGAAGACAAAAAGGGGCAATGGAGTGACTATGATAAAAATATATGCATATGTAAAAATTTCATAATGAAAGTCGGGCATGGTGGTGCCTTTAATCGCAGTGCTGGGGGGAGACAGAGGCAGGCTGATCTCTCCATGAGTACAAGGCCAGGCTGGTCTACAGAGTGAGGTCCATGACAGCCAGCTACACAGAGAAAGCTTCTCTCAAAAAATAAAAAACACATGGGCTGGAGAGATGGCTCAGAGGTTAAGAACACTGGCTGTTCTACCAAAGGTCCTGAGTTCAATTCCCAGCAACCACATGGTGGCTCATAACCATCTATAATGAGATCTGGTGCCCTCTTCTGCCCTGCAGGCACATATGCAGGTAGAACACTGAATAAATAATAAATAAATAAGACAAAAAACACAAAGAAAACTTCACAATGAAACCCATTATTGTATATAATTAATGTCAACAGAAAACAAATATATTGTGTGTGAAATGTGAACGGTCTTCTGTAGTTCATATCTATTAGATAAAGCTTTCAACATGCTGAAAAAATCAAGACACTCACAAAAAGAGTTACAACTGGAGTGGCTACTGTTCAATCCAAGCATCACAGGATCCAAAAGAGATATACTTACACAACAAGTAGGTGAAAGGTACATGTGCACCCCTGACTGGGGGGAAGGGAGGAATCCCCCAAACAAGAGACAGGCTTGTTAAGGAGGCACATTTTCCCTTTGACTTTGATTTCTCCGTATCAGTATGTTTAGGTGGCTGGTTCGTAAAAAAGAACAAAAAGTCCATGGAACTAAGTGGCAGTGATTGCCAAGACCCTGAGTTCAATCCCCAATACCACACTAAAATCTCTTAAGTTGTAGATATGGATTCTAATACTACATAAACATCAGTCACCATAAAACTCCAAATTTTGACATACAAAAATAGTGACTAAATTTTGCTTTGTTACAGGTGCTGAAAAGCTCTTCCTGGGGCAGGTGAGATGGCTCAGTGGGTAAAGAAACTGGCTGCCAAGCCTGATGACCCAACTTCAATATTCAGGTTCACAAGGTGGAAGAACAACTTCCCCACAAGGTGGAAGAACAACTTCCCCACATTGTCTTCTGACTGCCATATTCTCACCGAGAGGTAAGTGTGCTTCCCACCACCAAGACAGACAGACAGACAGACAGATGTAAATTTTAAAACAGTTCTTCCTCGAGGTGGGAGACTCCGCAGTTAAGAACACTTGCTGCTCCTTCAGAGAACTAGGGTTCTGTTTCCAGCACAAATGTCATCATGAGGCTCACAACAGCCTGTAACTCCAGTTCCTGGGGATTCTAACATCCTCTTCCAGCCTCCACAGGCACTGCACTCAAACGTATATATCCATACCAAACACTCAATAAAATTTTAAAAAAGTTCTTTCCAGCTTTTCCCCAATATTCTTTCAGCTGGTTTATACTGCTGCTCTACCACTTATATGAAATAGACAACCATTTGCAAAGGTTCTAGCTGTAGACAAAAGATTTTGTTCACAATTATAGTCCCTTAATTTTTTAATACAACTGAAGAACTCTCATTAAAGCCCTAGTTACTTAATTACTTTTTATCTGGGGGACACATGTGTAGTATGTTCATGTGAGAGTACAGATGTGTGTACCTGCGCATGCAAATGTGGAGGCCACCTCATATCTTTCTAACACACTCAACCAGAAGCTTGCCATTTAGGCTAGGCTAGCTGGTCAGTGAGCTCCTAGAATCAGCCTGTCCTTGTCATACAAAGATCAGGTTTCAGGCATATGTGGTCATACCCAGATTTTTACATGGGTGCTGGGGACTCAAACTCAGGTTCTCATGTTTGCGCTACAAGCATTCTTACCTGCTGAACCACCTCCCTAGGCCTGCTTTTGTTGTTTTATTAGTCCGTTAAGCCACAGACACCTTCTGAGGCAGACTGCATATACTCTTTCTCTTTTAAACTGTAAATTCTTAGTGTAGTGTACATTCCCATGGCACCATCACTGGTATGGTGATGTGACAGAGATTTTTCTTATCTCTCTAACTTCAAAGCATTTTTGTGTTCATAAACATCTTAAAGACAAAAATTTATTGCTCAATATTCACACACAAAGTTACTATTTCATGGATGTGTATGTGCACTCATGCACAAAACACACACACAGAGCTGAAGCCCCAAGCCTACTTGAACCTCTCCAAATGCACCAAACATTGCCCTTCTTTCAACAACTGCCCTTACGCTTCATGCTACAAAGACTGTCCCACCAACTGGAACTGTCAGCTCACACCCCTGAGACATTTCCTTATAAATAAAGGCAGTCTGTGGCATTATTGATCAGTGACTCTATCAGTACGAGCAGTTTTCACTCTGCAGTTTATGCATATTAGCTCATTGCTTCTCACTTTACTGAGGATGAAAAGATCAGTCCTCCTCTCAGGAAGAACTTAAAAATTTGTATTAGGTTTTAGTTATTCTGAAACTGCTCTAACTTTTTAACCCTGACTTTCAATGTCTGTTATCTACCTTGAAGACACAAATAAATGTAATAATAACCTTGCACGACACCTTCATTAGTTTTCTTCATTTTATGACACCTTTGGAGTACTCTTGTCATCTTTACTAACCTGAAAAAAGTTTAGTTGACAAAAGGAGCCTGATTCCCCAGAACCCATCAAAACTGATAGGCATTTTCACCTCCTGCACTCACTCCAACACAGGTGCTCAGTGAGAAGGCATCTTGAGGACCAGTAAGATGTATGTGCCAAATAATCAAGAGAGGAAGTTTGGATGCCTCCATCTGCCATCTAGGACCTATGTTACTGCACGTTCACTGGCAGATTCCACATGCTAGTCCGTTTCCTAAAAACCCTTCCCTGTCTGCCTGGTTCTGCTTGTTTCCAGCAGAGCTGCCCTGGTTTCCTAACTAAAATCCTAAATCCTCTTCCCCTCAGAACACGTCCTAACCTGCTCTTACTTTCTTTTTCCTCCTTAGCACTTAACCACTATTTACTCTCTATACTTCATTGTCTGTCACCCCCCATTAGACGGGAAGTTCTATGAAAGGATTCTATCTTCATTCCTTTCCCCTACAGCCAAAATAGTAACTGACAAAAGTAACTGCTAAATGAGTATTTCATCCAGCATTCAACAAGATGTGTCTGTATAGCACATCTGCCATCAGGCCCAAGGCATACTTGAACAAAAGGTGGTCATACCTGGCAATAAGAGCTCTCTGAGTTGGAGAGGAATATAAACATTCTAGATGTGAGGACTGTATTGAATGGAAGTCACAGGCCTTCATGAGAGAGGGCTGTTGGATGGGGGTTGGGTTCATAGGTACAACATACCTGCAGTTACCTTACATGGAGAAACCCCATGATAGGTCAGTCTGCACAAGGTACAGAAGGCAAAATTGCAGCTGGAGCAGATAGCCATGGTTCCGCCAGGCTCTTGCATCACAGGGAGCTGGCAGCATGGACGGGGGCAGTACACCACATCTGCCATTAGATCCAAGGTAGACTGGAGGAGGAGGCGGTCATAACGAGCAAACAGGTCTGCTTCTACCAGCTCTTTGACCTGAGGGGGAACATAGAGCACCACAGAGTTGAGGATTTCCCAACTAGTTCTGATCCTGACAAGACTTTTAAGCTGATGATATAAAATAGATAGGTACAAAATTCACACCTCTCTTCTCATTTCAGAATCAAAGCAGTAGTTTATAAGGGAGTGAGAGGAGGGGTTAGGGCATGGTTGAGTTGTGCTTTCCTATGTAGTCCAGAGTGGCTTTGACATTTCAGCAATCTACTTGCCTCAGCCTCCCATGCCTTCCTCTAACAGTCCATATCCTGACTGAGGGTATAGTTTTTTTTTGTTTTGTTTTGTTGTTTTGGTTTTTCAAGATAGGTTTTTTTCTATGCAGTCTTGGTTGTCCTGGACTCACTTTGTAGATCAGGCTGGCCTTGAATCCAGAGAGATCCACCTTTCTCTGTGTCCCTGAGTGCTGGGAGCCACTGAACTCAGCTGAAGTTGTAGTTTCATGGATTCATAAATTGGTTAAAATGAAGGTCAGGCGTGGTGGCACACACTTTTAGACCTAGCACTTGGGAAGCAGAGGCAGCTGGATCTCTGAGTGTGAGGTTAGCCTGGTCTACAGACCTAGTTCCAGGATATCCAGAGATACACAGAGAAACTCTGTCTTGAGTCAGAGAGAGAGAGAGAGAAACAAAAACTTGCCTGTGTGTGCATGTGCCCACATACGTTTACCTAACAGAGTTGGTTCTCTCCTCCTAAAATGTGGGTCCTACAGGTTTAACTCAGGTCATCAGGCTTGGTGGCAAGTGCCTTTACTTGCTAAGCCATCTAGTTGGCCCTGGTTTTGATTTTTTGAGATGGATCTCATGCAGCCCAAATTAGCCTTAAATTTGCTACACAGTCAACGATGATATTGAACAGCTGATCCTCCTGACGTGACCTCTGGAATTCTGGGATTACAGGTGGTTGGGTACTTCCATAACCATCTTAGAGCATTCTTAATAGACAAAATGAAAAACTTGTCGCCTGCATCCAAGGACTTTGTCTAGCCCATAAGTTCAATCAAGAAAGCTTGTGAGGATGGGAGTATGATTTAGTGGGAAAGGGCTTGCTTAGGATGTGTGAAGCCTGGGGTTAATCATCCACACTGCAAAATAAATACATTAATTAATTAAAACTCCCGTGCTAAGTGTGGTGGCATACATCTATAATGGCAGCGTTTGGGAAATGGAGGCAAGAGGATCCTGAGTCTGAGTCTAATACAAAGAACCTGTCTCAAAAGGAAACAAAAGAAAAATTGGTAAGATGTTGCCCTTTGTGAAAAAGGACTAGGAGCCCACGTGACATCAAGAGCGTATAGTTACCTGACCAGGAGTAGCCACTGACGAGCACTTAGGTTCTGGACAATTGAGGCATTTAACTTGACCGTCTTTGATCTGGATTTCAAAGTAGTCCTTCAGACAGGCTTTGCAGTACACATGTCTACACTCCAAGAAGTACATGCACTCACTACCCAGCTTCTCACAGAAACAGATACTGCACAGGAACAATTTACTGTTGAAGCACTTGATCTGCTGAGCTTGATTGAAGTCCAAGATTTCCTGGATCAGACTTGACAATGATTCTATATCCTGCACAGCTCTCTCATCCACAGTTTCTTCTTGGTCTACATCGCACCCAGCAGCTCCTCCTGAACCTAGCTCTGCACTAGAAGAGGCCTGAGGCGCTGTCCTTCTCTGAACTTTTTTCTGAGACCCCATCTTGAGCTCAAAAGGAGAGACAATATTCAGGTAGGTGAGGGTCTCCTCCTTAAGAAACTGCATCCAGGCAAACAGCACCACACTGCCTCGGTGCTCTTCCCACAGGTTGTCTAGGTGCTTGCAGAGAGCAGAGAGCTGGGAGAAAGCACATGAGGCGCTGAGTTTGAAAAGCTGATACTGTACCAGCTCCTGATCTTCCTAAGGATCTTTAAAACTTACGTTAGTATAACTTTCTGACACTACTTTTTTACTACCAAAATAGTTACCAACAATCTCACCGAATTGTTCCTTAAATTATTCAGCAACAGGAGCAGGAGTAAAACAAAGTCATAATCTAGAAGTAGCATGAAGACAACAGAAATGCCAACTGCTGCAGGATACAGAACCAAATTGCTATTTAAGCTACGCGAACAGGGCTTGTAGCATCACCCTGTATCCCCTGTGTTAGAAAGGAAGCTAGTTCTAAAAGAAACTGTTTCTCTACCCTTCCTTGTAGGTGATCTGGGACAGTGATTAGAAAAAGGACACCAGCTAGAAGCCACCCAGGCCCTGCAACACTTACAGTACTTGTTTCCAGGTAGTAAACTTTGATAATTACCTGTGTTCTCTTCTCCCATACCCTTCCTGTTCCTCTTTTGGATTAACTGTATTTCCTATAACAAATCTATCCAACAGAAATTTGTGAGGCACACAGGAATAGGAAATGGGCTGAAACAAAAAGAAAGATAAACGAAAATAAAAGTATCATTCAAAACTGGGCCCACAGCTCGATGGTAGAGCGCTTGCTTACCTAGTCCACAAGAAACAAACAGAGCAAACACATCTCAGAGAGGACATCCTCAACACACAGAGCTGGAAAAACTGCATACTCACTAAGTGCCAACCCCAGTACACCACACTAGTTACAAAATCAACTCAAACTGAGCAACTTCTGCAGAGCACAGGGAACTAGCAAGTGTGGGAATGACTCCACCAGATGAGAGAAAATAGTCATGGTGCACACACCACTTTACAAGGGCTCGTGCCCAGCATATGTATCAAGCCTCAGAAAGCACAAATCCCCAAAAACGATTGTCTTTTTCCTTTGTGGCAGCACTGGTGACAGAACCCAGGGCATAGCATGAAGCCAGAGCTCCTGGACTTCTCTTCAGTTTTTATTCTGAGACAGGGCCTTGCTAAGTTGCCCAGGTTTGCCTTTTTAAAAATAGATTTATTTTGTATGCAGTTATGTGTGGGCATGGACATGCACATGCCATGGCCTGTATGTTGAGGTCAAAGGACAACTTGCAGGAGTAAGTTCTCTCCTTCCACCACATGGGTTCCAGAGATCAAACTCAGGTCATCAGGCTTGGTGGTGTATCCCTGCCCTCTGAGCGACTTTACGGGTCCAGCCCTTGAACTTTTGATGTTCCTGCCTCAGCCTCCTGAAAAGGTGAGATCAAAGGCTACTGCTACCACACCTGGTTTAAACAATATATTTAAATACGCAAATAAGGTCTGGGGTATTACTCAATGGAAGAAAGCATATATATCATGCACAAAGCCAAAGATTTAATCCCCAGTACCACACAAGGACAATATCTAACAGACAGTTTATAAATGAAGACATGCAAGTGTCAGAAAAAGCTCATGATAAAAGCTCAGTGTCACAGTTAAGGTAAAACCCAGGCACAGTGAGGCCATTGCCTCACTCTGGTACAAATGGCCATCATCAAAAAGACAAGTGCTGGCAAAGATGTTGAAAAGGGAATGCTTGGCATACTGTTGGTAGTAATGTTAATTAGTGCAGCCACTGAGGGAAACAATATAAAGATTCCTCAAAACAATAAAAATCAGAACTACAATAAAAATCAGAACTACAATATGGCCCAGCAATCCTACCACCAGCTATGTATCTTCTGAAAACGAGATTATGTGTATCATATACACTCCTGTTACTGAGCTATTCATTCTTTCCAAGAAAGGAAACAACCTACACATCCGTCAACAGCTGGGTGGGTAACAATAAAATATTGCCATCTACAAAAAACAAAATCCTTTTATTTGCAACATGGATGAAACTAGAAATCACCGTGTTAAGTGAAATGAGCTAGACTCAGAAATTAAGTGCTGAGAGGTTTTGTTCATATGTAGAATATAAAAGTTAACTTCAGCTAGGCATGGAGGGGTATACCTTTAAGCACAGGCAGAAGGATCAGGAGTCTGAGATTAGCTTGGATTACATGAAACCCTGTCTTCTTTCTTTCTTCCTTTCTTTTTTGTTTTGTTTATTTGTTTTTGAGACAGGGTCTCTCTTTGTAGGCTGTCCTGGAACTCACTCTGTAGACCACATGGGCCTCAAACTCAAAGATCTGCCCATACCACCACTGTCTGTCTTTTTTTTTTTTTAAGGGGTTGGAGCTAGAAAGACAGCTCAGCAGTTAAGAGCACTGGCTACTCTTCGTGAGACCCAGATTTGGATCCCAGAACCCACAGGGTGGCTCACAACCATCTGTAACCCAGTTCCAGGGACCCCATGTTGTCCTCTGGCCTCTGTGGGCCCCATGTCGTCCTCTGGCCTCTGTGGACCCCATGTCTCCTCTGGCCTCTGTGGACCCCATGTCTCCTCTGGCCTCTGTGGGCACTGCGTTCATATGCTGCACAGACATACATGCAGGCAAAACACTTAGACACATAAAAGAAAAAAATTTAAGTAATAAAGAGAACAAAAGTAAACATAAAACAGTTCATTATACAGAATTTGAGAGCAAAGGTGGGACAAGGAAGTGAAGAATGGAAAAAAAAAGTGACCAGTGCTTACTCAATCACAATTACATGAAATCCCATATGTACATAGTAGTGAGACATTGGTAATAATGTGACGGCACAAGCCCAAAATCCTAACACCCAAGAGGAAAAGGCGGAGCAACTGTGAGTTAAGGCCATTCTCAGCTACACAGAGTTTGAGGACAACCTAGACTACATGAATTCCTGACTGAAAACAAACAAGAAAAACTACTGTGTACCTAGAAAAACCAGAAGGCAGAAAAGCCTGAAGAAAAGATTTTGAGTGTTCTCACTGTAAATATTTGGAAGATAACAAAAGCAACACTGGTTCTCCAATCTTAAATATTACACATATAAACATGTATCAAAATATCATAAAACCTCATAAACATATACAATTTATATTATCTATTAAGGTGAAGTAAATTTAAACTAATTATGTTAGTGCACACCTACAAGGCCAGCACTTGGGAGGCAGGGCAGGAGGATCAGGAGTTCAAGGGCATCCTCAACTATATAATGAGTTAAAGACCAGTCTGAACTACGTGAAACTCTGTCTCAAAAATTGCTTTAAATTTTAAAATTTTTTAAATTTTTAAATTCAATTGTTAACTTAAAAACATTCAAAGTTTTAAAAAGAGTTCTAATTTTCAGTCCTATCAAAGAGCCAAGTCAGCTGAAATAACTACTTATATAATTTAACCTGAGTTTTTTCCTACGTGTCCAATAGACTTTTCCTTTCAGTCAGAGGACTGAATCCAGTGCCCTGTGCTTGGCAGAAAGCACTCTAGCACTCAGCAAACCCCCAACCGACAGGGTTACAGTATTCTTTTCACTAAGAATCTGGATCTACATCAAATCTGGATAACAGAGGGAAGCAGAGTGACACTGGACCTGAGCATTAATTATAGGCCCTCGACATGTTTGGCTGCCACAAAGGTGGCTCTCACTTCCATCAACGTTGAACTAATTTGAACTATTCTGACTTTTCCATTTAAAACTGGTCTATCTCATTAGAAAGTCAAGTGTAAGAGAATTTCCCATTAGAAATGTAAACTATTTGTAACTGGAGCTCAAGAATTATAAGCTGCTTTTCTTTTTTTCAGGTAAACATATAAAGAAAGGCTTCCAGGATGGCCAGCAAATTTTGTAAATTAAATCCCAATGAAAAGATGCCACTTTCTGTTCCTTGTTCTGTGTGTTGAATCTGACAGTTCTGCAAAAGCACTTATATTTAATACCTAGTGACAACTTAAGCTTTTTTCATATTTACTTTTGGGGTTTCCTGTTGATTTCGTTTTACATGCATGAGTGATTTGCCTGTATGTATGTATGTCTTGGTGCCCACTGAGGTCAGAAGAGGGCATCAGATTCCATGAAGCTGGAGTTTAAATGTTTGTGAGCCACCATGTGGCTGCTGGGAATTGAAATGGGGTCCTCTGCAAGAGCAACAAATGTTCTCAGCCACTGAGCCATCTCTCCAGCCCCAAAGTGTAATAACTAAAGAGGAAAGCTCTGCATGCAGTGTAGGTGAAGTCTAAGAACAACATCATCTTTTCCCTCCGTTCTTCTCCAAGCTCACTTCAGAAGACCCACCCACATAAGTGAGAAGTAGAGAAGAGAGGGGAAGAGACAGAGATTTTTTTTGGGGGGGGGACAGGGGAAAAGCTAGATAACTAGAGATGCTTCCTGATTCTTTCTACCTACCCAATTTGGTGAATGGCTGGTCCACGTGTCTATTTCCTAACCAGCAGGTGACATTTACGATGCCATGGAGTCAGGGTATGGTAACAAAGACTGAACTAAGAAACACAGCCGTAACGGCATACACCATTAATCCCAGCACTTGGCAGGCAGAGGCAGGCAGCTCTCTGTGAGTGTGAGGACGGCCTAGTCTACTCAGTGAGTTCTAGGACTGCCAGGGCTACACAGTGAAACCCTGTCTTGAAAAACTGGAAAAAAAAAATGAATGAATGAATGAATGAAAAAGAAACAAAAACACAACCAATTAAAACATTAATTCGCTGTGTAAGAAATTATTTGAAGGGCCAGGCAGGCATGGTGGTGCATGCCTTTTATCCCAGCACACAGGAGGCAGAGGCAAATAGATCTCTTGGGTTCAAGGGCAGCCTGGTCTATAGAGTGGGTTCCAGGACAGCTAGTGCTCTGTTGCAGAGAGAAAGCCTGTCTCAAACCACAACAACAATTGATTTGATAAAGAGCTCTAGTATAATTTTATCTAAAGACAAAAGTGATGAACCTTCCCTAAGCTCTAGTGCTCCCAAAGCTAGCATTAAGTAGACACTAGAATCTGAAAGTACATCATGTATCCACTGAATCTATTCCTTTGTGTGTGGGTCAAAGTATGCAGAGTATCAGTAATTCTATGGAACTATATGAGGCTCTAAACACCTAAACAATTTACCAAACATCAGAAATATAAACATCACAATGGTAGCCTCAAGAGATAATGAACTGCCCTCTACCTACTGCTTCTGCCACGTTATTGCAATATCTTCCCTATTCGACAAGCATTATCCCCTTAAAGTTAAACTTCTTTTTTAAGCTAAACTTAATTCTTGCAAAGGTACCTTACTGGAAAAGATGAGATGGGGAAATAAAAACTATATGATAAGATCAAGTGGGTTGTTGTACACATATAATCCCAGGTCTCAGAAGGCTGAGGGAGGAGGATAAGATTTAGCCCAGCCCAGGCTATGTAGCAAAACTCTGTCTCCAAAACTAAACATATCAAAACCACATGACTAAAGGGAAAAACTAATGAGCTAATTCCTTGAGGTCAACAACTGACAGCTTTTGTCTTAGTATTAGCTTATCAATCTTCATAACTTCTAGAAAAGTAGCTATTGATCTATCACATCTCAGAACACTGTACTAGCTTCAAGTCATATTTATGTCTTAATCAAATACTGAAGTTGAAGAGCGGCGCTTGAAGGCTCCAGGCATAAATGATACAGAGACAGAAATGCTAATTACTCTGGTTTGATCGATACATGCTGTACATAACTGAAATATCACACTTGACCCTATAAATATGTACAGTTATTACCTGTTAACAGAGCTGACGTTACTAGAAAAGGATACACAGCACTGAGAGAAGGAAGGCTTTCGATTCAATATAAACCTTAGCAAGTAACTACAAGAACTGCACATATTTCTATTTGGATGCATTTACTGCTAAGTGATACTAAGTGACAATTATCCACTATTAACACGCCTTTTTATGGAGAAGCATTTATTAGATTTATTCAGGAAATTTGCTTATTATAGCTATTTAGCTCAATTTTCTATTGTAATTACAATTATATCTTTCATTTGAGGAATAAGTAAGAAACTAAGAAAAACAGTATCAGCATCTAAGGAAAATGAGGAGGACCTTATCTCTAGGAAAAGAAAACAATACACTTGATTAAACATCATTGCTGTTACAAATTCATAAGGATTAATTAAGTTTTGTTTACTTCCATTTCTTTCTTTCTTTTCCTCTATTTCTCCAGTACTGAGTCTAGAACCCAAGGCCTTACACATGAGTTAAGAATTCTACAACTGATCCATATCCCCAAACCTGCCATTCTTTCTAAAAACATCAAGCATTTTCAACTTGTTACCATTAGGATTTATGAACACTAGGGGAAAAATTAACACAATCAAAGCCATTTGTTCTTCATGCACTGAATCAAAGATCACCAAGGCAGTCTTTAATTAAAGATGATTTTGAAAGTTTCTAAAAATGGATAGGAGAAATTAAGTTTTGGGTCTACCTGAGTTGGTGACAGCCATTTGCCACTAAGTGTGAATGAAGGTGGGGAGGAGGATGGATAATCTGGTGGCAGTTCAAAGTTCAGCACAAGTGGTGGCAGAAAGCAAATGGTGTATTCAAAGCCACTATTCTGGAGACACTCATTTGAATTGCCTGAACCAAAAACAAAAATCAGAAAGGATCAGTTGATCAACACTGGAGTGTCCGAAACTAATGAGCAGTGCTCAGCCCCAATGCTTTTTAATAAGGGGACAAAAACCCTCCCCCAAATCACCTCCATCCCATAAGGTTTATTTTCTAGTCTCTGTCTTCAAATGCAAAACACCTTATAAGCCCTTGAATAATCTATTTAGGTGCCATGAAAGGTACGAAGTCACACAACTCATTCTTTTAAACACGCCCTAGCACAATAGTTGGTTTATGGTAGACACACAATCTAAAGAAAAAGATAGTTATTTCTATGAAATAACCATGGCTTACTAAGACCAGCATATGCCAACTAATCTTGAATCCACTGGGGAAGTTTGTGCCAACAAACTAGTATCAGGCTTGAGGAAAGAACCCGACACACAACACCTGTGACTACAGGTTCGTCTCAGGTTCCAGAGAAACACTGTGAGAAAATGTGCATCAAGGTCTCTGCCAATGAAGAAAACACTTTTGAATTTCTCCAACAAGAGCTGGCACAGTAACAGCATGTTCCGTACCTGTCCACAGCATAGCAGAATCAACCATGTGGCACTCTAGGGTGCTCCAACGATCTTCACAGCTGCACAGTATTGCCTGTTGTCTTTGATTACCTCCAATAATCAACGACTGCTGATCAAGTACTAATTAGAAGACTAGGCTGCATGAACTATGCAGGATATTTCAAGTCAGTGCTCAAAAGGCAGCATCAAATCAATAATGGTTTTACCCTGGCCCAACTTTCTTTTAAAACAGAAAAAAATGCGTTAAATCTGTGCCTCTAATACTTATAAATAATTCCTTAGGGCCATACACACAAACGACAACTAAAATATGTTAAGAAATTGATAATTTTTATTTAGAAAAATCTGTGTTAAGATATAACTAACCGCTCACAAAGATCTTGAAATTCTGTGGCAGATCCAAATAGATCCTGGTCTCTCCACCCTGAACGGACTCTGCTTTTCTAAACTCGTCTGCATCATAGATACTCGCCAGGGCCAGCAGTTCATCCTCCTGGGCTTCCAGGTCTTCTGACGACATTGACTCTCCTGAGGGTTAAAGATGAGCATTCAAGTCAGGTAAGAGCAGAGAAAGCACACAACTGGGGGAAGTCTCATGGTATATAAAAAGTCCTCACAAGAGAAACCATGCCTCAAAAAAATAAAAAAAATTCCTGACAAACAACTGCAAGGTCCTCATCAAATTTTTTTCTGCTGAATGCCTAGCACTCTGTGCTGACAGGCTAGCTTCGGGTTGCAATGCTTTTAATGACTAATCCAGGAAAACAACAGCAACTCTGCAGTTGCTCCCTTACAACCATACTTCCTGAAACTGAAATGGGGGCTGGTCTCAAACAAAACCGACAGTGTGTATGCATTCTAAAAGATAATGCCACAAATCTGAACATCCGTTTAAATGACTCCATTTTCTTCTTTTCAGAAACAGTTCCACTTTCAGAAAAATAAGTAAAAAAATACTGCTTTTCCTCAGCAGTGGTTACACTGTGCTTAAACTCAGCTCTGTCTAAAGCACGGTGACATGTTCCATTTTAGGTCACTTAGTACCTGTTAGTAACAACCAGGAGAAAAGGATATTAACACTGCAGTCTGTATTTCAGTTCGGCCTGGAATTTGTGCAAATCCCATTTATTTTCTAGCCAGTGGAGCTGAGACTGAGGCTCGGTGAGAAGCCAAGATGTGGGACGTGTATCAAGTATTCTACAGAAATTCTGCCATCTGCAAAAAAGAAACAGGAAAGATGTGGTAGGACACTCTCCAGATTCAAATTCCCCATCTGTACTATCATCACTTACAGCAGACACCCTAACACATAGACCCTAATCCACAGGTAGCATAACTCTCCAAAGACAGGCTGAGTCATGTGGTTAAAGGGCACCTTCTTGTTCCTGAGTAACGACACCTTATCACACTGCCCTCAGCCCGGTAACGGAGGTGGTTATAGGAGATGACATGACACCACGCCCAGAAATATCTTAAATTTGTTTTTGCTTTCTCCTTTCCTCTTCTACTTCTTCTGTGCCTTCATTTCCTGTCTCTTCTGGCTTCTATTCTCACTTGCTCATAAAATAACCTCACAGTTGATATAGTTAACTCTGAAGGTAGGATAACATCTTAAAACAGAACAAGGGCATAAGCTTTCAAGATTTACTGTGTTTGGACAGGCTTCCTTGACTGAGGCTGTAGCTCAGTGGCACAGTGACCTCTTAATTAAAGTTCATTTTTAGAAAAGTGTGGTCCATAGATGAGTTATGGAATGTGAGGCACAATACAAAATTATGTGCAAAAATGTTACATAAAATTTTAACTTTGAAGCTGGGCAAGGTGTAATCCCGGCGCTCTAGGAGGCAGAGGCAGGGGGATCTCTGTGAGTTCAAAACCTGTGTGGCCTACAAATTGAGTCCAGGACAGCCAAGGATACACAGAGAAACCCTGTCTCCAGGGAAAAAAAACAAATGAACAAACCTCTTCACTTTTAAACTATATTCTCAGAAATGATTCACAAATGAATGTTAACCCTTACAGAGTACCAACTGTACTAGGTCTGATTACATTACCTTACTGAAATCTTCAACAATCTAACCAGAAAATAGCAAGGACAGAATTAAGCCTTTTGTTTCTTTCTTTCTTTTCTTTTCTTTTTTTTTTTTTTTTTTTTTTTTTTTTTTTTTTTTTTTTTTTTTTTTGGTCTTTTGAGACAGGGTTTTTCTGTGTAATAAGCCCTAAGCCCTAGCTGTCCTGGACTCCCTTTGTAGACCAGGCTGGTCTTGAACTCACAGAGATCCTCCGGCCTCTACCTCCAGAGTTCTGGGATTAGAGCAATTCGGCACCACACTGGCCTACCTTTTGTTTTTATGTAAACAAAAAATTTTCAGATACGAGAGATATATTTGAGTCCATCTTGTCTGCACATCAGAATCTTCTGAGGAAACTACCCAGGCCCTATTCAAGAACAATTAAATCAGGCCTCTACAGTTGAGTTGGCTTTTCTCTCAAATTTTTAGAAAAAAGACAAAAGTAGGTTTCATGGCAGCATTTTCACACACAATTTGCTTCTGTTGAGATTCCTTCCCCCTTAGCCTTGAACCCCTAGCCAGTCAGTGGTGTTGCACACCTTTAATCCCAGCACTCAGGAGGCAGAGGCCAGCCTGGTCTAAAGAACGAGTTCTAGGACAGCCAGGATTACAAATAGAAATCCTGTCTCAAAAAAAATAAAAGCAACTCCTCTCTCTTTCCTCCATCTCCCTTTGTACCTATCCACCCCTAGACTCCTCCCCTTTCATCGTTCATGTCACATGTGTTCTATTATCCCCTCCCCTCCTGAAAATCTCTATTTTTCCTCTCAGTCTTTTTAGTTTCATAACCTATGCCCACAATCACTCTCTCTCACACACACAAAATACAGAATGCTTCATGAATTTGGATGTCATTTTAGCACATAGGCCTTGCTCATCTCTGTATCATTTCAATTTCAGCATATGTGCTGCCAAAGAGAGTACACATCTAGTCTTCCAAAAAGTACAGCTGATTGCAATATGCAACCTGGTCTGATAATCCTTACCCTAAATAAAACCTCTTTGACCTATCCTCACCTGAACCCAGCTCAACCAGAAGGCTGGGCCTAAGTGGCCCTTGATTCAGAGTGCTAGCTTTCACTTCCTGAGTTCATCTACCTAACCTTTGAGGGCAAACTCTAAAGTCCCAACTCCACATAGTGGTTTTCCAACAGACATTGCCTTCTTTAAAATAGAACCTTGCACTTCCACTCCTGTTAGCCTGCATTAGTTCCTTATGGGACAGGCTCAAATCTTTTCTACCTATTATCCCTAGTGGCCTGGACACTGAGAAAATACCTGGAGTAAAACGTAGTGAGCTGGAATGGAAGACCAGGGGCATAGGAGTCAGTGATCACTTTGCCAAACTCCACTAGAAGCAGGAGGTTGGGTCCGTTGTCACAGTAACACTGGTAAGAATAGTAACAATTAGTGAGTTCTTACCGGTGTCAGGCCTGCGCTAACTAAACCCTTTCCAAGAACTGACGCTTGAGCCCACCACCACGTGAAGCAAGTCCTATTACCATTTTCATTAACCAAAATTAGACAAATAACAGCCTGTACTCTTTTCTGGCCTATCTCTGGGCATAAAATGTCTAATTTCTTCATCTGTAAGAATAAACCCTGGCAGCACCTAAGTTTCATAACACTACTGTTGCAAACCGGAAGCCTCTCCAGCAGGGCGTGGAGCCCCTCCTCCGCCAGGTTTCCCTAGCTTGAGAAAATCCTACTCTTCTTCCTCGCCACTCCCTTGCACGCTCCGGCGCTGGGGTCAGCCAGGGTCTCTCCCCGCCGTCTGCCAATCGCCATGCAGACTTGTTTGTGCGATTCCCCAGCAACACCGGGCAAGATCAGGCAGGGCCCCCACGGCTCGGGGCTGGCAGCGGCGCAAAGGAGCGGGCCCAGGGGGGTGCCGGAGGCGCAGGGCCCATCCGCCCCGCCCTGTCCCCTCCGCGCCCAAGGATCCGGCCGCCGCGTCCCAGGCAGGGGAGAGGGGTGTCCACCAAGCAGGCCCGGACACTCGGCTCCGCCTCGCGCGCTCACAGCGCGTCCCCGCCGTACCTTCCGGCCGCCCCTCCGAGCCCTGCCCGAAAGTTCCGCACTACGCCCTCGCCCAAGGGCCCGCACCGCGATCGCCGGCCAGGCCTGCAGAAAACCGGCTCCACCTGAGCACCGCCTCTTCCGTCTCCAAAGCTGTCAGCTGAGAGGGGCGGATGCTGGCGTGGGAGGGCTCTGCGCAGTCGCCGTGAGTGCCGCTGGCTCCTGCGCGCCCTCCGCAGGCCGTGGGCAGCGCTGCAGGCGCCGCCACTAATATTGCCCGAAAGCTTGAAACGCTCCCAATTTGTACGAATGCAGGTTTTGACCAGCGAATTCTAGTTTTTACCAATCCCTAGACGTGAATCTGAAGTAGCTGTCTAACTCGGGGCAGAGACTCCCTTATCAGTGCCAGACGTGGGATTCACACCTTGAGGTGAATGCTGCATCCTTCTTCGCTGTTTCCCTTAAGAACTCATCAACTCACAGTGCACATAATAGGAATTGCCGCATTTTTTGAGCAGTTGGAGGCGTCAAGCACTGTACTCAGTGTCATATGTACATTTTCCTGCTCTTTACGAAACCTTTTGATTCGGGTTCTGTTTGCTGGTCTCGTTTACACAGAAAATTGACACTCAGCTTCACTAAGTTACTAAAAGCCGTATGATTATTGACATAGTGAGCAGGATTTAAAATTGCATTTCCTCTTACTTCACAGCATAATCGAAACATTAACTAAAACGGACCGAAGATTTAAATATGAGAGACAAAACCATAAAATTGTAGGAAACAAATATGGGGGCAGGGATTTACAAGGACTCAAAGTTTATAGTTTTTAAATATATAAAGAAACATAAATTAGATTTATAAAAATTAGAAACATGAGGCCAGCCTGGTCTATAGAGTGAGTTACAGGACAGCCAAGGCTACACAGAGAAACCCTGTCACAAACAAAACAAAACAAAAAATTAGAAACATTTGTGCTTCAAAGGATGCTACTAAGAAAGTGAAAAGACAACCCACACACAGAAAATATTTTAAGATTATACATCTAATGAATGTGTATCACCTAAAATATATAACACTTGTGAGCCTGAATATGGTAGGACTGAGGAGATTAATGCAAGAGAATTGACTGTCCTAGCCCAGCTTGGTCTACGTGAGAAAGCACTGTCAAACATTGTAAGACCAGTGAAAATAAAAAGAATTGATGAATATATAGAAAAATAAATGGGAACTTTCACACACTGATGATTAGAATGAAAAAATGATAGCCATTTTAGGAAAGTTTGGCTGGTCCTCAGAAGAGTTAAATATAGAATTATGATAGTATTCAGCAATTCTACTCTTAGGTATAATACTCAGGAGAACAAAAAAAAAAAAAACCACCCTATATTTGCATAAACACTTGATCATAAATGTTTATAGCAGCAATGTATGCAAGAGCCAAAAAGTGAAAATTGTGGTATATCCAACAATGAAACATCATTCAGCAATTAAAAATGATATACTGATACATGCTCCAGGATGGATAAACCTGGAAAACATTAGGCCAAGTGAAAAGTCATATATAAAAGGCTACATTGTATATTCTCCCACTTATATGAAATGTCTGTAGTAAGCAAAGTGGTAGTGAGTAGGTCAGTGGTTGGCGGGAGGGCATGGGATGGAACTGTTAATGTTTTTGAGGGTTAGAACAATGTGGAATTAGTGGCAACCATTTAGTGGATGTATGAGATACCACCGATTATTATTATTTTTTTAAGGGCAACTTTTTTTAGTACAGGTAAATTATATTTCAATTAAACAAGAGGGGACTTACATAGCTTTGGTCCTGACATTTAAACACAACACAGAAATGTTGTTCTACTCCTGGGAACCATCAAGCTAGTGCGCTTCTAATGATCTAATGAGCTTCTTTGCTCTCATTCTGTACCATCTCTACCTCTCCCCCCCTCACCAAAAAAAAAAAAAAAGAAAAAGTAGATTAAAGTTCTGCGACTCTAAGCCACGCACACAGGAGTCTTAACGTCTTATCTAGGTGATATATCCTGGAATAGATACCGAAGGAAACACATACCCCTTTAAAGATGCAGAGAGAGAAAGGAGAACCTCCAATAAGACCAAATACCTTGAGATCTCTCAGATGTAAAGAGCAAAGTGGTTTAAGAATCAGCTCAAGAGAGTCTCAAGGTTAGAGCTGGGGGTGGATTGTGACATCATGCCATGACCTCACACCAGAGGTCACAGCACTGAGGAATGAAGACAGTGTTTCAAAGCAGAGTCAATAATTTGATGTTAAAAGCAAATTAAAGACTCAGAGTATAGTTTTGAGAAAAAGATTGGCTAGAACCTTTTAATAAATTTTGTGTCTTTAGACTCCATGAAAATAACAGGCTTTTTTCTTTTTGGTTTCATGTGCCTGGTTAGTTTTTCAGATTGAACTTTTCCCTTGTGTCCAACTCTCTACTCTATTAAGCATTTTATATGCATTACCTCATTTAAAAGCCCAGGACCCCATGACTTAGGTAATTTTGTCTTCCTATTTTATAAAGAAAGAAATCGTGTTACTAGGGTGAAGTGTTCTTCCCAATATTGTTACAATGATTCAGCCAAGATGAGGAGAGATTCCTTGCAGCCTCTCTCCTGTAGCCTGTGAGAGAATTAGAATTTACTGGGAAAAGTAATGCAGAGGAGGAAAAAGTTCTGCCCCAAAGCTGTAACATAGAAGGCCCTATGGAATTTAGTTTCACACTCTATGACATAATAAAGCCAGGCATGGTGGCACATGCCTATAATCAATCCCAGCATTTAGGAAGCTCAGGCAAGAGGCCTGCTATGAGTTTGGGGCTAGCCTGGGCTCCATAGTGAAGTGAATCCCAGTCTATATGGACTACAGAATAAGACCCTATCTCAAAAATAAATAAATAGATAGATAGATAGATTTGCTGCAAGATGATAGGTAAAAATAAGAAGCCACAGCTGGCTGTCGTAGTGCTCGCCTTTAATCCCAGCCCTTGGGGAGGCAGAGGCAGAGCAGATCTCTGTGAGTTTGAGGCTAGTCTGGTTTACCCAGTGAGTCCAGGACAGCTGAGGCTACACATAGAAACCCTGTCTCGAAAAAAAAAAAACCCAAAGGAAAAAAAGAATCCAGAGAATGGAAAAGACCTAAGTCCATCCTCTGTCGGGGTGTGTGTGCAAAGTCAGATGAGTAGACGCAGGGCATGAGTAGAGAGTGGGCGTGAGTTACACAGTGTAATGGTTACAACAGAGGTCAACAGGCCTTCCACCAGGCCCCACACTCGATGGCCTCCAGTGGGCATCCAGAAACTCACTTCCCAGGCACACAGACTCCATTTCAGGGGCCACCATTCACAGGCATCCCTGAACCAGGCCCTTCACACTTAGACAACAGCAGTATGAAAAGAATAGTTCTGCCCAGCCTCTGAAGAAACCGGATGCTGCTGACCCCTGTCTAGAGCAGAAGTACCAATGACTTGAATTTTTTAATTTTTCTAGTTCTGAGCATTTAACTTAAGGACTCGCATAGGGTACACCAGCATTCTATCACTGTGTTATCCCACGTGGTAAATAAGAAATATCCCTCATTGTATAGTTTTAGGTATTTGAACTCTTGGTCCCCAGCTGGTGGCACTGTTTGGGGAAGTTTAGGCTGTGTGTCCTGCAGGAAGTGTGTCACTGGGGGTGGGATTTAAAACTAATGAGCCTCACCTCTTTCCAGTTTATTCTCTCTCTCTCTCTCTCACTCAAACATGCAGCTCCCAGCTTCCTGCTCCTTCGTGATGCCTGCCACTTGCTGCCTCTGCTCCCAGACATGACGGATTCTTATCCCTCTGTAACCGTAAGCCCAAACAAACTTTCTTCTATAAGTTGACTTGGTCATGGTGTTTCATCACAGCAACAGAAAGCAACTAAGACAGATGTTAGTACCAGACAGTGGGCTGTTGGCTGTGAAGAACCTGACTTTTTTTTTTGTGGAATGTGGGAGACTAGAAAAGTGGTTGAATGCTATAAGCTCAGTGTAATAGGCTGTCTTGGGGTCTTGTAAAAGAGTCCTAATGCTGAGAGCAATGAGGACTATGGAGGCTCAGCTCAAGAGATTTTAGAGGGGAATATTAGCAGTTGTGCTAGAAGCCATTCCTGTGATATTTTAACAAAGGACTCGGCTGCCTTCTGCCCTTGTCCTAAGAACTTGCCTGAGGCTAAGTTACACAGCAATAGACTCATTTCTTTGGTGGAAGCAAATTCAAGACAGTATTCTATTGAATCTGTGGTATGGCTATTACTAATGACTACTATACATGTATCCAATAAAAAAGAGCAAGTGAGGCAGAGAGAAATACAAAACAGTTTTAAGAGGAAGAGAATACCAGGAAACTTAATGTTCCAGCCAAGGAGTGTGCTGAAAGAGGTAAAAGACATTAGGGGAAGCCTCAGGCTCTGCACTGGAATAAAGGGATGGGTGCCCTCAGGGTGATACCACACCCAACTAGGATTCCAACATGCAAAAGAGCATAAGTTGTTTTCTGGTCCTAAAACATAGCTAAAGAAAAGCTCTGCCCAGGTGATTCAAATGGGCAAGGTCCATCCGAGCTAGCAGCTGACCTTGGCACTGTCATCTATGTGGTGCTGGCTTTAGAGGCACAAAGGATGCAAGAGTGAAGGAGTTGTGTTTTCCCACAGCGTTAAAAGTAAAATAAGACACCCAGTGTCCTGTGTCATTGACTCTTGGTGATCACCTGTTGATGTGTATTTGTTTACCACGTAGGTCTTAAGGGAATCTGAAAACTTGATTGTTTTTTTTTTTTTTTTTTTTTTTTTAGTGGAGGTTTCATCCTAAAAACAAAATAAAACAAACAAATCATAAATGGAAGGATGCAAATAACTCTGCTGTGAATAATTTTAACAGTGCTACCTGTATACTAGGCAGTGTGTACTGGCTGAACTAAGCATACAGCAGCCTTTCATACACAGTCATTGTCACGACTGTCATCATCATCCTAGTTGTCACCATCCCTATTTTATTTTGTAAAATTTTAATCGCGTGTGCGTGTAGGTACATGCACATAGGTACACAAGTATAAGGCCAGAGGCATCTGATCTCCTAGAACTGCAGTTACAGGTGCTTATGAGACACCAAACACGAATGTTGGGAACCAAACTTGGGTCTTCTACAATAGCAATACATGTTCCTAATGTAAGACCTGGGGTCTCACAGCTCAGGAGTTTAAGATCGCGCCCTTCCCAGAAACTCCCCCAGACCAAGACTCGTTGCAAAAGCAAGAGGTTTATTAACCGTTGCGCAATGGGGTCACCCCTGCCGGTCAGCAAAGAGTGGCACCCGGAGACAAAGGCCTTTAGGTTTTTAAAAGAAAAATTGCGGGAGATTTGAAGTTGCAGTCTTGGCAATTTAGGATTGGATGAGGAAGCTATAAAGTAAGATAATTGGTTAGTCTTAGGTGCTCAAGTTTGGCCAGTCCTGCCAAGTGTGGATGCAGCTGCAATTTAAGGTGGGGGTGGTTAGCTCATCCTTGAAGATTAGGGGCTGCGGACTTTTGGCTGCAGGTCAAAAGCTACTCAGAACAAGTCTGGGTTCGTTGCTAAGAAATGCTATCTCAAAGACAAGGGTCTGGTCCTTTTTTTTGCTGAGTGAAGGTCATTGCTTGCTTGCCTTTTTTTCTATCTGTCCTCACAGATATGGTCACATTCCTCCATTCTCTGGAAAGGTACTAAGAGGCTTTAGCTTAACCTGAACCTAAAACTCAAAGCTATAGGCTTTAGAAGACATACAGGTTACAAAGTTAGTCTAACCCTTTCACTAGCCTCTGAGACACCTCTTCAGCCCTTTTAGACCTGTTTTAAAGGTGAGAAGTTGTCTTTTTTTTTTTTTCCAAGATGAGGATGGAGCCCTGGGCCTTGTGCTTACTGGCAAGTGCTCTAACACTGAGCTAAAATCCCCAACCCCAAAGCTGAGGAATTGATCATGGAGAAGGTCATTGATTTGCCATTGTCTCCAGCAGGGTAAATGACATAGGCAAGCTATGATGCTGGACAGTAGAAGTCCTGAGTTCACATCATTATTCTCAGCACCATGCTTGGGCCAACTCAACACTTTCCACAAATAAAGTGGTCAATTGGGTGTGTAAGGAAAAATAGTCAGATCACTGGTGTGCCCCGCTTCCTGGATCAGTGCGGTCCAAACAGTCCTGGGTCATCCCACAGTGATGCAAAGATGGATCTCTACAGAGGCTTCAGGTGGCTGACAGCACCTGTACTTCTGATGCAAGGTAAATTTTGATTACAATAATAGACACAGAATGATCATGTTTATACTTGCAACCTGGCATTTTACTATTTTTTTTCCCTTGAATAAGAGTGAAAGGAGTTTTGTAACCTCAAGGTAGCATGGTTCTGTGAGGAGGAAAGAGGGTGAGGTTTAGCAGCAGCTGCCACCATAAATCAGTGTATGGCAGTTTCTTTTAGAGCTCCAGGCTCAACTGCTAGCTGTCAAAAACTTGTAAAGGGAAGCCCCATGAGAATTTATGTAACGATGGAAAGGTTCATTTTCCTTCCTGCAAGAGTCTTTCTGCAGCAAGGAGAGGATTAAACTGATTAGATTCCATACGAAGAAAACACACACACACACACACACACACACACACACACACAGGGTTCAGAGGGAGGGAAAATGTGGGTCAACTTGAGCTATTTCCTTTGCCCCCTAAAAATTGACCTTGTAAACAGAGAAGAACATGCTGAATTCCATCAGATAAATGAATGGTTGGGTGACTGAATGATTTAATGACTGAGTGTGATCCCGGCTTCCTATGGGCTGGTTCTTTCAGTGTGGGAACAGTTCGATCCCAGGCTGACCCAGAAATGCTGAGTGTATAACAAGGCCAACCAACAGAGTCAGCTTATGAATATTCATGTGCAGATGATGTTCCCAGCCAATGTGTTTGGTTTCTGTGTTTGCTGATACATTTTCAAATTCACTGTGTAGACTAGAATTCTGGGATGTTGGGGGGACGGGAGGGAACTTGTGCTGAAGGTGAATATTATTTCTGGGCAGGACTGTCAAGTAAAAATACTTAAAGCAATATCTATCTATCTATCTATCTATCTATCTATCTATCTATCTATCTAT
>NW_026596040.1:519122-519944 GCF_907164565.1 Psammomys obesus | reverse complement strand
TATCTATCTATCTATCTATCTATCTATCTATCTATCTATCTATCTATTCGCCATTTATCTAAAATTCAGATCTAACTGGGCAACCTGTATTTTTATATGCCAAATCTGGCCATCCATATCTGAGTCAATAATGCTCAGGAAAAGGTTGAGGGCAGTAGCTGGGGACAGCTACACCTGGGAGCCATAAGGAAGGAAAGCCGGAAGTGGGGGCCTAAGAAGCAGAGGATTATGCAGAATGTGGAGACAGGACCAGGTAGCTACAGAGGTCAGGTAAAAAGAGAAACACAGGTATTGGGAGATAAGGTGACCTGTGTGATGCTGACTCAGGAAGCATCCTCGCTTCCTGGTAAAGCTATAGCGTTGGTTGTAGAACTTGGCTTTATAAGGCTGTTGGTGCTTCTGAGGAACTAATCAGAGTTCCCAGTATAGCTGGGGTGGAGACTGGGTGTATTACCTGTAGAATATTAGAATTGAAGTCTGTAAGCTAGGAGCAGAGACAAGCCTGTAACCCCAGAACCTGAGAGATTCTGAGGCAGGAAGACCAGGAGTTCAAGACCAGCCTGAGCTACTAAGATCCTGCCTCAAACAATAATAACAACACAAACAAACAGAAGCAGATTTGAAACAAGTAAATTAAGCCAGACAGTTGTGGCACACGCCTTTAATCTCAGCACTTGGGAGGCAGAGGCAGGTGGATTTCTGCGTTCAAGACCAGCCTGGTCTACAGAATGAGTTCCAGGACAACCAAGGCTACACAGAGAAACCCTGTCTCAAAAAGGAAGGAAGGAAGGAAGGAAGGAAGGAAGGAAGGAAGGAAGGAAG
>NW_026596040.1:456797-519112 GCF_907164565.1 Psammomys obesus | reverse complement strand
AAGGAAGGAAGGAAGGAAGGAAGGAAGGAAGGAAGGAAGGAAGGAAGGAAGGAAGGAAGGAAGGAAGGAAGGAAGGAAGGGAAAGAAAGGAAGAAGTAAATTAGTACCTTCCCCTCTGAATATTGGAATGAGAGATTGAAAATACCATCAAATCTATTTTTTGCATTTTTCCTGAAATGCAAAACTTTCCTGAAATGTCACAACTTCTTCAAAAGTCCTACTCATCTTCTACTTCCTTTACAGCCTGTTTTCTCCAGGAGTGTTCTCACCATACCATCTTTAATTTTCATTGTTATTTTTTCCATCTTATTATGTAGACAACATAAATCTCTCGAGAAAAGGAATCCATTCACCCCCCCCCCCCCACCAAGCCCTGTCCCAATGATCTGAAAGCAGAGGCCTTCTAGAAAGAGTGATAATTGAGATAGAAATAATCTTCTTTGGGAGACTGGAAAAGGAGTAATGTGAATTTTCTTACCCTGACTCTGGCATTTCGCAGAGCTTTCCAAGTCATTCCCTGTGTGGACCCTTTGAGGACTACCACTCTTTTCTAAGACAGAGCACCTTTTCATTTCTTGAAAAGTCCTATATCTTGGCAAGTTTCTCCTTGCAAAGTCCATTTTTCTTTCTGTACTTGTCTAAAAG
The DNA here is from genome assembly GCF_907164565.1 of Psammomys obesus. Lineage (NCBI taxonomy): Eukaryota > Metazoa > Chordata > Mammalia > Rodentia > Muridae > Psammomys > Psammomys obesus. The sequence continues at coordinate 518,467 of NW_026596040.1, read as the reverse complement.
GAGATGCCATGGTGTGAGATTTGACATTTGTCACCTATTCCAGTAAAGTCCCAAAGTGCCATGCCAGGAGCAGGTGACCCAGAATAACAAAGTTGAGTCCTCTAGTCAAGACTCCTGGCTGTCTCTCAGAGCCTGGTGGTGGTGGTGGCACACATCTTTAATCCCAGCACTGTGAGTTCGAGGCCAGCTTGGTTTACAAAGTGAGTCCATGACAGCCAAGGCTCCACACTGAGAAACCCTGTCTTGAAAAACAAAAACAAACAAAGACTCCTGGCTCTCACTTCAACAAGATCTGTCTCTAAAGGGAAGGTGACCTTGAATGGTCCAGCCACCTTCATGAGTGGAATAATCCTGAGGTCAATGCTTCCAGGCCTCACTGGAGCTGTCTTAGAGACCAGTCTCAGGAAAAGCCAATCTAGAAGGCCAGATCAGAAATGTCTATGCTGAGTGGGTGGGCTTAGCCTTTATCTAGCTGTCCTGTCAGTGTCCCAAGAGACAATTCTGTGTCTTATTAGCATGAGCCCTTGAGGTTCCAAGTGTTCTGAAAAGATCTTTGGTTTGCACCCTTCTCATCTCACCTCTCAGTTCCTCACTATAGCCAAGGAGTCGCCTCAAGGCTTGGGGGTGGGGTGGGGGTAGTGAGCAATGCCATGCTATCTATCTCTCCTCATCTTACAATCTCTAGGACCTGAGGGAGGCTGTGCTCAGCTGTTCCAAACCCATCTCAAATACTACCTCTGCCCCTTCCAAACTTTTTTCAAAATTCAAGGAAATGAAATCTTTCTAAACAAACTACAGTAACAGCTCCACTCACCCTTTGCCAGGCTGCTGCTAAAGGTCTGGAAGAAGGAAGGAGGGAGAAGAGCAAAATGGAGGCCTTGCTCCCAGCGGCAGGCACCTGTGGACAGTCTGACATCTTGTTTCATAAACCTTCAGCACTTCCGAGGGGTGGCTTAGCTCCAAGTCACCAATGCCAATAAAACAAACACACAGCAAACAAACAAAACAAAAGACAAACAAAAAACAAACAAACCAAAAACCCGCATTAACATACCTTTCATCTCAGCACTCGGGAGGCAGGGGCAGGCAGATCTCTGAGTTTGAGGCCAGCCTGGTCTACAGAGTGAGTTTCGGATAGCCAGGTCTCCGCAGAGAAACCCTGTCTATAAAAACAAAAGCAACAACAAAATCACATATAACAAGCTGTCATATGTTACAGGTAGCATACACCTGTAATCTCAATGCTCAAGAGGCAGAGGCAGGAGGACCAGGAATTCAAGGCCGTCCTCTGCCTCAGCTGTATGAAACCCTGAAACCAAAACAAACAAGAAGAGCAAAACACATGTGCAATATAAATTCAAAGACTCATGATGTGGGTTCGTATTGTGTACTCACGCTTATAACACACATAGGCATGCATGAGCACCTGTATTGATTAATATGTATATAATTATGTATGGCAATGCTATATATGCACAGCCATTTCTTTAAAAAATATAAATAACACACATAAACTCATCAACTCCATTCTTCTGGGCACGGGTTATCTTTTGCTCTTGTTGCTATTTTGAGACAGGGTCATCACATGTAACTCAGGCTGGCCTCCAACTTGCTACATAGTGGAGAATGGCATTGAACTCCTCATCATTTTGCCTCTACCTCCCAAGTGCCTCCACACCCAGGTTGGGTCGTCTGTTAAGAGACGGGTTGTTATTTGTGGTATCTTTTCTGGTTGTGTTCTTCTGTGCAGCATAGCTCTACGAACCCTCCCAGGTTGGTGACTGTCCCCTGTGCCTGTTTTGTTCTCTGCCTTTGGCCACCAGATGGCATTCTGGAAACATTCCCATTCTGGAAGCATTTTCTGCATCTAGGCTCTCTCCTGCAGACTCTCAGCTGGTCTCCCCTCTCTCTGGCCTTCCCGGCTGCAGCAGAAGATGCTTTCTGGAAGACAAATCTGTAAGACCTCGGACAAGTTTCCTCCCTGTGTTCATCTCTTTAGCCTGATGATTTGGCTGTGGGGCTGAAACAAGAGGACGTAGGTAAATCACTCAGGAGAGAGGATGCCAAGTCATTGCTGATCTCATCATCCTGTTCAGGGCTTTCTCAAAGCTCCTCCAGCCTCCAGAACAAGTTTTAGGTCCTTCCTAGGAGAGCTTTCATTATCAAGTGATCCCGGTCCCATCTTCCTTCTTCTGTACCACATATACCCTCCAGATTCAGTATAAGGAAGGAAGCAGTTTGTCTACTTTGCAATCTCTACCCAGTCTGCCTCTTTGGTTTGCCTGGTCTTTCTCTGCTCGTCCCTTGCCCTAGTGAACTACTACTGTCCACCAAGGGATCACTGAGCACCTGCCCGAGGCCCTGCTGCTGACTCTCGGGCCACAGGCCACAGCGCCTGGCCTGCACTGGCCTCACTTTTTCATTTCCCCTTCTTCTGCATTGACCGTAAGTCCTTGGGGTTCATGGTCTCTTCACTGCCTGGTACACTAGTAGTGATGAGTAAGGGTCAGGCAATGAAGCTGTCAGAGAGCAATGAACACCTACTGTGTTCCTGTGCTCTGAAGGGACCACATGGCTCCCATTATAGTATAAGCTTTATCTTGCCCACCCAGAGCTAAGAGAGACCAGACTAGGGAAAAAGGAAAAGAAAAAAAAAAAAGGAAAAAAGCAGAGAGGTAAATGCATAAAATATTTCATATTTGCATATGAGCCATTAAACCTGCAAGATGAAAGAGAAAATGGTGGTCTCTGCCTGCTGAGTATATTCTGCCTGGCCCCACGTCCAGGCCTTTGTGTGTATCACTTTCTTCATCCCTAACTATACATTATAAGATAGATGACAACACACTGTCAGAGAAGGAAACTCTAGAGACTCAAGCCACCTGTGCTCTGTCTGTGAGGGTCCAGAGGTCAGCAAAGCTGTGCCATAGGAAATGGCCCCCTTAGTGGACTCAGTGAGATAGTTGAACAGGCTCCATGAGTGAAATGCAGGATGGAAGGAAAGAAAGGGCAGGGGGAAGGGGAGGGAGTGCACCTGGCTAACTCTCAGCCACCCCAGGCCTGCCTGCCATGGTCTCCATGCCAACAAAGCCTGAGTGGTGTCACTGTGTCCAAATGGGACATCTCTGGCCCCAAGGACTCAGCAGCAGACACCCATCTCTGGGAAGCTGACCTTAATTTCCACCATCTCAAACATTTACAGACCTCCAGAATAAACCTACATAAGGCTAGGGCATAAGGCTGGAAGAATATTGGAGGCAGCGTACTAAGGAAAACAGAAGGCCATGCAGGCCACCTTCCCCCTCTGCCTTCCTGCACCTTGCCCCAGTGAGAAGGTGAATGTGAGGGAGATCTCACCTTAAGTCTCTGGGTGGGAGTGGAGGCATAGAACAGGCAGCTGCCGTTTGTAGGACTCACATAAACAAAAGTGGGTTGAGAAGAATTGGAGGAAGGGAGGAAAAGACAGATGAAAGGGAGAGGAAGGTGTGGGAGAAGGAAATGTGAAGAGTTTGAGACAGAGGAAGGGAGGATGGGGGTTCCCCAGACTGGGACTCAGGTTGGACCAGATGCAGAGAACAATGGATCTCAAGGATCTCAGGAAGGGAATGGGGGAGGGAGCCTTGTTGTCAAACCAGCCGGGTCCTTACAGCTTCTGGTAGAGCCATGGGCACCCTCTGGGGTCAATGTGTACAAAAATTACGCCATGGCCAAAACCCCAGCCACAGGTAAGAGAAGCTGTGCTGACTACAATACCCTTACCCAAGCAACATTATTGTTTGTGATTTGGGACTGGGACCAGGCCAAGGGATTTTATATCTTGTTTCATCCAATCCTTACCATTTCCTTCAGTGAAGACAACTATTCTGTTCCCCACCCCCTTCTGAAGATGAAGGAAGAGAAGCTCAGAGAGGTCAAGTCAGTTGTTCCAGAAGACCCAGCTGATGCCTTGCAAAGTCAGCATTTGAAACCACGCCATTTAGCTCCTGTGGCTGTTCTACTAATCATAGCTGCTTTTCAGAGGGACAAACACTGGGGCCAAGTTGAGGCTGAGAGTCAAACAAGTGTAGGAAAAAGACTGAGGCAGAAGGTAGAAGATTGCGGGGTGGAAAGCAAAAAAGGAAATGAGAAAGAGAGATGCGGAGCCTGACATGCCCTAGAGGGATAGCAGTATAGGTCAAGTTCTTTGCTCACTTGCTACACAGTGACTCCCTGTCCCTCATTGGCTGCCTTGATGCATGGACAGCACCTTCTCACCCAGCCTGTCCCGGGAGCCCTGGCCTCATCCTCTTCAGCAACAGGCCCCTCTCTGCCTCACAGGAAATGCTCTTTCTCTAATTGCCATTGAAACTCACAGCCCTCCCTTTTCCTGTAGGTGGGGTTTCCATAGGAAAAAGCTGCTTCTCTGCTTCCCCAGCCTAGTAACTGTTTGGAAGTCGGCTCCCTACATCCTGCTTTACTAGGTCAAGTCTCTCTCAGACCGGTACTTGCCCATCACTGCTAAGTGGACCAGCTGGTGCTGCTGTGGAGCAGGGATCTCTTCAAGTAATTCATCTGTTTGGTGACCTCTCCGATCACTTGTCACGAAGATGGCCTTGCTTGGGAATCCTGCTTCTTTCAGCAGGATTATTATGGATTATTCTAATTATCGGAAAAAGTTCTACCAGCAGGTCTGAAGTGGAAGATCCAGGCTGACCGAGCCATTCAGGAACCACTGGGGGCCACGTCCTGCCTTTGAAGAGCTCCAGTGGTCAAGTCCAGCCCTCCCTGGGGTAAGCATGATGCTACTTCTGCTATTCCTGCTAGGGCTCCTGGGGCCAGGAAGCTACTTGTTCCTTTCAGGGGGTTGTCAGGAGGTGGCGACTTTCACAGTGAAATTCCAAGTGACAGAGGAAGTGGAGCCTGGCACGGTGATAGGGAAACTGTCCCAAGAACTGGGAGTGGAGGAGAGGCGTGGGAAGGCGGGAGATGCCTTCCAGATCCTACAGCTGCCTCAGGCACTGCCTATTCAGATGAACTCTGAGGATGGCCTGCTCAGCACTTCCAGCCGGCTGGATCGGGAGAGGCTATGCCGGCAGCAGGAGCCCTGCCTGGTGTCCTTTGACGTGCTGGCCACAGGGGCCCTGATCCATGTGGAGATTCAGGTGCTGGACATCAACGACCACCAGCCAGAGTTTCCCAAAGGTGAACAGGAGCTGGAAATCTCTGAGAGTGCCTCTCTGCAAACACGAATCCCCTTGGACAGAGCCCTTGACCAAGACACTGGTCCTAACAGCTTGCATTCCTACTTCCTGTCTCCCAGTGAACATTTTGCCTTGGAGGTTATTGTGGGGCCGGATGAAACAAAACATGCAGAACTTGTGGTGGTGAAGGAGTTGGACCGGGAAGTCCACTCATTTTTTGAGCTGGTGCTGACTGCCCATGACAATGGCAATCCCCCTAAGTCAGGCACCAGTGTGATCAAAGTCAATGTTCTGGATTCCAATGACAATAGTCCGGTGTTTGCTGAGAGTTCACTAGCACTAGAAATCCCAGAAGACACTGCCCCTGGCACTCTTCTCATAAACCTGACGGCTACGGACCCAGACCAAGGACCCAATGGGGAGGTAGAGTTCTTCTTTGGCAAGCACGTGTCCCCAGAGGTGATGAACACCTTTGGTGTAGATGCCAAGACAGGCCAGATCATTCTGAGCCAACCCCTAGACTATGAAAAGAATCCTGCCTATGAGGTGAATATCCAGGCAAGGGACCTGGGTCCCAATTCCATCCCCGGCCATTGCAAAGTTCTCATCAAGGTTCTGGATGTCAATGACAATGCTCCAAGCATCCACATCACATGGGCCTTCCACATGCCGCTGGTGTCAGAAGATCTTCCCAGGGACAGTTTCATTGCTCTCATCACTGCAAATGACTTGGACTCAGGAAACAATGGTCTGGTCCACTGTTGGCTGAAACAAGAGCTGGGCCACTTCAGGCTGAAAAGGACCAATGGCAACACGTACATGCTGCTTACCAATGCCACACTGGACAGAGAGCAGTGGCCCATATACACTCTCACCGTGTTCGCCCAAGACCAAGGACCCCAGCCTTTATCAGCTGAGCAGGAGCTCCGAATTCAGGTCAGTGATGTCAATGACAATGCCCCTGTGTTTGAGAAGAGCCGGTACGAGGTCTCCACCTGGGAAAACAACCCACCCTCTCTTCATCTCATCACTCTCAAAGCTCACGATGCTGACTTGGGCAGTAATGGAAAAGTGTCATACCGTATCAAGAACTCCCCCGTTTCTCACTTAGTAATTATTGACTCTGAAACAGGAGAAGTCACTGCTCAGAAGTCACTGGACTATGAACAGATGGTAGGCTTCGAGTTCCAGGTGATAGCAGAGGACGGAGGGCAACCCCAGCTGGCATCCAGCATCTCGGTGTGGGTTAGCCTCTTGGATGCCAATGATAATGCCCCAGAAGTGATTCAGCCTGTGCTAAGTGAAGGCAAAGCCACTCTGTCAGTGCTTGTGAACGCCTCCACGGGCCACCTTCTGTTGCCCATCGACAATCCCAGTGGCTTGGGTACTGGTACACCACCAATGGTTACCCACAGCCCCTGGTCCTTCCTTTTGGTAACAATTGTGGCGAGAGATGCTGACTCAGAGGCCAACGGGGAGCTCCTCTACAGCATTCGAAGTGGGAATGATGCTCACCTCTTTGTCCTCAGCCCCACCTTAGGGCAGCTCTTCATTAATGTCACCAATGCCAGCAGCCTAATTGGGAGTCAGTGGGACCTGGGGATAGCAGTAGAGGACCGGGGCAGCCCCTCCTTGCAGACCCAAATTCTGTTGAGGGTCATGTTTGTCACCAGTGTGGACCACCTCAGGGACTCTGCTCGTAAGCCTGGGGTCCTGAGCACGCCAGCGCTGGCCATGATCTGCCTGGCTGTACTGCTGGCCATCTTTGGGCTGATCTTGGCTCTGTTCGTGTCCATCTGCCGGACAGAGAAAAAGGATAATAGGGCCTACAACTGTCGTGAAGCTGAGTCCACCTACCGCCACCAGCCCAAGAGGCCTCAGAAACACATTCAGAAGGCAGATATCCACCTGGTGCCTGTGCTCAGGGCCCAGGAGGATGAGACTGATGAACTTAGGCCATCTCACAAGGATACCAGTAAGGAGGCACTGATGGAGGCAGGCTGGGACTCCTGCCTGCAGGCACCCTTCCACCTCACACCAACCTTATACAGGACCCTGCGTAACCAAGGCAACCAGGGAGCACCGGCCGAGAGCCAGGAGGTACTACAGGACACATTCAACTTCCTTTTCAACCATCCCAGACAGAGGAACGCCTCCCGAGAGAACCTAAGCCTTCCTGAGGCCTCACTTGCCCTAGGGCAGCCACACTCGAGGCCTCCAAAGGTGCCTGGCAGCCCCATTGCCAGGCTGGCTGGAGACCAAGGCAGTGATAAAGGCCCACAGAGCCCGCCAACCTCCTCGGCTACTCTGAGAAGACAGCGGAATCTCAAAGTGTCTCCTGAGGGAGAGTCTGGTCCGCATCAGATTCTGAGGAGCCTGGTCCGGCTATCTGTGGCTGCTTTTGCCGAACGGAACCCTGTGGAGGAGCTCGCTGGGGATTCTCCTCCTGTCCAGGTACCTCTGGCATGGGCAAGCTCTTTTTCTGGTGATCGCAGAAGTGTTAGGAACCCCCCCCCTCCCAGGACATTAGACACCCTCATTTTTCATTCATCCTTAGACTCACCCAGCACATTGTGTTGCAGAAGTTATGGGCACAGTGGCCGGGGTGAACAGATCTTAACTGTCTGGTCCTGGACTAATTTTTTGTTCCTGAGTCTCCATTTCCTTATTGGTGAAGTAGGTATGGCAGTGAGAAGTATGTGCCTTGTGGAGTTGTCCTGAGGTGCAGCCAGCTAGTTCCTGTGAAGTGCTTATACATGTTTGGCACGTGCAGACACACAGCAAAGTGTAGTGACTAGGAATAAAACCTGTGGAGTAAGGTTGCCTGGGTTCAAATCCTGGCTCTACCTCTTCCCACCTGTGGCTCCTAGAGAAGTTACAGCTCAACTGTTGAAGGTCTTGAAGGTCTCCACTTTACCAACATCTTCCTCCCAAGTCTACATAAAAACAAAACGAATTAATAGTGGTAGCAACTCCTGGACAGCTGTGTCTGTGTGGCCTGCAGTACAGCCTCAGCAAATGAGTGCTGTCACCTCCACAAAGCACTTCTCCATCCCTTCTACAAAGCTGCTTCATCTTGGCGAGGCAACCTTTCTGTGAAGTAGTCAGGCCTGGGTACCACTGTCCCAGGCTCCAGGGGCTGCATTTGACTTGCCTGAGACCCCCAAAGCTTACCAGCTGGGTCCACAGAACGGAACAGTAGAAACAACCCTGCTAGTTAGGCAAATCCAAGTTCAAACAGAGCAACTTATAACTGTAGTCTACAGAGACTAACCTGTGACTCTGGAGTCTCGTTTTCTTCATCTACAGAATGGGACTCAGAAAGCTAAACTTGCTTGGTCTCTATTGTCCCGAAGGGAGGAGTAATGGAATGATGAGGGACAGTATGTTTCAGGTCTCTGTATTAACACAAACAGGAGTTCTCCTCAGGGATAGTGCTTAACATATCCTTAACTGTGTCTCTGACATCCAGAGAGCCATCCTGTGCTAGCCTGTGCATCAGAGACATATTTCTATGTCAGTCAGCTCAGGTTTCTCATGGAGCAAGGACACAGCTTCCTTTGAAACCCCGCTTCCCAGGAAACCCCTGGAGGTGGCTTAGCTATTCTCTTAGGGATCCTACCCTGGGGTCCCCTGCAAACCCAGAGGGACTTACAGCCAACCACATCATTCATTCACCCAGCTGCCTTTATTTTTTAATTTATTTATATATATATGAGTGTTTCATTCGCATGCATGCCTAAGACAGAAGAGGGCATCAGATCCTCTTATAGTTGTTTGTGAGTCACCACATGGGCACTGGGAATTGAACTCAGGACCTCTGGAAGATCAGCCAGTGCTCTTAACCACTGAGCCATCTCTCCAGCCCAGCCATTTGCCTTTTGAATGAATTCTTATGCCATGCCACTGGACATGACAGTAGAGAGTAGACAGTCTGCATAACACACTGAAGTGATGGACAGAAAGGTACCTATTTGGAATCAGTTGGAGGGTGAGAGCGAGATGCCCAAGGCCCAGGTCTTTTTGACAGTTTAGCCCCACAATAAAGTCAGATATGAGTTCAAGTTCCAGGCCTTGTTGCTGTGAGAACTGCAAAGCTCAGGTTCCATCCCTACAAAATGCATGGGATGATGTCGTCTTCCTGCCACTGTTGGGTTGTACAGATGAGATAGCTGTCACCAGGTAATTACTAAGCGCTACCACAGGCTCTATCAACAAGTGATTCACACACCTCAGCTCATTTAAATATCACAAGCACCACGTGACCTCCATCTCATTATTATTCCCCTACTGCTGAGGAAACTGAGGCTCAGAATCCAAAAGTGACTTCTCTAGGGTCATGGAGGTGGGAGGTAAGGCAGGAACAGATTTAGAATGTGAGTTCAACTCCAGAGTTTGGGTTTCAACTGTGAAGCGATTCAATGCCAGGATGCAGCCCTGGGCGTGGCCTTTAGGTTGCATTTACTGACTGTCACTTGGGTAAAAGGTAGCAGGTGTCTGCCTTGTAAAGGCGTTTGACCTGGTAGGGAGGCAGGATCTACCTGAGAAAGGCTATGGGATCCTGATTCTCCCAAGTCACAATGAAACAGTCCTGGCCATCCGGAAGCAGCATTTTTAGAGGTTACATCCCTGATGAGTCTGCAGAACATTTTTAGTATTAACATATCTAATTAACACTGACAACGCTATAGAGAGTGCAGATACACTTCAGATGATCTGTCTGAACATTCCCAAGCCATTGACCCCGAAGGAGAGCTCAGTCTGTCGAGACTAGGTCAGCTTCCTCTACAGTACCTTAGGGTGCAGGGCTGATAGCTAGACAATCCACACTTCTCCCACCTGCTGAAACCCTGTAATTTTTCTGGCCTTCAAGAACCCTCAACAGAAGCTGTCTTCTCCTGATGTCTAGACGCCCCCAGACTCTGGCGGAATTCCTGTGGAACCCTAGGTCTCAGCAAGAGTTCCTGGCACACAGCCAGAATTAAAAAAAAAAGTGTTTGCTAAATTGTCTGAAAGCCAGGTTTTGTGACGCATGCCTGTAGTTCCAGCCCTCAGGACTAGGCTAAGGCAAGAGTTCAAGGATAGCCTGCACAGCATAGTAAGATCCTGTCTCAAAGGACAAGGAAGCAAATGGACAACTTTCATAGCAGTACCTCCCTACTTCCTGCCTACTCCAAAATAGATTTGAGACCTCTGCTCCTATAGACCTCGCCCCTTCCTTCCCAAAACTCAGATAGTCTCTGTCACCCCTTTCCTAGCCTTCCTTGTAAACCATGAGCTTCCAAAGACAACAGGCGATCCCCATCTATGCCTGGCACAAAGAAATGCTTTTAAATACATGGCCATTGATTGACAGGGTGAGTAAGTGAATTGGTTAAATACATTTCTTCCCTGTACAATGCAGTCTTAACACATTGCCCACACAAACTGGCCAGAAGGCTTGAATACTGCTCACAGGGGAAAATAACTAGAAGACAATCCTTATCAAAATAACAACTGTAAGATCAGGAAATGCCTCTTTCACTCCAACCCTCAAAGTCCACCAGCCACTCTAGTTTGTGGGGATCACTCCAAGGGTCTCCATGCTATCTCCTTCAGCTGCCCAGGGCCTGCAGTGACATGACAAAGCCAGGAAGCGCCCTCCCCCAGGTCCCTTACTCAGTCACACAGGTCCATTCCCCCGCCCCCTATCTGATCACAGAAGCATCTGAAGCCAGAGGAAAAACTATAAAAAGAAAGCAGCAGCATTGAGGGAAACATCCGGCGAGGAAGCGTGCACGGTCGGAATTGTGTGGAGTCAACAGATTTTTCCTGTCTTGTAGCAAATCTCCCAGCTGCTGTCCTTGCTGCATCAGGGCCAATTCCAGCCCAAACCAAACCACCGAGGAAATAAATACTTGGCCAAGCCCGGCAGCAGCAGGTAAGCAATGCGCAGCACCCCACGGCACAGTCACCTACGGGCCCCTAGGCCACCCATCCCCCACTCTGGAAGCTCCATCCTGGGGCCACTATATTTATGATATTTACAGGTTTCCGTGTCGCTAAGGAAATTACCTCATCTCTTGCCTCTGACTGTCTGTCCCCTAGTTACTTGAATGGTTTGAAACCTGTAACTTTTACCTTTCTTTCTCTTGGCCTACAAACACACTTACATAAGGAGGTAGATGTGAGGGTGTGGCCCTCAGGACAGTCCTGGAGAAACCTGAAGGGGATATCAAATCCTGTTCTTCACGGTACATGGAAAAACATTTTCTTTCTGCAGGCTCAACATTTGGGTCTGTGGAAATAAAATGGCAATAGGCCAATGAAGAGGTGGAAAGCCAAAACATTTTTTAAAAATTATTTTACATTTGTTTATTTTGCATATGAGTGGGTGGGCGTTTACATGTGGAGGACAGAGGAAAACACGTGGGTGTCTGCTTTCTCTTTCCATCTTATAGGTCCTAAGGATTGAACTCTAGTCATTGGGTTTGGTGGCTAGTACCCTTAGCCATTGAGGCATTTATCTCATCTAAATAATATATATATTTTTTTAAATCATAGTTTTATACAACATAAAAGCCTTTAGTTGAAGATTCAAAGACCCATTTTTAAGGTTGGGTTCAGTGTTGCAGGAATACCTGTGAAAATATAAGTGGATAAAAAGGATATGAGCAAATTGAAATTTAGATGGGGGGGCTCCCATCAAGGCCTACCTGCATAGCTTTTTGACTGTTTCACCAAGCATTCCTTGCTTCCAAGTATGGGCTAGGTGCTTTTTGGAATGAGGGACTTAGAACCTGTGATCAAGCTAGCCAAGTCAGAGAGTTTTTTTATTGCCGACTCTTACGCAAAAAGTGAGGGGGAGGTTCAGGTCGTGTTTTTAGGCTTTCTGGTTGGCTTTGGAGGAAAGTTCTAATTTCTATGACCTACTTTGGGAAAGAAGTTCTAGATTGCTATCCACTTGCCTGGGGGTGGGAGCCCAGGGATAGGAGGTCAGAGGGGCAGCTTTAAAGGCCCTCCCTCTTTGGCATGCTTACCGGAGCCGTGACAGTACTCACATTCCAGAGTCACGGGTCTGGATTTGAATTCTTGCTTAATTGATTAGACCACGGGATCCTTAGACAAGCTGCAGAAATCTTCTCATCGGTGAAATGGGAATGACTCCTCTACGTGGGCCTGAGAGGTTCCAGTGAGTGAGCGCCTGTGTACCAATGAGCGCCTTGCACAGGGCAAGGCCTGGCTTAGGGTAGTTGTCACTGATACTCGCGGCTTGCTGCCTTCTGCCGATCTTAATAGCAGCAGAAACAGTCACAGTAGAAAATGAGGACAAACCAGTTAGGACTCGTGGGCCTTAGAGACCCTCTGGAAGACTTCTGCCCTGTAGAAATAGGGTCTATCCTGAATGACTGTGAGAGGTCCTGGGCATCAGTGAGACATGCGGCCCCCAGGTTAAGCCTGGAAGCTGGGGTGTAGGTACGAGCGGTTTAAGGATGCCCTGTCCAGTTGTGTCCTCACATCCTTTGCTCTGGGGTGTGGCTTAAGGAAGAAAGCCACAGTCACTCATTCCATAGTGTTTACCCAACACCCAGTGTGTGCCACCCCATGTTCTGAGCACACAACAGGAGAACAAGGAGGAGGGACGGCAAAAAAGCCCTGCCTGGCTGGTGCTGTGTGGATCACAAAGTTGACTGAAGAACTTTACTGCAAGCCACCCGGTACCACACCCATCCAAGTTGTGAGGGTCCAATAGTGAGCAACATTCCCAATGGCTTCCTATCTCTTCTGGATGCCTCCTATTTACCCTGTTGCCGGGCACTGTGCTAAATCTTTCACCTCCGGAGTCTCATTTTATAAAACCCTGTGACAGTCACTACATACTCTCCCATCTCGTAGTAGAGGAAAGAGTCACAGGAAGGCTGAGAATGTGAGACACAGTTCACCCTGACACAGTAAGCCAAGCTCTGCACCTGTTCCCTGTAGAGATGACAACGCTGCTGTGAAGACAGGTATGTGGGGATTCCTCACTTGAAACCTGGTTGGGTTTTTTTTCCCTCAGGGCTGCCATCCCAGACACAGACGGCCTAGGCGTCAGGCCTGGTGGCCAAGCAGAACCTGACTTGGAAGAAGGGCCCTTGATCCCCGAGGAGGACCTGTCTGTGAAGCGACTTCTAGAAGAAGAGCTGTGTAGCTTGTTGGACCCCCATACAGGTAAGGGATGCCCCGGGGTCCTCCCTGTGCTGTCTCTGTGTCCGTCATCTTCCAGTGCACCCGGGCTCCAGAGTTCTGCTGCCATCTACTGCGAAGACGGGTGTGGCCAGTGTTTCAGTTCCCCTGAAGAAAGTGGTTATTTCTGTTTGTGTATTTAGTTATGTGGTGGTATGTTTAGGTTAGCTATTTAAGATGGTTTGGTTATTTACGGGTTTCACTATGTCAATATGTAGCCCAGGCTGACCTTGAATTCTTCTTCAAAATTCTCCTGCCTCAACTCCCCAAGTGCTGGGATTGTAGGCAAGAGCCACTATGCCTAGCTTTCCTTTGTTTAATTACTAGGATTTATTTTTTTAATATGTATTTATTTTATTTTATGTCTATTGGTGTTCTGTCTGCACATTCGTCTGTGTGAGGGTGTTGAATCTCTTGGAACTGGAGTTCCAGAAAGTGATAAGCTGCCATGTAGGTGCTGGGAATTGAACCCAGGTCCTCTGGAAAAGCAGCCAGTACTCTTAACCACTGAGCCATCTCTCCAGCCTCCAGGTTCAACTTTAAAAAAAAAAAATCATTGATAAGAATAATAAACAGACTGGAGAGATAGTTTAGTGACTAAGAACCCTGGCTCTTCTTCCAGAGGACCTGGGTTCATTTCCTAGCACCCACATGGCAGCTCACAACCACCTGGAACTCTAGTTCCAGGGGATCTGACACCTTCTTCTGAACTTCACAGGTACTAGGTACACATATGGTACACAGACAGATATGCAGTCAAAACACTCATATATATATATATATATATATATATATATACACACATATACATATACATATAGAATAAATAAATCTTTTTAAAATTAAAAAAAGGACTAACATAGCACTAGGCTTGACTTAGTGTCATTACTGAGTAAGAGATCACTTTGTTGTTGATCAGTGTGCCAGGCACCGGGAAAGCCTGCACGAAGTCCTCCGGGAGTAGGTGATGTCAGGTGCGATATACAGGTGAACACCGCTCGGGAAGTAAGCAGGCTGCCAGCGTCTCTTCCTCCTGGCTGGGGTGCCCAAACCTCGGCAGCATCGACATAACTACACCGTTGCCTTTGGTGTATTTAAATAACCTTTCCCTCCAGAAAAGAGAAAACTCCTTGGTGTGTTAATTGAAGCTAAAGAATTTTTTTTTATATATAGAAAACAATTAGTTTTGGTTTGGTAGAGTGTTCCTGGGTTCATTCCCGAGAACCGTATTAAATGGGCCTGTTGATACATTCCTGTAATCCCGGAATTTGGGAGTGGAGGCAGGAGGGTCAGAAGCTCAGATCCTCCTCAGTCACAGCATGAATTCTGGTCTAGTCTGGACTGCATAAAATCCTGTAAAAAGCAGAACAGGAGGAGGAGAAGGAAGAAAGGGAAGGAGGAGGGAAAGACGAGGAAGAAGAGGAAAGCAAAGCAATTACTTTTAACAAATACTTTTAGCGCAGACCTTTAATCCCAGCGCTTGGGAGGCAGAGAGGCAGATGGATCTGTTAGTTTGAGGCAAGCCTGGCCTACAGAGTGAGTTCCAGGATAGCTAGGGCTACATAGAAAAACCCTGCCTTAAAAACAAAACAAAAGACAAACAAAAAACACATAATATGAATTTTCATTCTAGATTCTGCCAGCCAAGCACGCTGAGTGGCATCTGGTTTACCTCCTTTAGGGGACCCACTCTCTCCCTGGGCATCCATCCTCTTTCTGCAGCTGATTTACTTCTCTCATGTTCCATCTGGATGCAAAGCATTCCAGGTTTTACCCTGGAATGGGGGCTAAAGACCATAACTAGCATTGACAGAGTGCTTTTTAAGTGCAAGTCACCTATTGTAAATTTCTCTGGAGAAAATATGAAGAGAAAGGGGCTATTCGTAATCCCCATTTCATAAAGGAAAAAAAAAAAAGCTGAGGGTCAGGAGTGTTTAATAATTTGCCCAGGGTCATGCGGCTAATAGCTATTAACATAGGCAATATGGCTCTAAATTTCAGAGCTCTGCTGTTCAGTATGATAGCCACTGGCCACTGATGGCTATTTAAGTTTAAATGAAGTGAAATTAAATAAAATGAAATATGGAGTCCTTAGTCACACCAGCTCCACTTCACGGGCTCAGCACCCACATGCAGACGGTGGTCAGCTATCACTGAATTCTACCACTGACCAGCTGTGGCTGGAACCCATGGGCTCACTCAATCCTTGACCTGTCCTGCCTCTCCACAGCCCAGAAGGCACTTGGCAAAGTGACTCTGGAAGAAGGAAAAGGGGTTGGGAAAGACTTTGCTATACAAGAACTGGATGGATATACTTAGGACTGGGGACTTGGTGATTAGATTTAAAAACAAAACAAAAACTATGTGAAGATGTGAGCATAATGGGGCTGATATGACTCAGTGGGTGACATGCTTACCATAAGTTTGAGGACCTAAGTTTGGATCCCTGAAACCCATGTAAAAGCCAGGTGTGACAGTGTGCTTCTGTAATCTCAGTGCCTGGGAGGCAGAGACCGGAGGATCCCTGAAGTTTGTTGACCAGCCAGCCCAGCTGAACTGTGAGCTTTAGGTTTAGTGAGAGAATCTGTCTCAAAAAATAAGTTGTAAGTCAGGTTTAGTGGCGCATGCCTTTAATTCCAGTTCTCAGAAAGTAGAGGCAGGTGATGCCTGTGAGTCTGAGACTTGCTTGGTCTACATAAAGAGTTCCAGGCCAACCTGGGCTACAAAGCAAGAACTCACTTCAAAAAAGGAAAGAAAGAAAGAGAGAGAGAGAAAGAAAGAAGGAAAAAGAAAGAAAATGGAATGAGACATCCAATGTTGACTATGGTAGCCCACACACACATACACACACACACACACACACACACACACACACACACACACACACACTGATGAATATTTTACTACTTGACATGAACTCCCGGAATTCATAATGGAGGTTGCACAGTAAACTCATCTCTCTCTATTTCTTAACAGAGATTTGGCTCTCTCTCTCTCTTGTTTGGCCTTTGCTTTGGGAACAATTCATGTTTGTTTGTTCTTATTTGAGAAAGAGTCTTATGTAGTCCTAGCAGGCCTAGTACTCTGTGTGTAGTCTATTCTAATTCTGGAACTCCCAGCAATCTTCCTGTCTCAGCCTCCTGAGTGCTGGGAAAGCAGGCATTTGTCAGCACATCCAACCTTTAGAATTATTATTTTGAGACAGAATTTTCTGTTGGAGAAATGAGAAAAGAAATGTTGAGGTGGCATGAGAATCTAGGGAACAATTTTTTTTAAAGCCTCAAACACCTGGCTGTTGCTGACGCTGCCACCGCCCTGTCCCTTTCTCAGGACAATCCTCAGGCAAGCAGCCCCTTTTCAGCTGAACACTAGACCAGGATTTCCTGCCTTTGCAAGAGTTACAGTGTGAGGGGGGAGGTGACAGGGGCCTCATAGTGACAGTGCAGGCCCTGACAGCCCTGGGAATCCCAGAGGCGGATGCCAGGAGCCTCCAGGAGCAAGAATAGCATGTCAGAGAGTAGGTAGTGTTGGGAACTACCAGGGACTTCAAAGTCACCAGACCTAGGTCTAGGTTACCTCATGGACAAGACTTCTTTGAGGGTCAGTTTCATCATCCTTAAAAAGGAGCTAAGACCCTTGACCTCACATGCCTGAGTAGGTGAAATGAGATAGATACGCAATTTCTTGGCACGTGAGCAGTTACTAAGTGGTCATTATTATTTCTTTCCTTTTTTGTTTGTTTGTTTTTGAGATAGCTTCTCATTATGCAGCCCTGGCTGTCCTGGAACTTAAAGCATAGATGAGGCTGGCCTCAAATTTGCTGTGACTCTCTTGCCTCAGTTTCCCAGGTGCTAGGATGCTGATGTGTTCCTCCCTACCAGGCTAATTCTGTCTGTCCTCATGCTCCTCCTAACTTAGCTCTTCCAGCTGCTTTGGTCAGCAGCTTTCCTGCCCAGGGAACTTGCCTGTCCCTTGCCCAGGCCTCTTCCGTCCGGTCCCCCTCTCACCGTAGTGTGTCCCTTGCCGTTTCCCTTTCCTTCTTTGTCCACTGCTCTTGGTCTGCTTACAGCCCCACCCCACCCTGCTTCCCTGCCCTTCCCTGCAGATCCTCACCGTGTCCCTCCTTCCTCTGCAGGTCTAGCCCTGGACAAGCTGAGTCCTCCTGACCCAGCCTGGATGGCGAGACTGTCCTTGCCCCTCACCACCAATTACCGAGACAACTTGTCTTCCCCTGATGCTGCAGCTTCAGAGGAACCGAGAACATTCCAGACATTCGGCAAGACTGCGGGACCTGGACCGGAGCTAAGCCCAACAGGCACACGCCTGGCCAGCACGTTTGTCTCAGAGATGAGCTCGCTGCTGGAGATGTTGTTGGAGCAGCACACGGTGCCAGTGGAAGCTGCATCCGCTGCTTTGAGGCGGCTCTCGGTGTGCGGCAGGACCCTCAGCCTAGACCTGGCCGCCAGTGCAGCCTCGGGCTCTGAAGCACAGTTGGGTAGAAAGAAGGCAGCTGAGGACAGATTTGGCTGTGGCAGGAATCTATGAACACGCTTGGCTGGGATGCCTTTCGATCCAGGGACTGGGTCCCCTGGGAAATGTTAGGGCACTCAGGCCTTGAGGATCTCAGGGAATGAGCTGGTTTCTAAAATTGTAGATTTCACTGGCCCCTAACTTTAGGGTGACTGATGCTGTGCTATTCCCACAGAGGAGGCAGGAGCCCAGGACTAAACAAGCAACTGACTGGAGCAGACTTAGTAGTGGACTGGGTAGCTGAGCTTTATGGAAGACAGGGACGGCTTGTTTTTCTCCCAGGAGTTTGTGGTAAAACACAGAGTGTAAAGAGGTGGCCCTCGGGAGGAACAGATGGCGTAGTATCATGAGCAGAGGGAGAGCCTCACTGGAGACTGAAGGTAGGGGCTGGTTCCTGGGGGAGCCGGGCAATGCTCTCTGACCTACTAATAAAAGGAAAACTGCAGCTCATTCTGTTTTCAATCGACAGGAGGGAGGACAGAGTATCAGAGCGAGGGCTGTTTGTCATCTAGCTCCTGGCCTGAAACTCCTGTTGGGTCAAGGTAGGAGTGGGTCACACCTGGTTCACAGTGACAGGTACGCAAACAATGGGCGTGTGTGTCCTTGACCCCACTCCACTATATGTTATCCGACAGTATGCTTCTCAGATGGAAAATCAGGACTAAGTAAAGCAAGACTGTAAATAGGGTATTTATATGAGCCAGGCACTAGGCTTTAATTTGATTTTTTTCCCCCATGCTAAGTTGGTGATATTATTTTACCCATTTCATAGAAACAAAGCTTGGAAAAGTTGAGTGTATTCCCCAAGACTGATCAGGAAATAGAGACCCAGGATTGGTGCTAAGCCTGGCCCAACACCAAAGCCTGTGCCATCAACCATGGCACTAGATTGCCAACCAAGGAACAGAAAAGGAAAAGTCCCTGAGATGAAGGCTTGCAGATAGAAGGCACTCAGGTCCATACGAGCCCATGCTTACAAGCACAGGGTAAAAGGAGCTTGCATCTGCCCAGTGCCAATCCAGTCCTCTTCCAGGCTTCCGATGCAGAAGTCATCTTACCTGAAGCCCCAGCTGGGGAAGTCTTTCTCTATTGGCAGGCTGGAGTCTAAGAATCGATGCCCCAGAGGATGACTTGTGAACTAGGACTGACAGCAGCCATCCATCCAGGGGTGGGAAGAGTGAAGAAAAAGCTAACATTTTCCCAAGGCTTTTTGTTCCTGGAAATTTCCAAGCAATCATGGCTAGTTTAGGGTAGTATGGAGGTTGTTCTGGACACTGAAGGCAGACGATATCGTCTGCTTCACCTGTCACCTTCAGGAGCTCAGTGGTCTTGACTCTCACTG
This sequence comes from Psammomys obesus, assembly GCF_907164565.1. Lineage (NCBI taxonomy): Eukaryota > Metazoa > Chordata > Mammalia > Rodentia > Muridae > Psammomys > Psammomys obesus. The sequence continues at coordinate 499,210 of NW_026596040.1, read as the reverse complement.
GTAGCTGGGCCAGCCATAGTCCCATCAAGGGCTGATGCCTGTCACACTTAGAATGTAGTGGTTATTCCATCTTACATATGAGACCTGAAGATGTTAAGCATTTCAAAGGCAAGGTCTGGGTCTCTGATCATCTCACTCCAGGTCAGGGTGATCTTACAAGACCTGTGGTTGTCAGTCTGGCTCACAGAGCTGTTGGGTTCCAGGCCACTAAGAGAGGCAATGAAAACCAAGCAAGAAGGAGCTCCAGCTTGTCCAGCCAGATGCCTGGCACAGATGACACTTGAAATACTTGTTGAGTAGATATATGAATGAATAAATGGGTAAACAAATGCTTCAGAGTTTCCTTCCACTTATGTTGGTGCTCCAGGTAGAAACTGGTGGTGGTGGTGGTGGTGATGGGTGGGGGTTCTAGTTCTGCTGTCTAAAGTCAAAATTTGAAGACTATAGCACAAAAGTAGACCATGCCGATCCCAAAAGTTATTAGTGGATTTGCAGGTTGAGGAGAGATGGAGTGGCGGATGACTTAGGAATGCTGGAACCATAGATGAGACTCAGTTCATGGAAACACTAAATCAAGCTACGGGGTGGTGGCGCATGCCCTTAATCCCAGCACTCAGGAAATAGAGCAGGCAGATCTCTGAGTTCGAGGCCAGCCTGGTCTACAGAGTGAGTTCCAAGACAGCCAGGACTACCAGAGAAACCCTGTCCTGAAAAAAGAAAGAAAGAAAGAAAGAAAACCAAACACTAAACCATTGCATCACTCTAGTCCTAAAACTCCAGGCTTTGAATCCCTCCATACCAGACAAAACTTTGTTCTTAAACATTTTTATCTGAGCAGAAGATACAAGATCCCCAAGGAAACATGTGACCTGTAAAAGTTCATACAGCATGGCTCCGAGACACTGAACCATTGTAGACATGAAGCCTGAACGTTTCACTGTTTCATCTCTTCATGAGAGTTCAGTATAACCTTGAGTTCTTGACCCACCTGAGTCCACCTCCCAGGTACTGGGATTACCGGTGTAAAAGAGCTCAGCTCTCACTTTATCCATAGCCAAGGATATGGAAAGATGAAACAATGGGTGACCTGCACAAGGCCACACAGCAAGTTTGTTGCAGAGCTAGGATATGGGGTCAGGGATTTGGAATCTAACATGATATTCTACATCACAGTGGGTTTTCCTTTCTTCCTTCCTTTCTTCCTTCCTTCCTTCCTTCCTTCCTTCCTTCCTTCCTTCCTTCCTTCCTTCCTTCCTTCCTTCCTTTCTTTCTTTGAAACAGGGTCTCATCAAGCGGCAGTCATGTACTCCTTTAATTCCAGCCAGCACTTGAGAGGCAGAAGCAGACAGATCTCTGTGAGTTTGAGGCCAGCCGGGTCTGTAGAGTGAGTTCCAGTATAGCCAGGGCTACACAGAGAGACCCTATTTAGAAAAACCAAACCAAACCACCACCACCACCAACAACAAAAACAAAAAATCAAACAGGTTCTTACTGTGTAGCCCTGGTTGGCCTGGTAGACCAGAGTGGCCTTGATCTCACCAAATCTGCCTTACTCTGCTGCCTGAATGCAGGGATTAAGGACATTGATCACCATGTCTGGCCACTTACATCTTTAATTTTTATTATTTCTAGTGGGTGTGGGTAGGTAGAACACACACCACGGGCATGTGACGGTCAGAGGACAACTTGTAGAGGTCAATTCTCCCCTACTACCAATCCAAGAACCAATCCAAGCATCCAAATCAGGTTTTCAGGCTTAGGGCCAAGCATCTTACCTTGCTGAGCTACTCATTTGACATTATTATTATTATTATTATTTTATTATTATTATTATTATTATTAAGATAGTCTCATAGTGTAACCTAAGCCAACTTGGAACTTACTGTGTAGCCATGGACTTGAACACCTGGCAATTCTCCTCCATCAGCATCGTGAGTGGTGTTATCAGACATGTGAACCACCATATCTGGCTTCCATCACAGGTTCTTAACCTATGGCATTTGAGCCTCCAGATCTGAGTGGCTAAACTGCATGCTGAGCAGGGATGGGACGCATTTTCCTTTGGGCTGGAACAGTGCTTTCACTGGATTTTCAAAGTGACTCTCACTCCACTAAGATTAAGGACCACTGCGGCCTCTAAATCTGTCCTCATCCTTCCCTACAGAACTCAGTGAACTTCTGGGCAATGCTGTCTCCTCAGAGTGGGGGTGTAATGTGAGAGCTGGTGCTGCACCCTGCATCACATGTCCCTTCCTAGTACGCTGACACCAGCATTTTCCCCTGCAATAGGCTCAGAGCAAGGCAGTACATATGGTGACAGAACTGGGTGTGCTGAACAGGAAGGTTACAGAAATTTCTTGACATCAGCCAAGATGTCAAAGCTGAGGCTTTGGACATACTTGAAACAGTTTCCACCAAGATGGGTTCTGTCCCCTGAGAGACAGGGAGAGCAGGCGAGCCAGCCAGCACTCAGTTAAATGTCGTCTTAATTTGGAAAGCACAGAGGGACATTATTTTTTTTTAAATCAATAGTCAACCGTTCTCCAGCACCGAGAGTGTCATGCAGTGTTCACTCAGCCTGGGGGCAGCTCAGATTGACAGGCAGCCTTCTCGCCTGTCACCCACTGTCAGCTTGGCAGCGCACTGACCCTACCTCTCCTCTGGCTGAAACAAGAATGAGACAGCAACATTACCCTCGGGACTCTGGAGGGAACCAAATTCCCAAAAGTGATAGGATTGGGGAGGAGGGAGACTTAGCAGAGGATCGACTTGGTACATCTTATTTACCTGCCAAGTAGGTCAGGGTTGTCTAGTTCCTCCCAAGAATGGTGTATATATACTATGAAAGCATATATAAACATCACTCAATAAACTTGCTTGCTTGACACACATGGTATACACTCACTTATATAGACCTATAAGATATGATAAACATAATGAAATCTATACACCTAAAGAAGATAAACAAGAAAGAAGACCTGGGGTAAGATGATCAATCCTCACTTAAAAAGACAAATAGGATGGGCATTGGACGTAGGAGAAAACAACAGGACAGGAGCCTACCATAGAGGGCATCTAAAAGACTCTACCTAGCAGTGTATAAAAGCAGATACTAAGAGTCATAACCAAACCTTTGGCAGAGTGCAGGGAATCATATGAAAGAAGGGGGAGTTAGTATGACGTGGAGAGGATAGGAGCTCCATAAGGACCAAATATATCTGGGTACAGGGGTCCTTTCTGAGACTGATACTCCACCAAGGACAATGTATGGATATAAACCTAGAACCCCTGCTCGGATGTAGCCTGTGGTAGCTTAGTAACTAATTGGTTTTCCCTAGTAAGGAGAACAGGGACTATTTCTGACATGAACTCAATGGCAGGCTCTTTGACCTCCCCACCCCCCAAGGGAGGAACAGCCCACTAGGCCACAGAGGAGGACTTTGCAGCCAGTCCTGAAGATACCTGATAAAACAGGGTCAGATGAAAGGGGAGGAGGTCCTCCCCAAGCAGTGGACTTGGAAAGGGGCAGGGAGGAGATGAGGGAGGGAAAGTGGGATTGGGAGGGAATGAGGGAGCAGGATACAGCTGGGACACAGAGTTAATAGAATGTAACTAATAATAAAAATAAAAAATTAAGAAAATAAATAAACTTGCTTGAGTCAGAGTCTCTCATTGAAGGCCTTGAACTCAAAATAATCCTCTTGCCTCAGCCTCTTGAGTGTTAAGATTACTGACATAAACCACCACACTTGGCAATATTTTGCATTTCTTAAACAATTTTTTTATGTGTACTGGTGTTTTGCCTGTATGTATGTCTTTGTGAGGGTGCCAGATCTTGGAGTTACATTTGTGAGCTGCCATGTGGGTGCTGGGAACTGAACCCGGGACCTCTCAAAGAACATTCAGTGTTCTTAAACTGCTAGGTCTTAAATAATTTCTAAGTGTCAGAAGTAGCATAATGATCAGAGAGAAGAAAGGCATAGAGGAGAAAGGCATAGAGAATCATTCATCCATCCACCAAACAATTCTTTAAAACACCTACTATGTGTGGGCTTGTTGCTGGGCACGGAGTACATAGGGTGCACAAAATCACCATTTGTTGAATAAGCATTTGCCAAGCATCTCCATGTCCTGCAATCACTGTATTAACAATCAGATCTAATGATCTGAATGGTATCACGGCTTCCTGAATGGAGCATCAGTACAGCTCTGCTCAAAGGTCTCACAGCTAAGGGACTGGTTCCATGGCCTGGCCTGGAACCCTGCATCCCCCAGTACCCAAACCTAGCTAGCCTTGCTGTGGGGCCACCTCCCTGTCCTCGTCTCACATTTTCCCTCCCTCAGGGCACTGATGAGTCATTAATAGAATTTTAATGGCAGCACAGCAGTTCAGGCCTGCCCATGCTGCCTGTCCCCTGGGGCTGTACGGAGACTGCAGTGATTGCATGGAGGCTACAATGACTGCACAGCCACGGCTTTGGAACCCCTGACAACATCTCTTACGACTTCTACTGTCCTCTCCCCAGGCAGAGGCTCTTCTGAGACCGGAGGGGTGAGAAATACCCGCCCCCAACTTGGGTACCCAGAGCAGACCGAGCTGGAGAGGTTCCTTGCACTATCACTGCAGTTCACCGGGATCCACTGCTGGCATACATGGTTGGGGAAGCAAGCATGGCTCTGGGGACCCAAATGACCTCAGTGAGACTCCTTGGAACGCTGGTGGTGACACTTCTCTGGGCTTCTTAGAACTGACTATTCTGATGTATATTGTGAATCAATAAAAAGGGGCCAGCTAGGGCAATGCTTCCCAAACTTATTTGACTACAGAAACATTTCGTATGTATGTATGTATGTATGTATGTATGTATGTATGTATGTATGTATATATGTATGTATGTATTTAAATTTTGCCATAGAGGTTAGTGTCCTGCAGGGCTTCACCTTGCATGGGACACTGCTCTAAATGCCCATGTCTAAGGAACATAGTCTGTGGAAGGTGGCATGTAAAGCGTCCAGTGGGGGTGAGGATGGAGTATAGGGCAAATCTGAGAAGAAAGCAGGGAACGGGGGAGGCACGGGGTCTTCAGGGGAAGGAAGGTACTAGAACACTATAGCTAAGACCTCACAGAAGTTGGGAGAAGTAGGGGTGGGCTGAAGAAAATGTGAATTGTCTTCCCTCCCAAAGCCTCCCATCTTTGAACTGACCATGCTGGCCAGGCAAGGAAATAGTTGCGGGGGAGTGGGAGAAGTGGAGCTGATCCTCAGTTCCTCCCACCCCCTACCCACAACCACATTTCTGCTATTGAACTTGGGCTAATTTCCAGAAGCCAGGGAACAGCTATTCACAAATTCAGTAATTGGAGTCATTAGTGTTGACTCAGAAAGTAATTTTTTTTTTCTAAGTCTCTCTCTTGGAGAGCTTTTAAGACCCTTTCAATTGGTTAATGGAGAGTTTAGAGAGGAGGATGGAGCCTCAGCTTCCAGCCCGCCCCCATCTCCCTGGCTTCCCCCAACACACTTACAAAGGCAAGATTGAGAGATAATCCACCATCTGTTTTATTAAGCACTTCTGTATTCCTAGCTGACCTTTCCCAAAATGGACTCATGGCCTCCACTCTCCACATGCCTAATCTCTACTGATATCTCCACATCTGCAGGGTGATGATAATGTTTTCAAATAACACTGCAGTATGAACTGGTAGACCAGAAGTCTGGGCTGGAGTCATGATGTCAGCTTTGATCCCCATCCTGGCCTGGTGATTCTTTATTTCTGGCAGTGGTGGTTAGGGTTCAAGACAGGGTTTCTCTGGGTAATGGCCTTGGCAACCCTGGAACTCATTTTGTAGACCAGGCTGGCCTTGAACTCACAGAAATCTGCCTGCCTTTGCCTTCTGAGTACTGGGATTAAAGGGGTGTGCCACCATGCCTAGCAGGCTGGTGACTCTTTAAGGCCATGGAACTGCAGGCACTACTCTGCCTTCAGGAACCCAAGCAAGGGTAAAGTCTTTTCTGCAGTGGAAAGGTTGCACCTCATTCCTTTAAGGCAGGGGGCACACACTACAGCCCTTGGTCTACAACTGAGGAAACAATGTTGGGAAACCACGTCACTGCTTCCAGGTGGCACAGGCAGACCAGTGGCAAAGCCAGAGCTGGGTCTTTACACGCACTCCTCTTCTTTATGGTGCTGGAGAGGTACTGATGGCTTCCCGGAAGGTGAATAGTGAACTGGCCTCTTCTTTGGGACTCAAGTTGTGGTATTTCCGAGAACTCTCAGGCTCCATCATTAATATGGAGGACTGAAAAAAACCCGAGCAGACATATGCAAGCATTCAGGCAACCCCTCCCCCATATCAGATATGAAAACGATCATGAGCCTATTGGAGATGAACAAGGTGAGAATGCTGGGGCAACTCAGAATTCCCCGAGCTTCAGACACTCAGGGAACACCTCTGCACTTTTGCCACGCTTCTGGATCTGCTATTATATTTGGCATTATATATTAAACAAATCACTAAAGCAAAGCATCAATTTCATGCCACGAAAAACCCTGTAAAGTTCCGAAGGCATGCACATGTCAAAGGTTTTTGGCAAACTATGGTATGGTCTAATGGTGAGGAAACTGAGGCACAGGTACAGAGAAGGTTAGTTATTTGTTCAAAAACAAGGTGAAGGTGACAAACAAGGGGGTCTCTGAAGGAATATTTCTGCCAGGGTTAAAGTGAAGAAAAGGCCAAAGTCATGCACCTGAGCACTAACCAGAACTGCTACAATACCCAATCTTTGCCACCAACCTCCAGCCTACCCTCTTCCTAGCCCGCATGGCACTGCCAGGGCTGAATTTTATCTCACCTTAGCCGAAACCCAGTCTCACGAGACTCCTTTCCAAGGATGGTACAGGCCTGCCAGGGGCTCCATGGTTGACTCCAAGATGGCCACTTCTGCAGAGGAGGCCAAGACTCCCAGTGCTTGAAGCATGAGGGAGGCCTGAGGCACCTGCCAACAGGGGGTTCAGGCTACAGAGGGAAGGGCTGGAGAAAGACTTCAGTCCTGTTGTGGCCAGGTGGCTGGGCCCTGGGGCTACAAAAAGAAGTGACAGCAATGCTTACTCAAGCAGTTCTCAGAGCAGGGGCTTTGTGATAGGCTCTCTCTACACAGTCCTGTCTGTCCTGTAACCTACTATATAGACTATACTGGCCTTGAATTCAGAGATGCACCTGCCTCAGCCTCGAGTGCTGGGATTAAAGGTGTGCCCCAGCATGACTGTGGGGCATTGACTTCTTAAAGGTTCTGATTCCTCTGGCACTGCTAACGGGCCCAGCTCAGTCAGTGGGACTCTCATAGCCCTAGAAAGGTAGGTCTATTGAATACTTACCACGTGCTAGACTCTGCTTTGCTTTTTTTATTTATTTTTTATTTTTAAGGCAGTGTCTTGCTATGTTACCCAAGCCATCTGGGAATGTATGCTTTGGCATCCCAAATGCTGTGACATGCACCACCATGACTAGTTATGTTAAGACCTTTACTGCTGAAATTTAGTGCTTAAATAAGCTAAGGAGTTCTACTGTTCTACTGTTGCTCTGACTGTTAGAGAAGAAACGTCTGGAAAGCATGGAGTCCCAGTTTAGTGTCAGCAGAGGTCACAACACAAGTTTACTTCACTCTGAAAGCTGGGCTTCTAACTACCACTGGGGCCAGGACAAGGAGACCTGGGCTACTGCCCTTGTTTGTCCCAGGGCACTGAGCTTGGAATGAACATGGCCTTGACTTGCATTACCTGCTGCCTCCACATTAAAGAGGGTCCGAAGCCTTTCCTGGGCAGGTTCATTCCCCATAGCTGCTGACTGCTGGTAGCACTTCACAGCCTCTCCCAGATTCCTCTGTACACCAAGACCCTTCTCATAGCAAATTCCCAAGTGGAACCTGCTCTGAGAGTCCTAAAAGAGAAGACAGACAAATTGAAGAGCTGGGACGCTGGGCCAGGAGGGAGGTGGAGTCAGGCAGACACACTGGTCCTCATCTGTGCAGCCTGCCACATTCCAAGCTCCTCAACCATGAAATGCCAGAGGCTCAGTCTTGCCTAGGGCATTAGGTTCCTCTGCCCAGGGAGACTCCACCCTGCCAGCCTGCTTCCCTGACTTCACCTGAAAGGACAGCAAAACAAAAACCAGAGCACAAGCAAGAGGCCCTGGCTCTCTCTCCTCAGACATGGTGCTCCTCTTTGAGATCAAAGAAGTAGGCATTAGGAGCCTGACTTACACAGCTAGCCTTTCTGGCTTCCAACCTGTGTGCCTCAGCTTCCTCACTTACAGGACAGGATAATAGGGAAACCACCTGCTGAGGTTGTCCCTGTATCAAAGTGCTAAGGTCAGTGCCACTAGCATCATATTCCCCTCTGGTTATTCACACCACTGAGCTCTCCTCACTCGCTAGAGAGCTCGTAACATAATTAATCCCCCCCTTTTTAAAAAAAAAAAAAAAAAAAAAAAAGTTTTGCAGATTCCCAACCATGGTTCCATTTCTCCTCTGTGTTCCACAGGTTTCTGCTGCATGCTCTGATCCCACATTTGTGACATGCAGGCCAAAGTCTATAATAAATACAGTAGATTTGGAGCTGTAGGCCAGGGCAGAACAAGGCCACAGGCAATATGTAAGCCCTAACCCCCACAACACTACTCAGTATAAGCCCTTAGTGACCCAGTTTCTGGAAGGTTGAAGAGTGGAAGGGCTGTGTCCCAACACAGTGCTCCATAAGGAGCGACAGATATCCCTTTGTACCTGTCTCCTTTTGGCATGCTAGTCTGACCCTAGCAGGCCAGGTGGTTCAAGGTGTACCTGGCATATGGACACCAGGCCCACTCTGGAGGAAGAACAGTCACAGTGTGGTCACTGGCTGGGCTAGCTGTCCTCTTCTGTCAGGTACAACAAATACTATGGGCAGCACAGAGTGGCTAAGGCTAAGTATTCTGATTCAATAATGCTGTCAGCCTGCCGGTCAGAGAACAGAGAGAAGCAGTGGTGTCCTATGCAGGCAGGGCACACTGCCTGCTCCAATCCAGGACTCCTGACCTTCCAGGAACAAGTAAACACACATACTCATCCAATAAGCTGAGCAATCCGAGGAACCACAGACCACCTTGGCATTTCAGTGATTAAAAAGCTCTGAGATTGTCTACACCCAGAACAACTGTTCACACTCAGCGCTCCTGAGATCCAAGTAATCATTCCCCTGGCATTCCTCCTCAGCATCCCATGGAAACCATTCCCTGTTGAACAAACTGCCACCTGAATGGCAACACCAGGTCAGATAACCAGGTATTCCTTTCTCTGTATGTCTCTGACATCCCCACCACGATGGCTAGTCATGGGAACCGCTTACAGAGAGCTCTCATACCTGCCATCTTGGTTGATTCGCCCACCAACCCTGTGAAGTAGCAGATATTAAGGTAGGTATTTTGCTGGGCACAGTGGCACACGCCTGTAATCCCAGTACTTGGGGAGGCAGGGGCAGACCAATATCAAGCTGTATAGACCAGCTTGAGGCCAGCCTGGTCTATAAAGTGAGTCCAGGACAGTCAAGGCTCTACAGAGAAACCCTGTCTTGGAGGGGGGGTGGCATTTTATGCTTATTTTACAGGGAATCAAGAAGTGATATGGTGAATATGTAGCAACAGGCCGGGAGGCTGGTAGAGAGGAGCCCTGCTGTGAAGCCAAACTTCACAATATCTGCAAGAAAGGATTCCCATCTTCACCTGAGCAGTCTTTAAAGCTCAGCACCCCAGTGGCCCTGTCCAAGGTCATACAGTGGGGCGGTGAAAACTGTGGCATTATTGAATACCATTATTGATAGCATTATCATTTCAAGGCTCCTGGAAAACATATCATGAGCCCAGAGCTTAGAACGAGTTCCCAAATCCCTTTTCTTATCAGACTTGATCCCCAATATGCGCGGACCAGAGATCTCATTCGTACCCCATTGCTGGCTGCCAGCCAAAGGTATTTAACAGCTCTCTGCTCATCCAGGTACGGCTCCTTGGTAAAAAGCACTCCAAGGAAGGCTTGGGCCTGTCAGGGAGGAAGGAAAAGAAAGACTTGGTCACTCAGGCTCTGTGTACCTCACTTAGGACAGACCCACCAGTGGCACTCACCTCTGTTAAGCCAGAGTCTGCAGCCTGCTTCAGCATAGACACCGCCCTCTGCCGCTCGGGGTCGGACAAAGAGCCTGAACTTTGTAACAGGCACCGGGCATAGCGGTACTGAGCCAGCCTGTGGCCCTGGGTGGCAGCCAGGTGGTAAAAGAGGATTGCCTGGGGCAACAGGAGAAATAATCAGTCTGCAGGCAACCTGACAATTTTTTTGAATGAAATTTTAAAAATTCATTCAAATAAGTACATAATCATTAATCAGGTTAGTCAGGTAAAATGCTGTTAAGTCAAAAATTAAAAACAGAAACCCAAAATAGAAATTGGCCTGCCTCCTAAAAAGCACTAGGATTTTTTGTTGGTATTCTGATCTATTGTCTTTTTGAGAACAGGTCTAGATCTAGAGTTCCTGCAGCCTGTTACCACCTATTCAGCCCAGATTGGACTGTGTGGAAATCCCCCTGCCTTGGCCTCCAGAGTGATGGAATTAAAAGTGTGTGTTACCATGTTCAATTAAGATCATTCTTTGCATAAATTTACACATGTATGTTTGTGTCTATGTCTATACACTCCTTATTTTATTTTGTGCCCATGGGTGTTTTACCTTCATGTATGTGTGTGCATGTTTGTGCAGTGCCTGTGGAGGCCAAAGAGGACGTCAGATTTCCCAGAACTACAGTTAGAGATGCATGTGAGCCATCATATGGGTACTGGAAATTGAACCTGGGTCTTCGAAAAAGCAGCTAGTCTGTTTAACTGTTGAGCCATCTCTCCAGCCCTATACATTTATGTATGAATATACACTAGTACAGTGAAAGAGACATAACTACACTAAGAATATCTTTCCCTGTTGATGTAGATCTGATATATTATTAAGTTCCCACAGACATTTAAGAACATTAAACTGATTTTCCCCTTTCCCTTCACATACAGCTCAACAACAACAACAAAAACTCCGTTTTTTTTTTTTTTTGGTTTTTCGAGTCAGGGTTTCTCTGTGTAGCCTTGGCTGTCCTGGAGCTCACTCTGTAGACCAGGCTGGACTTGAACTGACAGAGATCCACCTGCCTCTGCCTCCCCAGGCTGGGATTACAGGAATGCACCACCACACCCAGCTTTCAACAAAATATTTTGCATATGACACCCTTGCACACCTATCTTTCTATTTCACTATTAGTTTATTTATCAAGGCACAATCTAGGCTCTGAGAGTGCAAAGAAAGGCAGAGTGCCTGCCCTCCTTGAGTTCTGAGAACATTTCTTTTTGTTGTTGTTTTTTGGTTTTCGAGACAAGGCTTCTCTGTGTAGCCTTGGCTTTCCTGGACTTGCTTTGTAGACCAGGCTAGCCTTGAACTCACAGAGATGCTCCTGTCTCTGCCTCCCTGAGTGCTGGGATTATAGGCGTGTGGCACCGTGCCCCACTTCCTGAGTACATTTCTTTAAGTTACTATATTTTACTTTGGAATCACAGCTAGGCTCCAACAGTCAGGGAGAGAGGTGGAACTATTAACCTCTTTTGCTTACTGCTCATTATTTGAGCTCACTGGGTCTGGGGATAGAACAGTACCTTGCTGAGGTCCCTGGGGGTGCCTCTGCCATGCTCAAGACACAGGCCCACATTGTACTGTGCTTTGCTGTAGCCACGGTCTGCAGCTTTCTGGAAGTAGGAGAAGGCTGCTGTGTAGGCTCCTGTCTTTATATTCTCTGTCCCTGTAGGAAAGCATGAAGCACAAACACAGTTCCTACTGTGACCTTGTACAGCCTCAACCAGACCCTCAGGGCTGCTCATCTTCTCCCAGAATCTACCTTTTCTTCAAGTGTGCAACATTGACTTCCCCAGCTGGCTCACAAACCAGAGAGAAATGTGGGTAGGATCAGGGGCTTGGTGCCAGACATGTCATGGCTCTGCTTGCTTATCTGGCCAATAGTTGAGTTGCCCTTTGGGAACAACCCCTCCCCTGGGCTATCAATCACATTGCCTGTGTACCCATAAATGAGTCTTTGTCGGGAGTGTGAATCTTAATCAGATTGAGAAGATTCTCAGAGAGGAAAGAACCCTTAAGTATTCTGACCGCAGCGACCTTGAAACACTGGCAGCGCTGGCCCTGGATCTCTGAAGCTTTGTTGATTCTGGGGGGGGGCTCGCCCCCCACCTAGGCTCAGCAGGTCAAGAGACCCAGAGATTCTTGAGCTTATAGTAGCCAGAGAGGACTTCCATGGCAGGCTTGAATCCCACAGGTGATCCTGCTCAGCTAGTCTTATGGGGCAATAAGAAGCCTTAGCAGAAGATGGCCCAACACTTGACTGACATGTTAACTCTGAGGCGGGACTCAACTTTGCCAGTTTTCATCTTTGCTCAAATTGTGTCCTGCCTGAGACCCTGTGTTCGGTGCCAATCACCAGGCCTCCCATCATTCCTGCTCTAGAACCTTCAGATCACACTTGGGTTTAAACTCTTTTTAGCACTTTCCTAATATACCAAACCTTTGTCTATAGACGCAGCTGTTACAAAAGAATAAGCCCTGTCTCCTCAATTATACTGTAAAATCCTCGAGGCAGGCAGAACAAGAACAGAGAAGTAATTTTGTATGGGATGAAAATTCTACATAAATGCAAAATATGATTATAGCTTGTGCTGCCTTTGTGCTCTGCCACAGGGCTCAGCAATTGCTGAATAAATGAATATATGAATGGAGGAATGGGTAAGAGGGTTCTGAGAAGAACCTGTCCCTCAAAGTCATAAAAAGCCAGCCAGGAAAAAGCCACATTCCACTCAGCAAGCAGAGTTAAACTCACTTCCCTGCCTCCTGAAGTCACTGTCCAGACTTCAGTCACAGAGTCCTCTATTCTTGGGAAGAAGACACAAGGAACAGAAGTCCCCACCTGCTCAATAGTAACCTGGTTTCCTCTATTCCTCTGGTCTCTGCTTCCTGCATAAATGGTTAAGCCCTCATCTCCTCGTGCTTAGTTCTAAGCAAGTCTTCTTGCCCTGTCTCCCGCCTCCCTTCTTGGCCCCCTCAGCCCATGCTGGCCTGTAAATAGGCACACAGAGCTTTGGAAAAGTATGTCAGATCACATGACCATCCTTCCTGCTCCAGTGGCTTCCTGTCTCACAAAATCCCTTCTCTCTTCTTGGGCTCAGAAAACTTTACTGGACCTGTAGCCTGCCTGCTTCCGACTTCATCCCTCTTCCTTTCTGTGAGCCCTAAGGTGCAGGCAGGCTCATCTCTCCTTTGTCCCTTAGCAAGTAAAGCTCAGCGCTGCCTCAGGACCTTTGCCCTCACTTTTCTTCTGCCTTCACAGGACAGGATTTTTAAGGAAGCACATGCCATTCGACTGAAGACATTTTTCACGCTCCTCTATAACAGATAGCCTATAAGTCCTGTGGCTTATGTACCTCCATGGAGGGAAACTTCAAGGTCATGCCCTTAGAGGAAAGGAGTGGTGCTCTAGCTTACTATCTCCTTCCTCTCAGCTGCCAAGAGTATATACAAGAGGGCAGGAGCTGGAATAACTAATTCAGAACCCAAGACGAGAGCTAGTTTTAAGATTGGCTGAATGAGTCAGGTGGTGGTGGCAGTACATGCCTTTAATCCCAGCACTCAGGAGGCAGAGGCAGGCAGATCTCTGAGTTCGAGGACAGCCAGGCCTGTTACACAGAGAAACCCTGTCTCAAAAAATAAAATAAAGTAAAGAATTGGCTGAACCTATCTAAGTAAGGATGGCTCCCCACTGAAGCACTATGCCACATCTAGTCTACGAACTAGAGAGAAGATAAACCTCTCATTTAAACTGTTCTCCATTCTGACTGTATTCAACCCAGCCCATGTCCTTTCCATGTTACTCATTCTCCTGCCTTGAGGCAGGGAACCAGGTACCCAGGAAGTTGAAAGCGATGGCAACACTGAGCTGAAAGAGTTGCTGGATGTAAGTCACAGCCTCCTCTAGGGGAAGAGCCTTGGGCTTGTCTTGTTCCTGGAGAGGAAACAGGAAGCAACATCAGGGTATGGTTCACTTGGATCTCTACCCACCCCCGAGTGGGGTGCACATCCAAGGTACCAAACCTGAACCGTACATTTTTTTCTCCAGTGGGGTGGGCCTCATCTGCCTTTGCCTGGGATGTGAAGTGCCCAATGTCATGCAGAAAGCCAAAGTCGCTGGGCTCTGCAAGGAAAAGCAGTCATGGAGAGAAGGGTGCGATTTCTCCCTTCTTTTCTCTCCTCGTCTGCCCTGTTTGTGTCCTGTAACTCTCAGTCACCCCAGAAAGCAAGAGGCCTCACAGGAATGACAGCTGGTTACCTGGGCACACAGAGCAACAGAGGTCCACCTGGCAGCCCTTCCCCCTTCTGTGGGTGTTAGGTTCATCCATCCCACAGCCCCACCCCGCTCTGTAGGTATTAAGTGAGGTCTCACCTTTTTCAGATAGGTTCAGAAGGTCAGCTCTCAGGGAGCTGTCTGCAGGAAAGCACTGGGGCAGAGCTGGGGGTGCTTCCTGGCCCAGCCTCGGTTCCCTGAGGCCAGCGTTCCTGGGAGCTGGGCAGTCAGGCCTGGGAAGAACATGCCTCCGAAGCGCTGGAGAGAGCCAGCAAGGTCAGATGAGAAGGAATCAGTTCTTGGGGGGGGGGGAGGGGGGGGGGGAAGGGGAGGCAAGGGCAGTTGGCCCAGTCAGTCCTCTCTGAGATCTGGGAGGCCAGAGGAAAAATTGTGACTCCTGAGACCTCCCTATCCACTCCTACATGGCTGGCCTTCCTCTACAGAGACCCACCCATCCTTATGCTGACCCATCTTATCCATACTTCTCCTAAGCACAAATCACTTGAATTCTTGCAGTGGCGGAAAATGCCTACCTCATTCACTGTTGTAGCCTAGCAGCCAGCTCCCTACCTGATGCTAACACTGACAATCTGTTATCAGAGGGCAAGAACCAATACTCTAGCCAATAATACTATGTGCATACTATGTGATAAGTCCTTGACACATAGTAACTTATTTGGTCTTCCCAAGGAACCCCTGTTGTACCATTTATTATTACTCCATTTTACAGATGAAGAAACTGAGGTGTGGGGATATTAAAACTGATTTCTTCGGGGACACAAGAATAATTAGTAAGCAGTAGTTGTGGGCTCAGAACTCTTACTCTAGAGCAGGCTACGTGCAAAATGCACACTCAACAGATTCAGTTACTGATGAGGAAAAATTGTGAAACTCCTGAGACACCTCCCTCACAGGTTCAGACTGCAGGACTGAACCTAATTAGTTGAGGATTGGGAAGGAAGCCACACCCATGGTGTAAAGTAGCCTGGGCCTTAGGGCTTCCTCTCTGGGAGGTGATAGAAGGACACTGATGAGCACTGAGGGGCAGGCATGGCCCACGCCCATTGTGGACGGCACTTCCCCACACTCCTCTTCCTCTGACTTCAGAAAGGAAAGGCAAAGAGCTGCTGTGATGGCTCTTTTCCTGAGGTGTGGCCAGAGATACTTCCTGGCCCAGAGAAACTCCCACCCTGCCCCAGTTGCCCCTTGAGGGTCCAGAACTCACAGGAGTGTGGGTGCCACCAGGAAGAGGAGAGGAAGCGGTACAGGGAACTGTGCCAAGAGCTGCGTTCAGCTGGCTGAGGTCCTGCTACGGGGGATGCGTGGAAGTGGATCTGCCTCGCCAGGTGCAGGGCCAGCACGGCCAGAGTGCCCTGGGAAAGAAAATGGTACATCAGGAACACAGCACCCACCAGTCAATCATCATCTGCTTGGTTGCCTTCCCTGACGACCTGGGCAGCTCCACACTGTGTACCTTCACAGCACTTGAGCCTGGCCTTTGTTGTTCTGTGGTCCTTTTCAATTATTCACTTAGGGTTTGTCACTCCTGCTTAGTCTGTAAGAATAACAGAGGCAGGGACCATGGACCACGCACATTCTGGTATCCCTGGAGCCCAGGGTAGTGTTAAGTGAGAGTAGGTACCTAAAGAAAAATGGATGCTGAATGCATGTGCTAGTAAGGGACAGACTACAGGGGTCTAGGCAGACCTAGAGGTACTGTGGTAAGTTGGAGCTTAGCCTAAAATACAGGGACAAGGTGAGTCCCCAATAAGGCCACGAACACACATGTACAAGTGGAAGTTTGAAAAGCTGACTCAGAACAGCTGAGTTGCTCATCCCTATCTTCCTGTGCTGTGCTGGAGACGCTCCAATACTTCTTTGCTGCCACAGGAACTATGCACCATAGCAAGTAAGACAGACAGTGCCTGTGCCCTCATGACATTTCTATCTTTGGTTGAAAAAGACAAAACCAAGCCGGGCACAGCGGCACACTCCTGTAATCACAGCACTCCCAGAGGCAGAGGCAGGCATGTCTCTGAGTTCGAGGCCAGTCTGGTCTACAAATTGAGTTCAGTACAGCCAAAGCTACACAGAGAAACCTTGTCTCAAAAAAAAAGAAAGAAAAAGGCAAAACCCAAACATACAGAGAAACAAATACAATAACCTAACAATTATGCTAAACATCAAGAAGAAACCAAACCAGAAGGCTACACAGAGCTTGAGAGGGAAGAGTACTAAAAAGCTTCCCTATGTAGCGGATGAGGGAGCTGCAACCAGGAGGAAGATACCATCATTAGGAAGCAAGGTGAAGTACACACAGTGTTGGAGACAGTTTGTGTGCAGGACTTTCCATGTGTGTGGTGGTGACACACCTAGAGATGGCACCTCTGGGATCTACGCCAGTTCTCTAAAGAAATTGATGTGGAATTGATCTAGGGTTCAGATCTTTGACAAAATGGAAAAATATTCCCTTCTCTATGGTATAATCTGCCTCTGGTCCACAGAAACCCAGATAGCCATGTCTGTATCAAAGAGATATTCCATTCGGCTCTGCTGATGACACCAAATTGCAGGTTACAAAAAGGTGTGTGTGTGTGTGTCTGGATAGCTCAGTGGTTAAGAACAGCTCTTCCAGAGGACCCAGGTTCAATTCCCAGAACCCACATGGAAGCTCACGACTATTTGCAACTCCAGTTCCAGGGAATCTGACACCCTCACACAGATATACATTCAGACAAAACACCAATGCATATAAAATTAATTAAAAAAAAAAAAGTGAGGCTCAGAGGGGTCAAGTCACTTGTCCAAAGTACACAGCATGAAGTACGAGGATGGAATGTAGTAGAGCTGAGAGTGATAATGCGCGTCCGTTTCCCTCAGAATACCTTAGAGCTAGAATCTCTACACGGAACACTGCCTATGCATCCAGATTCTGCCCTATGAGACCTAATGTTTGCTTTGTTCTGTTTTGTTTTTTGAGACAGGGCTTCTCTGTGTAGCCCTGCTTGTCATGGAACTCACTGTGCAGACCAGGGTGACCTCGATCTCAGAGATCCACCTGCCTCTGCCTGGGATTAAAGGTGTGCACCACTATCACCTGGCATGAGATCTAATGTTTATGATGTACCCCTGACCTTAGAGATCAAGTTCAACAAATATTTACTGAGCAGCTATTATGCATTAGGTTATTCTACAAGATAACTAGGTGAAGCAACCATGTGGAAAAGTTTGAATGTCAGGCCAGTAAAATCAGGTTCTACTTAAGGGCCATGTGAGATCAGGTACATTACTAACCCAAGTGTCCTTGTATATGAACTGAGGGTTAAATTCTCCTCGCAAGATTTTTGTAAAAATTAAACAAGATAATGTGAGCATACAGTTCACGTTGGGAAGTCATGCTATCTATCAGCAATTTATTATTGTTTATGCTAAATTCCATGTAGGCAAGAATTGCATCTTTCTTGTTCTCTGTTGTGTCCTTAGTACTTAACTCAGAAGTGTTAAATAAATGTCTATCGAATGGAGAAGAACAAATGGAGAAGAACAAATGCACGGCAGAGGCTGGAGGGATGGCAATATTTCTGTGAACATGCTCAGGTCACAGGCCTCACATGTGGATACACTCTTGCTCTTGTTTCTACATTAGGGTGTTGTCCCATGAAAGATCATTCTGGACTAGGAAGGTACAGGACTGGAGCCTTACCCAGGAGATGGCATCCTGCAGAGTGTTTGGGGAGACATGAGCAGACATCCTGTGAAAGACATCTTTCCATCCATGGCACTTTGGGTCCCTGCTCCTCTTTGGACTTTGGGAGCCTGACCTAGATGACACAATTAGAATCTATTACATTTCTGTACAAAATGGGAGCAGGAGGCCACATGTGACAGAACTTCAGTCTCTCACCTGTCAAGGTTAGGCCTAGGGAACAGCAGCAGGGTGGTGGTTGTCTGAGGCCCATCTGAAGTGGTGGGCCTGGGTGTTAGCCCTCGGAAGCCAGGTCCCAGCAGGCGGGGAAGAGCTGTGGGAATAAAAAGGGTCAGTCATCCCAAAAGGGCTGGATTGCATAGAGATGGCCTCCATAGTCTTCAGTCTGTGAGGGAGCCTTATCCCGGGAGCCCAGGATTCACTGACATCTGTTTGTGCAGTGTTTGCTGGAGACGGAACCCAGGACCTCTAACATTCTAGACAAGCCTTCCACCATTAAGCCTGGGCGCCAAGCCCTGGCAGTGGTTCTGAAATCAGGGTACAAACAGAAATCTTTGGCCACGTAGGGCATCCCGGGGTAACACCATCCCAGAACTAATAAAGCAAGACCTCTAAGGATGAAACATGTTTATTTGGAAAAACTTCTCGCAGAGTTCTGACGCAAGTGGTAACTCCTGTTCTAGAAGGTCACATCTGTAGGCAAACATTCTCACAGTACAAAGCACGTGCCTCTACATTACCCGCTTCCCACTGGCGCTCTTTCATTGACTCCTCCCCTTCCAGAGCTCCCCCCACTTTGTTCTAACCTCATCTCAAATTCCAAAGGCGCCGGATGCCTCAAACTGAGCCTCGCCCCTATCTATGTCCCTCCTTCCACGGGTCTGACACCACCCACTGCCGCTACGGCGATGGTCCCACAGATCACGGCTCACTGCACTTCCGAGTCAATCGCCTGCTGGAACTTGCCTTGCTGACGACCCCTACCTCGCCCCAGGAGCCCTGTCAGGCGCCACATGTCGTTGCCAGCACCATAGAGAGCTCGCAGCCGCCAGGTCCAGGCCAAAGGACGGGACAAGCGCCGCAGCGGCCGCGGCGCAGTCCCCAGCGGCCGAGTCCCCAGCCAGCCAATCAGCAATGAGTCCTGCCGGAAGGATGGCGCTCTAGGGAGGAAGTGGCGGGTGGGGCGGGCCTGGCGCTGGCGAGGTGAGAATTACAAGGACGTAATGCGGATGCGGGGACAAGGTGTTGTCCGGTGTCGCCAAAGCGGAGACACGACGGTACGGGGATCCCGGATGGTGACCGATTAGTGGCCTAAAGTACCCAGGGCAGGTTTTTGCCCCCAGGTTATAGCGCTGGCTTTGTTTCTCTTTACACTTACACTCTCCACGAGGCAGGAATGAAAGGCAGAGAAAATCCTCGCCAGCGGCCGGGCAAGAATTCCAGCACAGTTAGCAGCTGTTTAAGACCGTTTTCTCTCTTCTCAGCCATAAGCTATTGTTTCTCTAGAAATTTCACTAGAAACCCAGTTTACAGATAGAGGACAAACTTACCTTGTGCAAACCTAGTGGCACCTGGTTTTTACTTTATCAGATTACAGTTCCATTCAATGAACCACTCATAAAGTTGATTTAACAAAAGAGAGAGAGAGAAGTGGAATGGTTCTCAGGGACATTTTAAGATTAACCACCAAAGAGGTATATGGCTAATACGAAGACAATTGCTACTCTCCCTTGAGGAGTCCATATTTCCACGTTGGTATTGCCTTCTGAGCCTCATGCTTAGGCCTATGTTAAAGTTATTTCTAATAAAATCTCCAGATCTTCATCACCTTGGCTAGTCCTGAAATCTTTTTGGCCTGTAAGCCAGGAATCCTAGTTTGGCCTGAATCAAAGTTCCTAAAAAATTAGAAGTCAGGGGAAGAAAAAAAAAAAAAAAGTTAGGAGACTGCGGGCTGCTAAAGTTAACAGTGTAGCGCTGTTTCCCTGTGCCCTCAACTGCTGACATTCTGTTGTCTGGGCCCCTGCAAGGATAGGATCAACTAGAGCAACCTTGACTATTTATTCCCATTCCTGTACCCCCAGGCTGAGACCTTCGAGTGGTTGGTTGTTCCTTTCAAAATACCTAAAGATTCACGGCCCTCTTCAGTGTGACCGCTCCAGTCCAGTTGCAGCCAATGCTAGTTTTTGTAAACTGGTCCCACTTTGATCACTCTGGAGTCCTTTGGGGAGAAAAAGTGAGGTGTTCAGACTTCCTCTCTCCTTCCCCACAATATGTGACTTTTAGGTGGGTGGAAGTGTCTGGGGTAAAAGAGTACTGGTTGTACCTACTCTTAGACCCAGGCATGTGGAGTGAAAGTTGTGTTTATCTGTTAAACAACCTCAAGCCATATGTCAGCCACCATTCTAGGATCTGAGAAGACAGATTGATAGACAGCATTTGTGGCCTCCAAAAATTCATGGCTCCAGTACATTAAGAGTAGGCTGAAGTGGGGTATAGCGGCATACCCTTTAGAAGTGGAGCAGGAGGATCAGTAGTTCAGGGACGTCCTCAGCTACATGGT
The DNA here is from genome assembly GCF_907164565.1 of Psammomys obesus. Taxonomy (NCBI): domain Eukaryota; kingdom Metazoa; phylum Chordata; class Mammalia; order Rodentia; family Muridae; genus Psammomys; species Psammomys obesus. Next base: position 478,492 of record NW_026596040.1, on the reverse strand, counting down.
TCTAGGCCAGCCTGGGCTACATGAGATCTTGTCTCAAAAAAGTAGAATCTTGACACTAATTCCAGTAGTTGGGGGCTGGGATAGGAGGATCACAGATTCAAGACATAATGAGTCCAGGCCATTCTGAGCTATAAAGTGAGATCCTGTCTCAAAAAGAGAGAACAAGGTCTGTAGGGGTCTCAGAGTCAGAGGCCAGGCTTATCCTGCACAAGGCCAAGTTCAGTCTCCAGCACCAACAAAAAGCAAATGGGCCCCGGTCCCACAAATGCCACTTTGAATACTAGCTTTCTGATTTCCTGGCTTTGTTACTGTTGCAGGTTCGAAAGCACACTAAGTCTGTTATCTGTAAACTAGGGAAAAGGATACCTTGTGCAGTTGTGAGAGTCAAAACAACATAACTGTTTACGAAGGAATGAACACAGTGTCCGAGAAATAAGTCAGTATTAATTATGGTGGTGGAGGAGGTTAAGCAGGGAACTATAAATAGTATTTTAATAAAAGCATGAGCAGTGGGTGGGGAATATAGCATGGAAGGATTCAGACATGTTGTTTACATTTGAGTTGGGGCTTTTAAACTTGAGTAAGTTTATTAGGAGGAGAAAGGGCATTGCAAGCAAGAGAAACCACATGAAAGTCCAGGAGCCTGAACATGGGGAGCTATTCAGAAATGTTCTTGCCTGAGGAGTTGGGACAGCCACCTTTCATAGTCCATGTGCTGCCTGAAATAAAACAAGTGCTGGCTTGGCTCTGCTCCTTCTGGGTCTTCCGGGCTCTTCTTCCTCTCAGCTGCCTTTAGTTGGCTTTCTTCCTCAAGGCTCAGCCTGATCTCAGGTCTGCCGTGAAGACTCCTGAGCTCTCACCACCTCTCTGCTTTTCCCAATCCCTGTAGTCCTTAATTTTTACTACACAGTTTAGCAGTAATTATATGTTGTCCTGTTATTTAATTATCTCATCTATGCAAGTGTAGTCTCTTTGGTTCTCTCCCTTGGGGCAGGGGTGGCAGCTTCCCATTTTATGTCCGACATGGGACTTAACCCAGACCATCAGCCCACAAAATATGTTGATACAATATCTGTTAACTGCACACAGCCACAAACACCAGACCCTAATTATTGGATTGAGCACATACTGGCCTGTCTGAAGTTAGTTGAAGAGGTTTGAACAGAGAATAAGGTGTCTGCCTCCATACACAAAATGGCTTTACAGCCAGGGGTGTTGGCGTATGCCAGCAATTGTAAGTCTTGGTTGACTGAAGTAGATGGATTGTGAGTTCCTGGCCAGTCAGATAACTAGTAAGACACTGTCCAGAAGGAGGAAAGAAGTGGCTTCAGGACATGACATGGCTATCACATTCATGAACTCAGCAGCTGTGGTCTGCACCTCATCAAGCCAGCTAAAATTCTGATAAAGTTCAGAGAGGGGCTCTCCAGGAACCACCCTTTATTTGAGGAACTGTTGGCAGTTGATATCTGCTGTGAGAGGGAAAATTGCATTTTTGAGGATGTGGCCTCTGGTGGGTTTCTCATGCTCCAGGGGGAAAGAAGGACCATTATTTCCCCCCAGAATCTTGGGAACATCAAGAGACTAATTGAGTGAGTATTGTGGAGGAAGCTGGAATCTTCACATCCATTCACTTGTTCAGTGCAACCCACAGTAACACTGTTGGAATGACATTGACTTTTGCTCTTACTAAAATTGTCAAGACTTGAAGCCATCAGCCATTTTCTTCTGCTGCTCTCACACTGTGTCTTTTTTGGATTATGGCCCAAAGTCAAGTTGATTCGATCTTTCCACAAAGACCAGCTGTTGTCATTAAGAACCTATTGTCTAGGTACTTAGTAAATCACTTCTTGTGATGTGTATACAAGCCACTCTGTTCCTATAACAGGGAGTACTGTAGACATTTGTTGTTGCCTTTATTTTTGTAGACATTTTTAATTTGTACTAATCAAGTTTATGAGAGTTTATTCAGTGCTGGAGGATACCTAGAGTTATTTATCAACTTAAAAAAATGGATGTGGCCCGCTATGATGGCACATGCTTATACTCCCAGCACTCAGGAGGCTAAGAGTCTGAGGCAGGAGGATTGTCATGAGTTAGAGGGCAGCCTAGGAGACCCTGTCTTAACAGCAAAACAGGTCAAAGCAGCTTGTTTGTGCAGATGGGCAGCAGTAAACACAGAGATACATAACTGGTCAAAGTTGAGAAGTGACTGAATACTCAGCTTTAAATGATGGTCTTCCAACCCACAAGGATGAGGGAAGATGTCAGAAGAGGAGGTAGACTATATAAGAGCCAGAGGATGTGAAATGCTCTCTTCAGGCATGACATGACTGTCACATTCAGGAACTCCACAGCTGGGGTCACCTGCATGAGATAAATCCAGCTAAAATGCTGATATAGTTGAGAGACATGCTCTCCTGGCCCCCCTCCTTATTTGAGGAACTGTTAGCAGCTGATATCTTCTTCGAGAGGGAAAATTGTTTTATTTTTGAGGATGTGGCCACTGGTGAGTTTTCCATGCTCCAGGGAATAGTCCCGAATCCATACACACATGGCCAGCGCTAATTTAACTTTGTAGGCTAACAAAGGAAAAAGAAGACTTGAAGTTGAGAAGGAGATGTGTTGGGGAGATACAGGAAAGGTTGGAGAGGGAAGTGGGGAGTATATGTACATGGTCATATTTCATTGTATACATGTATGAAATTCCCAAGAATAAAGAAAATTTATAAAAACAGAAGAATATGGTCCCTGAGGAAGCAATGTAGTAGTGCAGACAAAGCCAGCGGGCAATTAAAATACATACAATGGCCTGGAGAGGTGGCTCAGAGGTTAAGAGCACTAGCTGTTCTTCCAAAGGTCCTGAGTTCAATTCCCAGAAACCACATGGTGGCTCACAACCATCTATAATGAGATCTGGGGCCCTTTTCTGGTGTGCATGTGAACTTCTTACATAATGGTTCAGAGTATACAAAAGTAGAACTTGTAAGGTGTCTCAAAAACTAGGCCTGGAACCTGTACTGTCTCTTCTGCACTCTGTTAGTTTAATCAAGTTACTGTGGAAGGGAAGACACCAGACCATGAATGTGGTGTGGTTCTTTAGAAACGGAAAGATTCTACAGGAGAGGCTGTGCAGGAGCCCCATATAGGATGACAGTAACAACTTCTTTATTTTTCTTCTTCTTTCTCTTCCTCTTCCTCCTCTTCCTTTTCTTCCTCCTCTGTCTTCTGTGTGTATGCCATAGAAGGACATTGACTATCTTTCTTTATCACTTTCTACCTTACTCCTTTAAGACAGGGTCTTTCACTCAACCAGAAGCTTCCCATTAGGGTAGGCTGGCTAGCCAGCGAGCTCCTAGGATCTGCTTGTCTCTGTCACCATTCCCTCATGTTGGGGTTGTTATAGGTGTGCATAGTTATGCATAGCTTTTTGTTGTTGTTTCAAGATAGGGATTCTCTGTGTAGCCTTCACTGTCCTAGAACTTCCTCTGTAGACCAGGTGGGCCTTGAACTTAAGAGATTTGCCTGCTTCTGCATCCAGAGCTCTGGGATTAAAGGTGTGTGCCACTACCACCTGGGCATGCACAGCTTTTTACATAGGTGCTAGATATTTGAACTCAGGTCCTCATGCTTGGGCATCAAACTCTTACTAAACTATTTCTCCAGTCTCCACAGATTGACTTCTTTCAAATGAATGTGGGGCGGGAGATAGAGCTGGGGCTAGGAATGTAGCTCAATTGGGAAAGTGCTGGCTGAGAATGCATGGATTGTGCCCAGTTCCCCAGGACTTCATAAACTCGGCCTAATGGCACATTTCTGTAAGCTCAGCACGGGGCAAGTGGAGTTAGGATCAGAAATTCAAGGCCATTTATCCTCAGAAATGTAGCAAATTGGAGGTCAGCTTAGGATGCATGAGACCCTATCTCAAAAAAAATAAAAATAAAAAAGATGGTAAAGACTGTGGGGAGTATGTGTGTGTTTAAGTAACTGCTGTGTGGGATAGATTGGATCTAGGAAAGAGGTCAAGTCCTCATTGTCACCCTGTCCCTTCTCAGCCAGGAACTTCACATTTGTCACTGAAGGCTAAGTCATTCCCTTCAACATGGGTATCAGTTTTGTTTTTTTACAGGATTTTCTTTTTTAATGCAAACTCTTTAAAAATATTTTGTTTTGCTTCATTTATTTTAAAAGAACATTTTGCAGGAAACCTGCCGCCTGGTAGGAATCTGGACATGGGGTTGGTCGGTGGTCAAGCAATTTATACTTGGGTGTGAAGTGTGCTGAGGAAGAACCTGCTGGCAAGGAGCAGGGAGCATGGCACTGACCTCTCAGACAAGAAGATATATGAAATTGAAATTATCTTTTCATTACCAACGAAAAGGTAATGTAGAAGAGGGCAGAGAAGGTCGTTAAAAGAGTTTTCGCTATAGTAAAAAGTCAAATAGTACTAAAGGGTTATATCAAAAAGCAGTAGACCTCTGCTGCATGCCCTCCACCCTCCAGGCTGGCTTCCTGGAGGCGGCCGTTTTCAACTCTTTGAAGGGTCAGGAAGCTGGGCAGAAGAGCAGGGGTTGTGTGACATTCAGTACCGTGCTCCCACTGACCGCCTGGTTGTCTTGGTCAGGTTAATTATTGTTTCCTTCAGTTCTCTCATCTGTATCATGGGACTGATGAAATAGTGCCCGTCTCAGAAGACACAGTCAATGAATGATGACTACATATGATGATGGAGGAGTTGGAGGGAACTTGAGAGCCACTGTGAACATACTTGGGTTTAGTCATACACCATACAAATAGCTCTAGGGCGTGGTTGTGACTTAGGGGAAAGGACAAGAACCCAGGCTCAGTTGAAGAAGTTTGAGCTTTTTTTCTAAGAGAAATTATTTGTTCCCAATCCCATTCTTTCATTCCCCGTCTCTTCTACAACCTTGTCACTGTAATTACCCTGATCTTCATATCAAAGCATGCATTTCTTCACTAAGTTTTTGCTTTCCGCCTATGAAATATACACAAGCCTTTCCTATCTCAGCCAAGTCATTAATTGATCCTCCTGCTTCTTCAATTATCAGTCTGTTTCTTTGTCTCCACTACCAAATTTCTCAGCACGAATGTTGCCTCTTGTTTCTGTATGAATCCCTGGATTTTGGCCTTGTTGGCCACTTCCATCTCTGTCTTTATACTGCACTGGACACCAGGGTCATCAAGACCTGCCTTATTGGCCACCAGGGTACATTTGGACCCACAGTGTCTGAGTGGGTTGAGCACATTACTCCTTCAGTTTTACCTACAAAGGCTCACCCTGCCACTTCCTTATTTCTGTCCGTGTTTCTTCTAGCATCTAGGAAAGCGACCTTGAACTCCAGGTTGGCTCTACTTTCATTTGTCTTCCGCGTGTTAGTTTGCACTGTCATTGTTAATACTGAAGCGTCACGGAAGCTAGCATCTGTAAAAGTTGCGTCAGAATCTGGAGGGGTGGGCATGGATATCTGATGAATCCCAAAAGCAGAATATAGCTGGAGCCCAAGAAAGACCAGAAACGTGGATTCCGGAGCCAACAGAATGAGCTCCTCCCCAGCCTGCCTTTTGGATTTCTTGTGATCTGTACAGACACCCGAAAGGTGTCAGACACTCCCACACCCAGCTGATCACCAGGTCCTTCAAAAATTACACTCTTGCCTCAGGCACTTGGATGTGTGTCTCGTCCAGCTTCCCCTGAGATTTTGGCCATCTGAGGTCCTAGTTCAGATACACCTGCTGAAGTTCTCCAGGTGCATAAGGCTGGGGAGGCGCCTCAATTGGTAGCATGCTTGGAAGCATGCACAAAGCGCTGGGTTCATTCCTCAGCGCTGAGAAACCTGCGTGAGGTGTGGCACACCTGTGATGCCGGCAATTTTCGAGGTGGATGCAGGTGGTCCTCGGCTACACAATAGGTTCAAGGCTAGCCTGGCTACTTGGGACTCTAGGGGAGGAGGGCTGGAGGGATGGCTCAGCGGTGAAGACCACATCTTCCTGCAGAGGACCCAGGTTCAATCCCCAGCACCCACATGGTGGCTCACAACCATTTTTAACACTGCTGCATAGACATACAGAGGGGCAAGATACTCATCTACAGAAAATACAATCAATTAATCTAAAGTAAGTAACAAAGAGACTAGTGAGATGGCTCAGCAGATAAAAGCACTTGGTCACAAACCTGACAAAAATCTCTACCTCAGAGACCCACATGGTAGAAACAGAGAAACTACCCCTGCAAGCTACCCTCTGACCTTCATGTGTGTGTTACGGCATGCAAACGTACATGCATCTCCTGCACGTACACTCAGTAAATATAGTTTAAAAAATAATGACATTTCAGATACTGGGGAGGATGCAGGTTTCCGAGGGCTGGGGAGGTAATCTCATCTGGCCTCAGCCAGACCTCAGAAAAGAAGACCCTCAAGCACGGTTCCCCTCCCAGCTCCCAAAGCTGTCACTACTAACTGAGGATCTAGGTGTGGCTGCCATTGAAGAGCAACGCAGAGCATGGGAATCCAGCCTTCAGAAAAGCTGGGGCAAGAGATGTAGCAAGCTCTGCAGTGCTTCCAGGAGGTGAGAGAGGTGAAAGCGGCATGCTTGGGGCTTCGTGCCAGGCTCAGACTGGGGCCTTCCTCAAGTGCTGGCAGCTAGAAGCCGGAGGTGCTCCTGATTCTGCTGAGCCCCTGTAGGTCCCTCTGCACCCTTGCAAGCATTTCTCATCAGGCTCTGTGTGTAGGGCAGGGAGTTTGGCTTCCTCAGTTCCAACAGGTCTTCTCTCCCTGCCTGCTCCTGGGTGGTGGCCCTCCTGCCGCTGGAACGGCAGCTCCCACGCCCACCAGCACAGAGCTGGGGGTGGGGCAGGGAGGCCAGCCTCACAGCTGTTTGCTCCCAGGCAGCATGGCTAAGTAGTTCACAGCTCTGGCTCTGAGTCAGAACCCGCCCATTTCAATCCGTCTGCTGCCATCGCTATCTTTGTGGCCCTGGGCAAGTTAACTCCTTTCTCCTTCGTCTGTGCAGCAGGGATAATGATAGGCGTTGGTGCTGGCCCTGAGCTTTACTATGATAACGCAGAGAAAGCACTCAGCTGGGTCCACCTTCACCTCCTGAAGACAGGGCCCAGTACGTGTTAGCATCCCTCCCCTCCCGTCCTCCTCACTCTGCTGCCTGCTCCCTCCCTCTGTTCACATGTCCGTCTCCACCTTTGGCCTGAACTCCATCAGGTCAAAGATAAAACTGTATGTGTCTGTGTTCTTGGTGCCCAGCACAGGACCTGGCATATTTGATAATAGGGATATGAGTCTACTGTTGTAAGGAATTGATGAAACAGTTCAAAAGAACAAGAATACAGGGGCTGGAGAGATGGCGCAGCAAGTAAGAGGACCTGGGTTGGTTCCAGGCTCCCACATAGTGATTCCTAACGTCAGGGTATCTGACATACATTTCTGTCCTGCACAGCACTAGGTTCCCACATGATATACAAACGCAGGCAAAATTCGTGTGTACATAAAACAATACAAGAAAAAGCCGGGAGTGGTGATGTGTGCCTTTAATCCCAGCACTGGAGGCAGAGACAGACAGATCTAAGTTCAAGGCCAGTCTGGTTTACAGAGTGAGACCCTGTCTCAGGTAGAAAAATGCAGGAGGCAGAGGAGGGCCACAGGAGGGTGTTGGGCAGGAGATGGGGAGGGACTTGTCCTCAGAATTTCATTGGTTTTGATGGTTCACCTTCCGGTCATTTACTGCACTTGAAGAAGTTTCTGTCATGGGGTTGGCCTGGGGGCCACGAAAACTTCACGGACCACATTAGGTCGCACTACTGACCTTATGGAGCAAACTGAAAAATTGATGGACATTAGCCACAAAAACAAGCTAAGGATACATTTCATCTAGGAACCTTGCAAGGAACCAGAAGCCAAGGCTCTAATAGAGAAAGCACATTTTGGGGAGGGAGGAAGCAAAGCAGTAGAGTCCTGGATGATGTGAAGGGTTGATTGTGTCAAAGCGGAAGATGAAAGAACCTTCCACAGAAGGGCGCAGGCAGAAGGAAACTCGACTGTTGGGCAAAAAACAAGGTTAGTGCAACTGGAGTTGAGTAACAGGGTGTGTCAAAGCTTCTACAAGGCTGCAGAGCTGGGAGAATGCATTCTGCAGAGCCACAGTGAGAGACGCGAGCCTCTGTCCTAATGATAATAGCTCACATTTATTCAATTTTGTGTATATGTACACTGTGCTAAGCACCTTGTGTGCTTTTGTCATTTACCACCCACAATCCTCTGGGAGCCTGGGAATAAGTACTGTTATTCCCACGCTGCCTCCAGAAAGTAAATCTGCTCAAAGGCGATCAGCGGGCTGTAGCAGCTATGATTTGAATCCCGGACCCAGCACCTTCCCTCCAAAACCCTGTGTGGTGCAGCCAAAGAGCTAAATGCGGACAGGCGAACATCTCGACTTCACGCTTCTCTGTGGCAGCCCTGGCTCCCCTCAGGTCGGGGAGCTCGGCGGGGCTGACCGCCGAAGAAGCTGCCACCGGATCACCGGCCTGGGCTCCCACCCGCGTGGGACGAGGCCGCAGTGCGGAGGGCGCTCGGGCGTGTGCACGCGCGGTCGCCGCGGCTGTCCCGGCTACAGCCGCGAGCTGTCCGTGTCGGGTGGCAGGGGCGCCCCGCGGCGCCCGGCAGGGGGCTCTCGGTTCCAGGCTCCCGCAGCCAGCCCACAGCTCCGCTGCCTGCATCACATCCCCTCCTGCCTTGAGGGAGAAAAGCGGGCTTTCGTTCCTGATTTAAAACGACTATTTTAAAATGGGTTTCATTCTTTTTTATTTTTTTCCCCCTGCCTTCTCTCACAGCCAGAAAGAGGGGGAAAACGACGCCAAGAATCCATTCCAAACGAACAACCAAGATGAGGCGCGGCAGCTCCCAGATGTTGATGTTTTGTTTTTTGACATAAATCTTCTCACTCATATGGGAGTTTTCATTGATTCATGTTCCCATCTGCTGAATTTCCTTTTATTTATTTAATATGGCTTTTTGGGGAAATCTTGCTTCGAAGCTCTGGAGAAGCATAAACCGTGGCAGCCGCTGCAGCCCTCCTCCCTGTTGCAAGCCTTGCTGCTGGGGGCAGGGAGATGCGGTGGCGTCCTGCGGAGGGGGTGTTGGGCGTACTCGGCGGCGAGGGGCAGGCGCTGCAGGCCTGCGTTAACGCGGCGATTCTGCCGCTTCGAGCCTTCCACAGGCAGGGAAAGAGGTAGAGTGAAGAAGGGAGGAAGGAGGCGGGGCAGACTGGCTGATTCTGCTCCTGCTTCCCTGCTCACCCTCAGCACTACATTCCGTTCCTTTCCTGCTAACATACGCTTTCCTTTTGACACCTTGAGTACTAGGAAGCATCCGACAGTGGACATCAGTATTAATATGACGCCACATCTCCCGGTCCATCCTGTACCCTTCCACCCCGATAGTGATTTATCAGTAATTACAAACTCCAACCCTGGAGTCAGGCCGAATCTTGACTTTCCAGAGGGAATTCTTGAACAAATTAACTTTTTAGAGCTTTGGGTTTCCTACATATAAAATAGGAATAATTACTACATCCTTCTCGATACCAGTATGTTTTACAGAAAAGGAAACCGATGCAGAAACAGATTAGGGCATGTCCAACTCGGCCCCATCCAAACCTACATCTCTACCAACCAGTTCCCCATCCCATCTCCTCCTCCAGGATTCCATTTTAAACTATTTGCCTGACAAAGATCAGAACCTTTTCCCCCCAAGAGGCAGAAGAAAAGACTAGGAATTAATGGTTCAAAATGATGGAAAATTGAGAACAGTTGTCATTGAACTTGGAAAATAGGCTCAGACTTGGGAGAACTCCTGAAGTCATCTTATTGGATCCCTTATAGAATCCATACTGGCCTCCCAGACAGGCAGGTGCACTTACAGACACCTCTTACAGACACCCAGGCTATCAGAGGATACTCTGAGACATTAAGAGCCCCCTATAGGGCCAGCACTTGAGAAGCAAAGGCAGGCAGATCTCTGAGTTTGAAGCCAGCCTGCTCTACCTAGAGAGTTCCAGGACAGCCAAGGCTACATAGTGAAACCCTGTCTCACCCTACCCCTCCCCCTCAAAAAAAAAAGCCCTGCAGATTATGGGATAGGCGTATTTGAATGTTAAGAACCACAGTTTCCATAGACCACAGTCCTTAAGACTTATCAATGTCCTTATCTATATCTGTGAAGGTCAGTTCTGAGCAGAATGGAGTTTCCCATGTTGTGTGACCTTTTTCTGAGAAGAATGAACAAATGTCTATTCATCCCAGATAGGAAACAAACCACAGGTTGAAGAAACAATTTTAGCCAAGTCTAGTTTGGCGAACCAGTGAGTTTAATTGGGAGCAAGGGTGTTGCTTTACCCATAGGCACACTGTCAGCTTACAGGCAGCTACCCTGCTAAAGAAAAGTCCCTCTCCCCCAGCAACCAGTACCTGCTTATGTGCTCTCCCTGCAGGGGGCAGAGCCCAGTGAAGCCTCCTCTCTCTGTCATCGATGCTAACGGAGCCAATCCACTGTGACTCTCATGCTCTCGTAGCTGCTGAGAGTACAGCAGCTGTGTCATTTCAGGAGGCCAGAACCCTCTTCTGGGTATTGACATTCCTTCCCTATGAATAGCTCACCCAACCCAACCTTCTACGTGTTCTGGGGGGGACCCTCTCCTGGCTGGGCTCATGTAGGTGCATATCTGAGACTGATTTGATTTATGCTTGTTGAGCCTTTGCACACATCCACAACCTTCACCCACGCATGCTGTTTTCTGGAACTGCTTTGAATGGTAAACAGCACAATACTCGGGCATGGGCTTAGAGCTGCACAGGAAGTGAACACTGAAAATGTGTACAGTGAAAAAAATAGATTATATGAAAGACTGCTCCTCTTCACTTTGCCCAAAAGCCACCTAGGCTGAAACATGACTTCATTGGGACACTAAAGCCTACTCATCCAATCCATAATTTGTCCTTGAGATTGTTGAAATAGAGCATACACATCACATACAAATCAAAAAATAGAAAAACAAGGGATACTGGATCTATAGCTCCGTGGTAGAGTGCTTGCCTAGCATGAGTAAGACCCTAGTTTGATCCCAAGATCACACATAAAGAGAGAATGACCATAACAGACATGTGTAACAGATAACCATAGGATAGTATGGGGATAGCTGCTCTTATGCACCTTTTCGGCATTGTCGGAATCTGTTACACTTCACAATAAAGTTGTTTAGACATAACTTACCTGGTAAGTTGTGTGTGCACTGAGGGAGATAATGCAGTTTCAGCTCTGACCAATCCTGTCTAGTGTAGGTAGGCACTCAATGGAAGTGACTTTTCATGTTGAGCGATGATTTGAAGCCACATAATTAGTCACTGACAAACATTAATAAAAGGTCCTTTCCTTGGAAGCATTGATTGCCTATTTTTGTGTGTTTGTATGTATGGGGGTAGAAGGTGTTTGCTGATTTAGAGAAAGCGACAGTTACAAACTCAGAGAATTAGAAAACCTTACTCTGATCCCTCCCCCCCTTTCCCCCCAAGAAGACAGGGGAGGAACAGAGGAACAGGAAAATTGGTTAACTCCGGGGGGGGGGGTCTAGGTGAAAATTCCATTTGTGTTGGCTCAAAAAAAGAAGACCAGGTCTGGGTTCCAGTAGACCCCTGGATGTCTCACCTAAATCCGTCTGGCTGCATCATGCTTCCTGCAGAGTGGCTGAGACTTCAGAAGCCAGCTCAGGCGACAGTGGGTTGGCCCAGGCCCAGCTCATTGATGGTGAGAGAAGCCATTCTGCTGACCGTGTGCTCTAAAGGTGCTGTGGAAGTGGCCAAGAGCAAGAGGCTCACCCAGCCAAAAGGCACTGAAATCAACCAGGGAGGCCAGGAAAATCTTGCCATTGTCTTTTAGCCAGGAGATGCCAACAGAACTGTGTACCTCTGAGTATAAGCCTTTTGAGGGTCTCAGAGCCAAGACTGCTCTGGCCAGGCTTGCCATAAGCTCCAGGATGTGCCTCCCCAAGTATAGCCTCCATTGGGGGTAGTGAGAAAGGCCTCTTTCCCCAAGCGTCTGTCTGCTTTATGTTGTTATAACACAATGCCACAGAGTGGGCCACAGGCAACAGAAGCGTGTTCTGCTCTTGGTATTGGAGGCTAGAGAATATAAGATCAAGGAGCTACATGGGACAAGGGCCTTCCTGCTGCACTATGGCATGGAAGAAGGATTTTGCAAGCACAGCAAACAGAAAGGCAGGACCAGAAAGAGGAAAAGTGATAAACCCACGGTCAGAACTCTCATGACCTAATTATTTCTTGAAGGCCTTCCACTTAAGATAGTTACAGTGACAAATTCCAAATTGACTTTTAGGAGACTACAGCATCATTGCTATAGTTAACACACTGTTAACCCCCCCCCCCCCATCAGTGAAAGTATGAGAGACATGATAAAAGCTTGAACCCATCACCAACACCGTGGATACTTGGGCTCTTGACCCTTTAGGATATCTCTCACTTTACTCTGATTCATTCTTCTTAACTTAGTTCAGCCATTCAATTCTGCAGTGGGCCCCCAGACCTTAACACAACTAATGCCATAATGGAAGTACCATTCAGGCCATGAAACTCAGGATGTAGACAGCACAACCTGCCAAAGTGAAAAGCAAGACCTAATCCATCAAAGTCCATAGTTTTGGGAAAGTCCTAAATGTACTAACCTTGCTTTTTGGCTTCTGTGGTTTTGCCTCTGGCTAACTAAGTATTCTGGCTAACTGAAGTATGTCAACCAGGATTATTTATTTATTTATTTATTTATTTATTTATTTATTTATTTATTTATTTATTTATTTATTTATTTATTTATCTATTTATCTATCTATCTATCTATCTATCTATCTATCTATTTATTTATTTATTTTGAGGCAGGGTCTCACTATGTAGATTTGGCTATCCTGGAACCCACTATGCAGACCAGGCTCTCCTCAAACTCATAGACATCTCCCTGTCTCTGCCTCCCAAATGCTCGGATTAAAGACATGCCTTTCTTCAGCCTTCTTTCTTGGAGGCATTGCCCGCAATGGGCCGGACCCTCCCATCTTAATTACTAATTAAGAATATGCTCTGTAGGCTTGTTTCCTGGCCCAGCTGATGAGAGCATTTTCTAATCAAGGCTCCCTCTTCCCAAGTGACTTCAGTCTGTGATAGGCTGACATAAAATCAGCCGGTACTAAGGGAAAGAACTACATGACAGTTTACAGTCCTGACATTAGCAAAAGAGAAGCTCAAGCATGCATTCATGGAGGTAGGAGGTTGGTTGGTGGTTTGTTTGCTTGTGGCAAGGTTTTGCTACTTAGCCCAGACTAGGCTCAGTCTTGCAGTTCTTCCTCCTGAATGCTGGGGCTACAGTGTGGGCCCTCATGCCCACCATATATGTAGGATGCTTCGTGTAGTTTAATGAGGCTTCTCCCCGGGCCACCTTTCAAAAGTGCTTGAGCTCCTTGTCAAAAAAAATCAGAGCCTGGAGCTTGTGTCATATGCATCAAGTGAAAACTGGTATCTCTGAAAACAGGGCTCAACATGACTAAGCAGGTGAAGCTGTTTCTTGAGCAAGCATGGCAACCTGATTTGGATCCCAGAACCCAGGGATTGGGGCCGACATCCATCTGCACAGGGGCGGTGACACTTGGGGGCCTGTACATTCTTGCACTCAGTATCAATAACTTAAATAAAATGAAGTTGAAAGTGGGATCCAAGTAATCTGCTTTTAAAAAATAGATAAAATGTAGCTAAGGAAAGAAAAAACAAACAAACCAGTGTGCACACACTCCAGCGCCCTTTAGTGTTTTTCCACTGGTGTGTGATCACACCTCTATCTAGTTCTAAAACACTTTTACCAGCCATCAAAGATGTTCTATCCCCCGGAACCAGACACTCTGGTTCTCTCTCCTGGCAGCCTCTAACCTGTTGCCTCTTTCCAAGGATTTTTGGATCCTGAACATTTCATGCACATAAAATGAAACAGTATGTGAAACTTTACGTCTGGCTTTTTTTTTTTTTTTTTTTTTTTAGGCTTATCTGTATGGTTAACTAATAGTTCACTTCTTTTGATTGTTGAATTATTTTAGCCACTCATCCACTGATGGACATTTGGATAGGTCCCACCCTTGGCTACTGTGAAAATATTACTGCTATGAACACCCTTACATGAATCTCACTAGGTGTATTATTTGCAGATTAACTTCTGTAACAATTTATTTGATTAGATGTTTTCTTGGGTCCACACCCAGTAATTGTTGGGATTCAGACCTGGGACAAGAAGCTGAGGTGCCTTTTTAATTAAAGCAGACCTGGCCTCCAGGTTCTCCTAACATCCCCCAGCCCTTTCATGTACAGGGCATGGCTGGCATACCTCACCCTCTACCCTGAACTTTGCAGCCCTATATAATGTAGACATTGGGACCGATGAACCCGTCGAGAGCTGCACACAATAAACCTGCATTTATAAGCTCTTATCTTGGCTGGAACTGGCTCATTTCGTTGAGCGGAAGAATGCTTTATCAATGTAATTGCTGGGTTACATGGTAAGTCTTTATTTAACTTTTGGGGGAGGGGCATGGGAGGAGAAGAGGGAGGAAGCTAAAGCTGGGATACAAAGTGAATAAATTGTAATAAGTAATAAGAAAAAAAAATTTTAAAAAAGCTTTTGGGGCTGTTTGTCTGTAGACAGGGTCTCCAGTAGCCCAGGCTGACCTTGAACTCTTGAACTCCTCTGTCCTGCCTCCACTTCCCAAGTATCAGGATTACAAGTGTACATTACCACACTGTGTTAACTTTTTAATAAAACTACCAAACCATAGAGGCAGCTCTACTTTGGTTTCCATAGGGATGCACAAATAACCAGCATTTAAATTCTTGCCAACACTTGTGATTGCCAACACCATCACCATCATCATGGAAGTGAGGCGGTATTTCATGTGTCTTTGATATGCATCTCAATACTGACCAGTGATGGTGAGCATCTTTTCATGTACCTACTGGTCATTGGTATGTCTCTTTTGGAGAAATACTGTACTGGCTTGAATAAGAACGGTCCCCGTAGGCTCATATATGTGAACTTTTGGTTCCCAGTTGGTGGACTGTTTAGAAAGAATTAGGAGGCGTTGGGAGGTGTGTCACTGGGACTAGGCTTTCTTCAAAAGGCCACACCAGTCTTGCTGGCTTTCTGCCTCGTGAGTGTGGAAAAGCTGCGCGCTCTCAGCTCCTTCTCCGGCACTCTGCCTGCTGCCATGCTCCCAGCCACGCTGATCATGGCCCCGTGCTCCACAGTTGTAAGCAGGCCCCCAAACAAATGCTTCAATTTATAAGCTGCCTTGGTACGGGATCTCTTCCCAGCAGTAACTTAAGGTGTCAAATCCTTTGCTTGCTTTAAGAAATAAGTTGTCTTGTTGCAATAGAATGTTTCTTTTAAATTTTTTTTTTTATGTGCATTGGCATTTTGCCTGTGTGAGGATATGTCAGGTCCCTGGAACTGGCATTACAGGCAGTTGTGAGCCGCCGTGTGGGTGCTGGGAATTAAACTCGGGTCCATCTGGAAGAGCAGATAGTGCTCCTAACCGCTGAGCCATCTCTCCAGCCCAGAATGTTTCTTAATATATTCTGAATACTAGAAGTTTATTGGATGACATATGATTTGCAATTAAAGTAAAAGACTTTTGAAATACTTTTTGGATGATGTTTATTTACACAAAAGTTTTTAATTTTGATGTAGTCTATTTCCTTTGTTGCTTATATATGTGCTTGCTTATTTATTTATCTATTTATCTATTTATCTATTTATCTATTTATCTATTTATCTATTTATCTATCTATCTATCTATCTATCTATCTATCTATCTATTTATTTATTTATTTATTTATTTATTTATAAGCAGTCTCACTATAAGCTAAGGCCAACAGCCTTAGCATCCCAAGCACTGAGACCACAGGTGTACACTGCCACTCCCATCTTGTTGCTTATAGTTATGGTTTTTGTTTTGGTTTGGTTGGTTGAGGGACATTTTCTGCCACAGCTCTAATGTGAAGCTCAGAGGACAATCTGTGGGAGTCAGTTCTTTTCTTCCACCACATAGGTCATGGAGATCTAACTCAGCTCATCATACTTGACAGATAGCTCTTTTCTCTCTGGGCCCATTGGCCTTGTTGCTTATAGTTTTGACATCATATTTTAAAAAACCACTGCCAGCTAGGCAATGCAAATGTCTATGGAAATAGATAGGAGGCCAACCTGGGTGGGTGAGAATCTTTCTCAAAGGAAAGGAAAGAAGGAAAGAAGAAAAAAAAAAAAGGAAAAGAAAGACCTTGCTAAATTTAAGATCATGAAAGTTTACACTCATTTTTTACTCAAAAAGGCTTTATACTTCTTGCTCTTATATTTAGATCCATAACAACTTAACATTTTTGTTGATTTGCTTTTACACAGCAACAGGAAACTAACACAGGCATTGATCAGGAGTTATCAGAGAAGAAAGCGACTCTACTGAGAAAATCCCTTCATAAGATCTAGTTGTAAGGCATTTTCTCAATTAGTAATCAGTTGGGGAGGTCCCTGTTACAGTTATTTTTATAAAACAGTGTTTGTTTCTCTCTTAGCCAAGCTATCACACCAATAATTGAGACTCTTTTATATTATTTTAATAAGCTTCACAGCACAAGAACTGAGCAGTTACTAATCTACTCTTAACCTTCTAAGCTAATTTGTTTTCCTCCCAGTGTACATCCCAGAAATGCTTGGCACTTTGTAGCTTTCCCTGTTCCACCTCCTTCTTTCCTGGTGTCTCCTGGAACTCTCCCGTGGCGGAATCCTCTACTTCCTCTTTCTAACTCCTCCTCTAGCTAGCAGGAAGTCTAGCACTATTCTCTCCCCTGCTCAGCAACTAGCTGTAAGCCACTTTATTGACAAATCAGGGAACAATTGGGAGCAGTGTTTACACAACATTGAGACAGGAGATTCTCAGTACAGAAACCAGCATTTGAATTACATAATAACCTTATACCTACAGGTCCCAGATCATTGTGGGTAGTGCCACAAATCCCTGGGCTAGTGGTCCCGGGTTCTATAAGAAAGCAGGCTGAGCAAGCCATAGGGAGCAAGCTAGTAGGCAGCACTCCTCTATGGCCTCTGTATCAGCTCCTGTCTCAAGGTTTTTGCCCTGTCTGAGTTCCTGTCTTGTCTTCCTTTGGAGATCTGAACAGCAATGTGGAAGTGTAAACCGAATAAACCCTTTTCTCCCCAACTTGCTTTTTGGTCATGGTGTTTTGTAGCAATAGAAACCCCAACTAAGACACCTACCAATTCAGCAATACTCCAACTGTCTGGTGCAAGTAAGGACATTTATGGACCATCTGGGAATCCCTGATAGGAAGATATTCCTCTCTCTCTCAAAAGATATATGGTGGCCCACCATACCCAGTTTAAGATATGCCTTCTTACACAAATGTGTTCATACTTTGAGAAACGTGCTCTCAAGTCTATTTCCAGGCTCTGATAGACACCAAATACTTGGCCAGGAATACCATTTGGACATGTGATGTTTACCTCTCCATGACTCAATACTTTAAAGGATACATACAGACAGCTGTATGGAAGAGATAGATAGGTCTCAGCATGTAGGTGGAGAAACTATCCACACCCTCTCCAGTGTGTCCAGCTACCAGGAAGCTTTATAGTGAATTAAGTTTTGTCTACCATGTAAGGTGGTATGCATTAGTTACTTCCTGAGACAAAGACTGTGGCAAAACACTGGACAAAAGCTCCTTAAGGCGGGGCTTATTTGGGCTCGGGGGTCTGTTTTAGCAGGCAGGGCACTATGGCAGGACTGTGAGATGGCCGGTCATATATTGGGTGCAGTTAGGAATCTGAGAGATGAATCCTGCGGCTCGACTCTCCCTCCATTTCAGCAGCCTGAGACTCTAGCCAGGGGAATGGCGCTGCCCACATCCAGGCTGGGTCTTTCCATTAAGCCTCCAAAGACACCCTCACCCACAACCAGGAGTGTGTCTTTTAGGTGACCCTATATACAATCAAACTGATTATCAAAATTAACCATCACAATAGGGGCAACAATTTCTGGGGGTGGTGTTATGTGTTCATTCGTTTGTTTTGAAGTAAGGTCCTGACATACAGCCTGGGCTGCCCTTCAATTGAGACCTTCCTACTTCAGCCTACCAGGTGCTAAGGTCATGGCGTTGCTACTAGGTTCAACCTCCTACTTATTTTAGTGTGTAGATACCCAGTTGTCCCAGAACTATAAGAGAGCCATCTTATTTATTTATTTATTTATTTAATCACTTTACAGCCTGATCCCAACCCCCTTCCTCCTCTGTTCCCAGTCCCATCCTAATGTCCTTTTTCCAAGAGAGTCAACTTGGTCTTAGAATTTTTGCTAAAAACCTGTTTACCACAGTTGTATGAGTATTTTCCTGAGCCCTCAAGTCCACTATCTTTTGGGTTTTGTTTGTTTAACTTACTATGTAGACCAGGATGCCCTCAAATTCACAGAGATCTGCCTGTCTCTGCTTCTCAAGTGCTGGGGCTAAAGGCCTGAGCCAACATACATGGATCCAATTCGATTATCTTGATAGATATATTTACCCTTAATCCAGTATCAGACTATTTTGGTAACTGTAGCTTTGAAATCATTAAGTGTGAGTCCTCCGACTTCATTCTTTTTCAAAACTGTTTGGCTTTCCAAGGCACCTGCAATACCACATGGATTTTGGGATCAACTTTTTCATTTCTGCACTGAATCGAAAGATCTGAAGACAGAGCCAAGGAATGATTGAAAAACCAAACACCTAAGTTATAACTTAAAGTTGACTGTTTTAACTTTAAGAAACTTATTCACTTATTGTGTGTGGGTGTGTGTGTGACAGACACATATGTGCCATAGTGCATGTATGGGGGTCACAGGACAATTCTGTGGATTTGGTTCTCTCCATTCACCTTTACAAGGGTTCCAGGGATCAAACTCAGCTCTCTATGTGGCTTTACCAGCTGAACCAACTTGCTAACCCTATCCATCCATTCACCTATCCATCCACCCACCCACCCACCCACCCATCCATCCACCCATCCATCCATCTCTATATATCTATGTATTAAGTATTCAAGTTATTTATTTACTTTACATCAGATCATAGCTTCCCCTCACTCCTCTCCTCCCGCTCCCTCTCCCCACCCCTCCCCTTTCATCCACCAAGCCTCAGATGGATGTCAACAGGCTGCAGCAGCATGTCAAGTGGCAGTAAGACTAGGCGCATCTTCTTCTATTGAGGCTCGACAAGGCAGCCCAGTTAGGGGAAAGGGATCCAAAGGCAGGTGATGTAGTCAGAGACGGCCCTGCTCCCACTTTAGGTGTCCCACACAAAGACCCAGCTGCACAACTGTTTGCTTGTGCAGAGGGCCCGGGTCCATTCCATTCATGCTCTCTGGTTGGCAAGTCTTTCTTTTATAAGTTGCCTTGGTCATGGTGTTTTGTCTTGGTAATAGAATTGGTAATAATTAACATACACACATGCACACACATATTCACACAAATAAATAAATAAAACTACTATTATTTAGGGAAAAAAAAGAACTTATTTTCTAAAAAGAATGGAAAGTCCAGGTTAGTTGATTCTGTAGGTTTTCTTGTGGTGTCTTTGACCCTTCTGGCTCCTTCAATCCTTCCCCCCCCCCCTTTCACAACATCCCCCAGACTCCACTTAATATTTGGCTGTGGGTCTCTGCATCAGTTTCCATCAGCTGCTGGGTGAAGCCTCTCTGATGACAGTTATGCTAGGCTCCTGTCTGCAAGTCCAGCATGTAATCACTAACAGTGTCCAGAGTGGGTTTCCTCTCATGGCGTGGGTCTCAAGCGGGGCCAGTCATTGGCTGGCCATTCCCTCAGATTCTGCTCCATCTTTTACCCCTGCACGTCTTGTAGGAGGGGCAAATTGTGGGTCTAAGGTTTTGCAGCTGGGGCTGAACCCCATTTGAAAAATTTTAAGGGACTACCATGCTGCGTTCTGGTAGAAACCACACCATTTAACATGCACAGTTTCCAATTTCTTCACATCCTCACTTGTTATTTTTTAAGATTGCTTTTTTTTCCCTTTTCTCCTTCCTTCCTTTTTTCTTTTTTGGTACTATGAAATGACATGTCACTGTGGTTTAGCACACAATCTTAATTTTAAAATAACCTTTTTTATTTTGGAATAATTTTAGACTTACAAAAAAAGTTGTAAATAGTGTCTCATTCAATTTCCATTTCTCCAAATGTTATCACCTGACTACAGCACTTTATCAAGTCTGAGCAGCTGCATTTTTATCACACGAGTGTGTACTCATGCATGTGTGAGCTTGCACGCACGTGTGTGTGCATACAGAAAAATTCTTTTCTAAATAATAATAATTGTATTTATTTGTATACAGATGTGTGTGTGTGTGTGTGTGTGTTAGTTACCTTTCTATTGCCAGGAGAAAACATCATGACCAAGGCAGCTCATAAAAGAAAGCATTTGCTTTGGAGCGCACAGATTCAGAGGGTTAGAGCCCACGACTGTCATGATGGGAAGCATGGCAGCCAGACATGGTCTTGGAGCAGCAGCTGATTCACAACTGATTCACAAGCAAGAGGCAGAGAGACAGAGACAGAGACAGAGAGCTAGACAGAGACAGTTGAGTGGGAATGGCCTGAGCTTTTGAAATCCCAAAGCCCACCTCCTCGTTGAAGGAGGTGTGTCACCCGGTGACACCTTCCAATCCTTTCCAATCAGTTCAATGACCAAGTACTCAAATACTTGAACACTTGAGGGCCATTCTCATTCGAACAGCAAGTGTGGTTGGGTATGGAAGTAAACATGTGTCGCAGTGAGCGTGTGGGAGCTAGAGGACAACTTTGTGACCTCAGCTCTTTCCTTCCATGTTAATTTCATTTCCAGACATTGGCTTCAGGTTGCTAGGCTTGTGTGGCCAGAGCGTCATCCCCTGAGCCACCACCGTAAAGGGCCTCACATGGTGCTTTTCAAAAACATGTGCTAGAGAGCTGCTGATCTGGAGGCCGGAAAAGGTTTTTCAGAGAAATGCATCTCAGGTGTTACTTGAAAGACAAGTGTGAATGAATACAGGAAGCAGGGTGTGATCCAGGCAGATGGAACAAACTGTGTCAAAGCCTGGGGGTAATAAAGAACCGAGGACACTTGAGGATAATCATAATAGCAATAATAGTAATTTATTGACACTTACCATATGCCAAACATTGGTAAGTACTTTAGAATGTTATTTCACTTAATTTCTCACAACAAGTCTATAAAGTGCGAGATGTTATCATTTCTGTTTTCCAGATGGGGCAACTGAGAGTTGAAAGAAATAAGTTGTCCAAGGTCACCCAAGCGGTTATAAAATGGCAGAGGCATGATTTGAACTGATCTCTCCCACCACACACACACCACACACACTCTCTCATACACACACACACACTCACATACATATACACAGCACTCATTATATACACTCACATACACACATCATACACACACTCTCACGCACACACACTCACTCATAGACACACACACACACACACACACACACACACACACACACACACACACA
>NW_026596040.1:375361-456787 GCF_907164565.1 Psammomys obesus | reverse complement strand
ACACACACACACACACACACACACACACACACACACACACACACACACTCCTGATTCCTTTTCTTCCACCAGCCCCAGTAAAGTTTATTCACTTACCTATAGGAAGAAGCAAATGATTGAATACAGTTTTTCCTTCTCAAACCATTCACCTTTCAGGGCACAGAGAGGCATTATTATTCCAAACTGTTGCTTACTCTTATTGTTTCTCTTTTATGAACTGATAGCTGAATGGATGAATGAATAAATAAATAGAAGCAAAAAGCATTGGTAACAATTTGCAATTATCTACTCATTCGTGTGTTTACCTGTTTAATGCCTGCCTCTCCCACTGAGATTTCAACCCTCTGACATCAAGGATCCATTCTGTTCAGTGAATCTGACTGATACTAATAGATGCTCGATTTTGGGGGGAGTTTTGCTGGTGCTAGGCACTGAACTCAGGACCTTGCACATGCTAGGCAAGTTCTCTACCACTGAGCTACATCCCTAGACCCTTATATATGTTTTGATTAAATGAAAATACAAAATTCAGTATCCCTGTGATGTCAAATGAGCAGGGTTTTTTATTATTATTATTATTATTATTATTATTATTATTTAAAAGAAATAGATTCTTGGGCATCATTTATGATGTCAGTCATAGTTCCTTTGGTTTGCAGCCTGACTCATCCATTTGTCACATGCCATAGAAAATGCTAGGGATCTTATTCTGTGGAAAGGGATACAGGAAATGCCCTGATTTGGCTGGCATAAGAAGTATCTCTTGAAGTCTTTGAGATGGCTCTGTGAGTAAAGGCACTTACCACCAAGCCTGACAACCCGACTGAGTTTAATCCCCAGGCAGGACCCACATGGTAGAAAGAGAGAATTGACTCCTGTATGTTGTCTGCTGGCCTCCACGTTACACCCACAGAGGCATTTGCGCCTACACACACGCAGATACGATGAGAGATACAGACTGACAGACAGACAGACAGACAGGGAGAGAGAATAGAATAGATTTTCTTTTCTTGTATACACCTTTAATCACGGTAGTTGAGTGGCAAAGGCAGGTAGATCTCTGAGTTTGAGGCCACCCTGTCTACAGAGTGAGTTCCGGGATAGACAGGACTACACAGAGAAACCCTGCCTCAAAAAAAAAAAAAAAAAAAAAAAAAAAAAAAAAAAAAAAAAAAAAAAACAAAGCAGAACAAAACAAAAAACCAAAAAATAAAATAAAAGGAAGGAAGGAATTTTAAAGAAACTATTTGACTATTGAGAATTCCAGACCCAGAGAGGGAGAGGGTCAATCTCCGTTCAAGAATGCTGTCAACATGCCAGGTGTGATAGTCCATGCCTGCAATCCCAGCACCTGGGAGGGAGAGGCAGGAGGCTCAAGAATTCAAAGATAAGGCTGAGAAGATGGCTCAATGAGTAAAGCACTTGCTCTGGAAACACGAGGGCCGGATTCTGGATCCCGAGAACTTAGGTGAAGATGGGTAGGCATGGCAGTCTTCCTGTAATGCCAGCACCTGGGAGGCCGAGACAGAGGATCACTGGGCAAGCTAGGTAAGTGTGCCAGGTGGAACTGGTGAACTCTGGGTTCACCTAGAGCCTCTGCCTTCATAAATGCAGTGGAGAGGGATCAAGGAAAGCACCCGCCTTCAACTTTGGGGATCTACATATGTGTACATGCACCTGCATGCACACGTACTTACAAACACACGCATACACACACACACACACACACATACACACATGCTCAAACACAACATTCACACACATATAAAAACTGCACAAGCTGTATTCGATCCTGTCTCAAAAAAAAAAAAAAAGTCAGGGGAAGATGGGAGATAACGCATCAGTAACACATTTGCTTTGCAAGCATGGGGCCTGAATTTGATTCCAAAATGTACCCTAAACAATCTGGGCCTGGTAACACGTGCCTATAATCCTGGTGCTGGGAAGGCAGAGAGAGTAGGTTCCCCTGGGGTTCACTGGCCAGACAGTTTAGCCTAATCATCAAGCCCCAGGCCAGTGAGAGACAGTCTCAAAATACCCAAGATAGGGAATGACATCTGGAGTCAATCTCTAGCCTCTACATGTACATATGAATGCATGGGCTTGCACACACCAACTATGAGCAAGATAAAACTGAACACACCTTCAGAAAGCCAAGTGTATTCAAGGAGACAAGGAGGCCAGTGACCTCTCTAGCACTTTTCCTATTTTGGGAGTTGGCTTTCCGGCACAGCACCAGAGCTAGCTGAAAGACCATGCCGCAGGTGAAAGCATAATTGCTCCTTACTTTCCCTGGCTTCTCCAGTGTTAAATTAGCTTTATGTCAATACCACATCAGCAGCTTGGATGAATTATTGAAGCTCATTCACTGCAATGGGCCCAGGTTCCATTCGCTTTATAGGATGGAGGTGGATGTGAGCATATTATTTTTGTCTGTCTAGTTGTAGTCAGTACATTTTCAGTCTGTCACTAATATGAAGGGACTTGGGCCCGATGGGCAGATCATTCCAACCTCTATTTTTCATGAGAGCATCGGAGACTGGCATAGCAGGAGGGCTGAGCCCTGGATGAGATGGAGGAGCAGAGGAACGCCAGTACTGACCACTAGCTCATGGGGGCTCTTATCACCACCACCCTTCACACTGTCATCCCTAACACCTGTTCATCTACACAGAAACACATACCACCCGCCCATCGATGCGTGTGTGTGCTTTTTAGAGTGCTAATAAACTGTATTCACCAAAAGCCCAGGGCAAAAATATAAAGGATGGTCAACATTTTAAAAGAATGATTTTCCAAAAGATGACAAATTTTAAAGCCTTCTTCCCTTCCCCACCTTCAACACCAATGCTTGCCTAGAAGTGCTGGCTAGATAGTGCTCTGTCCTTGGCAGGGGTGGATGACCTGAAATGTATAGTGTCAAGGGCATGGAACCTGACTGCTGGAGGCTTCTGTGTAGGGGGGCAGCTGTCCCCCTCTCCATTCAGGGGCTGGTGCACTCCTGAATTTCAATGTATCCTCCTCCTGCTTAGTCCAGATGCCAAAACTTATTAACTGTAGCTTTGCATATACCCATGAACACCTGCACTGATGCTTATTGTCGCAAAGACGATTCCATATGTCCACTCTCTTACACACACACACACACACACACCATTCTCAAAGATAGACCTCCTAACTACAGGGTTTGGTGTTGGAAATCCGATTCTATCAGTAGGTAACGTACCTTCACACACCCCGCCATTAAATATTTATTCCTTTGGGAGTCCCCAGTTGAAAATCAAGTACCTCTGGTCAAGGCACTGCACCATAAAGTTATCATCTAACACTTTGGCAGGAACTCCCTTCTGCCCAGGGAACCTCCTTCTTCTTGTCTGTGTTGGTATAATATTCTTTTAAAATGTATACACCTTACCCTTGTTCATGCAAATGCTGATCCCCCCCCCCACTCTCTGGCTTCGATCTGGATATTGTGTTGTGATACTCATTCTAAGCATCTTGTCTCAACTCTTGTGTAAACAGGCCAAAATAAAGCAACTAGACACAATGTTGAGCTGGGAGGAGCGAGAGGACAGGAAAGAGGGGAGGAGCTAGAGGGCAGGAAATGAGTGGGAGGAGAAGGGGGGAGAGGAGAGCTAGGAGAGCGGAGCTGGAGGAGAGATCTTGGAACTACATGGAGAGATGGACTGGACCTAAGATATCACTAAAAGCAAGTATAATGTGGGAAATCTAAATGTTAGGAAACTATGAGGGCTTGGAGGTTTAGGATGGAGTAAATATTGCCCAGCATTGTGTTCTAGGTTAACTAAATAAGCCCAGTCTCTGTGTGGTGGTTTGGTTATACAGCTGTTTAGGACTAACAGCAGAATTACCAGAAGTTAAACCAACAGTTAATATTAATCGCTCCCTTACAACATGTCTGGCTGATTCTTATTTATTCTTCAGGTCTGGTCCTGTTTGAACCTCACTAGTCAGGGAGAGCAAGTTGTTCCATTATCCACCCTCATTACCCCTATCATTTCCCCCTGGATGAAGCTATTATAAATGCAATTAAATAAATGCTTGTGTGGTTCTATTTGTTGTAGCTGTTATTCACGTGCCTTGAATATAGGCTAGGGCCTGTCTAGCACAATACTTGTTACAGAATAGATATTCAATAAACTTAGATGAAGTTGGAGGGTTTGAGGAAAGGAGAACGGGGGGGGCATGAAAATTCAGAGACACTGACTCTAAACCCTACTAATCTCAGATCTCAGATTGCTATCACACCCCTCCCTTCCTCACTACGAGGATGTCACAGGGCATGATAAAAGCCCAGTGGGACCACAGGGGACAGAGCTAGGGGTGAAAAAGAAAGACGATTCAGAGACAAAACAGGCTCCAAGAGGCATCCTCACCTGGCCTGGATCCCCACTTATCCAGAAAGTGACTGGGCATGTACAGAGTGAGCCTCATATGAGGGATGTCCTCTACAGATATTTCCTAGTTGTTAATAGGAAAGATACTTGTTCCAGAGAACATACGTACTGTTAGTCATTGCAAACAATACTGGCAGACAGTATCTATCAAAAGTTCAGTACATGTCAGGCACTGATGGTTTGTATCTGTCATGTATCATTATCCAGCCAATACTCTTAACCACCTTGTGAGATAAGTACACAATTATTTCCACTTTATAGGTGGAAGAAAAAGCTCAGAGAGAAGAAATAATTGGCCTAAGGTCACACGAATAAGAAATGACAGAAGCCATGTGGTGGCACACACTTTTTATTTTGTTTTGTTGTTGTTGTTTTGGTTTTTGAGATAGGGTTTCTCTGTGTAGCCTTGGCTGTCCTGGACTCACTTTGTAGACCAGGCTGGTATCGAACTCACAGAGATCAGCCTGCTTCTGCCTCTCAAGTGCTAGGATTAAAGATATGTAGCACTACCACCCAGCTTGGACAAGCAAGGACAACCAAGGCTACACAGAGAAACCCTGTCTCAAAAAAATGAAACAAACAAACAGACAAACACATTAAAAAATAAAAAAAAAAAGAAAATACATGGCAGAACCCTTGCAGCAGAACTGTGAGGCCAAGCTTTTTGTTTTATTTTTCAAGCCAGGGTTTCTCTGTGTATCCCTGGCTATCCTTGAATTCACTCCATAGACCAGGCTGACCTCACACTCACAAATATCCTGCCTCAGCCTCCTGTGTCCTGGGATTAAAGGGTACACAATCAGGGCCTGGCTAGACCAGGCTTTTAACCCTAGGATATGCTGTCTGCCTTAAGCTCTTTAGGAGCCAGGGAGCCGGGCCACCCCTTGTCCTTACATTTTCATGTTCACTCAAAGGACACACACCAATGTTGTTTAATGGACTTGTGACATATTTGTCGGAATGTCAGCAGATGCCACTGTTTTCTTACAACCCCCAGGACCTGTCTCCTGACTGTTGGACTCAGAGAACAGGCGAGAGGATGCCCAAACATCTGTTATATCAGAAGGAAGCAGATACCAACAGCGGGGAGGCATTAGCTCCTTGGTGTTTTCCAGCAAAACATTCCTAGACTCCTGGCCCTCCTGCTTGAAAGATGAGTCCTTACAAACACTTTAAGTCATTTCCTTCTAACCCTCTCAGGGGAATCCTGGGCCTCGTTTCAGAACGATGGTTGTGAGGTAGGTGACAGGTGGAATGCGCAGGGCAACATGGCCCCAAAACAGACAGTGAAAGAGAGAAGCTGCCACTGTTCGCTGGGACTGTCTTCAAGGCCCTGGATTGTAATGTACTGCTAGCTCCTTGTAGGGAGTGAGATCAGCATACCTTTGACTTTGAGGCCCCAGTCTTGTCTGTTTCTTTCTCTTCCCAGTGTGCAGGGTTTAGCTTTGCTTTCCTAGGGATTCTCAGAGCCTGATCTCCTTAGAGATCTCCCAGTTAGAACTTGGGGACAGTTTGAAATAATTATGATCCTAGATTTGTGTTGCTGAAATTTGTTCGGAGACAGATAATTTCTTTCCCCTTTCATCCTGTTCCTATACTAACACTACCTGCTTAGTCACAGAACTTCCATAGTCCAATGGCAGGTGGCTTAGCTCCTTCTGCCTTCTCTGGTGTGTGTGTGTGTGTGTGTGCACGCCTGTGTGTATGTGCTGGAGATGAAGCCTAGGGTCTTTTCTTTTCTTTTCTTTTCTTTTCTTTTCTTTCAAGACAGGGTTTCTCTGCATAATAGCCCCGGCTGTCCTGGACTCACTTTGTAGACCAGGCTGGACTCAAACTCACAGAGACCCACCTGCCTCTGCCTCCCAAGTGCTGAGATTACAGTGTGTGCCACCACACCAGCTAAGCATAGGGTCTTAAGCCAATATGGTAACATTGAAATAGGTCTCCAGAATTCTTTCTGCTTTTTATTTGAGACTGGCCTGGACCTCACACAGGCAAACGTAGACCTCACAGTCCTCCTGCTTAAGCCTTCTAAGTAGCTGGGATCATAGGCTTGTGCCACTGTGCTCTGTTCTTGCTTTCTTCTAATGAGAAACCTCGAGATCTGGTCTGTATTCCTTGGACCCCCGTAACACTGGTGCACTTAAGTCATCAGATGGCAGAAAGAAGAAAGGAGTCTTTCTGTTTTCAATACATGTCATTTATTTATTGTGTGTGCACGTGTTCGGGTCAGAGGACAACTTGCAGGAGTCTGTTCCCTTGTCTCACCGCCTGAAAACCAAACTGAAATCATCCAAATGCTCTTACCCCTGAGCCATCTCCTTGGCTCTTCACTGATAAGTAGAACCCTAGAGATGGGGCATTCTCTTGTAAGAGCCATTCCAGCTTGTGAATATCTGCTTCCTAATTCCTGGAAAGTAAATTTTTGGCAAAGTGTTTTTTTTAAATCAATAGTCCCACCATCGTGGCCTTTTGATTTCTTACCTTGCCAGTCTTGACAAACACTAGCTCATCTGGTGCAGCTTCTGGGACTCTATCCACAAGAACTTTTAATTATTTTGGAATCACTAATCCCCTAAATTAACTCTTCCAGTTTAAAATACCTAGACTGGTTTCTGTTTCCTGGGCTGAGCTGAGCCCTCACATAGTTATAAAGTGAAACAAAATGAAACAAAATGAACAGAAGACAGTGTTAAACAAAAAACACTTTTAAAATTCACCGCTTAGGTCTATGGTCCAGATTACAATAACAAAGACAGAATGACAGAAGAAAACTATATATAGTTATTTAGTGTTTTATCTGACATAAGAGCCTTCATATGGAAATGAAGACCCAAAGAAACAGGGAAACCTGTTTAATAAAAATTAAATTTAAATAATTTAAATATACACTGTTCCTAGGGCTCAGTGAAATTGTCCTTAACACAAACAAACTGTGGCCCACAAAACCAGAAGCTGCTGTTATAAACCAACTTCTTCTGCTAATGCAGGGTAAGCTTTCTCTTTCCAAGGAAAAAAAGACATCTGAACTCCTCAGATTATATGTACTAAATGTGTGCAGTCTGGGCCAGCAAAATGGCTTTGGTGGGTAAAGGTGCCTGCTGCCAAATATGATGATCTGAGTTCAAGTTTCAGAACCCACATGGTGGAAGGAAACAACTTGTTATCCCAAGTTGTCCTGTGACTAACCACATGAACACTGTGGTGCATGTACACACACACACACACACACACACACACACACACACACACACACAGAGAGAGAGAGGGAGAGAGAGAGAGAGAGAGAGAGACACACACACAGAGAGACAGAGAGACAGAGAGAGAGAGAGGATAGAATATGTTTTTAGAAATTTTAAGTTGGACATGATGGAACATGCTTTTAATACCAACACTTGGAAGGCAGAGGCAGTCAGAACCCTGAGTTCTGAGTTCAAGGTCACATTGGTCTACAGAGCAAGTTCCAGGACAGAGAGACCATGTCTAGGAAAAAAAAAAAAAAACCTTACTCAATAAGTAAGTATCAGCATTTTAATTTCAGTTATATCTCAGTAAGAACGATTAATATAAGAACAGCATATGTTTAGAAGATAGAGGCAGGGACAGAGAGTATAGACAGGCAGCCAAAGAAACATACACATTTCAGAGCTTTATGACTTCTATAGGAGAGCTGCAGACAAATAAGCTTACAGTTCAGATGTTACCATTTAGAAGTCTGCTATACACTCACTATTGAATGGATAGTACCATACAGACTTACACACACACACGCACAAATCATGACTTACAATTTTCTCTCTTCCTTTGAAAATCCAACCCCTCCTCCCCCCCCTTTTTTTTTTACTCTGATGGCCTCAGTGACATGAGGAATGATGGAGAAGACAAAAGTAGCATGCATGTTAAAAGGATTCGAATCCTGGTGAAAGGTGAATTAAACCCAACAGAGGCAGGTGGCAGAGGCAGGTGGATGTCTAAGTTGGAGGCCAGTCTGGTTTGCATAGCAAGTTCCAGAACAGCCAGAGCTACACAGAGAAAGCCTGTCTCAGAGAGAGAGAGACAGAGACAGAGACACAGAGAGACAGAGACACACAGAAAGAATCCAGGTGACAATAAGAGAAAGAGAGAAGGAAAGCTGGAATGGGAATCATGAGGTGGCTAGACAGGACACAATGGGACAGATAGGTCACGTCGTATCTGTTGCATAGAGCCTGGAAAGTAGAAGGCAGTCTATAAACATTTCCTGAACCAAAGAACAAGGAGAGGCCCTGGGAGCAGGTGACATCATGTGGGGCACACTACCAACATTCATGGAGCTTTACCATAAGCCAAACGTTCTGCCAAACATTCGGTGAGCATTTTCACCGAAACTCCACAAGCCCATTTTATAGATGAAGAAACTGAGGCTCAGATAGGTTAAGTAACTTAATCACATGGGCAATGAGTGGCAGACATGAGCTGGATTCTTGCTCATTGGACTTCCCATCAAGTCCCCTTTGAGTCAAGCATCAGTCTGTGCTTCTTGCTTCTTTTACTACCTTAAACATTCAAAAGTCTAGAGAGGACCTCAAAAGCCATGGTCCTGAAAAAAAAAATTAAGAGGAGAGATGGGGTGCCTTCCCCCACTGAGGAGGGACCATATTAAAGCTTCATCTTCAACAACAGAAAGAAAAACAATTTGAAACTTAATCATCTCCCAGAATTATGATCCCTCCCCGCAGCGGGGAGCACATTAGCAGAACTGAGAAATGATAATTCAGCAGCCCCCAACCCAGCAGGAATGGAAAGAGGAGGGGAGGGAGGAAGGCAGGCACAGGCAGAGAGATGGGGGAGGGGAGGCAAGGCTGAGCTCCGAGGGTTCTTTTTCTCTTGCTCAGGTGTGAGAAACGGTTCAGGGGAGCAGTCTGCTACCACTTAATTCTTCAATTCTGCTCAGCTAGAGTAAGGGGTATGTTGCTTCCCAGGTCAATTCTGAGCACCGAGGGATGCCCACACCCAAAGCATCCAAGTCCACCTAGGTAGTCTGCAGTCTTAGCTTAGGCGAAGAAGACCTCCTGAGCTACCGGGGCTGGCTCTGGGCGCCCTCCTCTAAACGGCACCTAGGAGAATTAGCAGCCTATCAAACCTGAAGTGCTGGACAGCTCCCGACTGCACTGCTTTCCCCGAGCGCAGAGAGGTGGGGCCAGACTCCGCCCGCCCCTTCTCTGACACCACAGCAGTCCCCACCCTCAAGGGATGCGCGAAGGCTGCTGGGAACTAATGGGGACCTAACTTAGGGTCACGAAAGGGTCCCGACTGAGATCTGGTGGGGACCTTGAGACTGGAGCTACCCTCCCCCCTCGGGGAGGGTGCGGAGTGCAGGCAACGTCTCCAGACGCATTCCTTCCTTCTGAGTCGAGACCCCCCTCAGTCCCCATGCTACGTGCCCCTCCCGCGGGGGGCGACAATGGTGCCTTCAGCCCCTAGACATGAATGGGGCCTTTGAGAGCTGCACGCCATGGGGTCAGCAGAGGCCACCGGGTCCCCCGGGGCTGCCCAGCCTTCTGATTCCAGAGTCTCTGGACAAGGGAGGGAGAGGAGCTGGTGGGGGAGAGAAGGTGTCCTATGGTCCCAGTCGTAGGGATTAATGGGCCCTGGGAAGAAAGTCATTCCCTGTCAGGCAGTTTCTGGTAAACAAAGATCTTAAAGAGGTGAAGGGGGGAATTCCCTTATGTTGTGCCGGAAGAACACAGTTCTGCCCCTTCGCAGGAGGCAGCAGGGCAAACTGTATGCAAGCAGACTCTAGCAGGCGTTTTCTACCTCTTATCTCCCCTCCTAAAAGCAGTGTCTGACTCTGGATGAAGCAGAACCCCATCTTCTCTCGGTACCCACGTTTGTTCATCTGGGGCCGCCCTTGAGGCTTGGTCCCTCTTTCCCTCGGTCTCCCCTCCCACTTCTGCACTGCACAACCTACCAGGTTTCTATGGAAACGGGCTAGGAAGGCTCTGCCAGGAGGCCAAGGCCACTACTGCTCTTGAAGGGAGGGGAGAGAAGAAATTGAAAGTGAAGATCGGGAGACAGGTTCTAAGCATTCCCGAGGGGGTACAGATGTGTCGGGAGGGAGGCTTTCTCCAGGAGGAGGGGGCACAGGAACAGAGATGCAACTGAATGATTGAGGGGTTCCTTCTCATTCCCCCAACTCCCAGTGCTCCAGACATTTAGACAAGCTTCCTCGGAGGGAACATTAGTGGCTGATAAAGGAAGGGAGGCAGGTAATACCGAGACTTCTGGTCCTTCCTCTCTTGCAGGGGCTCTCTTTCTTTTAGAACATGCCCATTTGAGACGACATCTCTAGGGAACTAAGAAATAAGAAAGAGCCGAGTGAGAGCATCTGGGATACTCAGGTGCCTCCCGTAGGCAGGCGGTGCTAGCAATGGTTGGACACCTCGGGCTGCCAGGTTCTTTCATGGCACCCTAATCTACTCAGGCACCTTCACGGAGATGCTGGCAGTGGATGGCTAGTCTGGAGGACAGCATTTTTCTCTCATCAGTCTGTCCCATCAGGACATTGAACGATGAGTGGAGATGACCCAATGGGGCTAATCCTAAAACAAGGCAAGGGGAGAAGTGGTTAAGGGGAGGGTGGGTGACTGCAGATGTATTCGACTAGGGCACATTCTAACCTCAAGAAAAATCTGTCTCTAGATCAGGAACTATTGAAAATATCAGAGTCCTAGGAAAGTATGCTCTAAGGTCCCTTGGGAAGCAAGCTCCTAGGTTATCAAAAGGTTCAGAAACCTTCCTTAGAGAACAGGGGGAGTGAATGGGCTCCCCTGGGAACCTAGGCTTTCCAAGATCTTATCCATCAACTCTTCTTTGGCTGTAGCCCCCACTATAGCCATCCTGGTGTTTGCTTATTTTGGTTATTTTTTGATCAGATATTTTGGCACTATGCACACTGCCTCCTGTTGCCATGACAGCCGTGACAGGGGCTGAGGCACCGTGAGAAAAATACCAAAATTAATGAGTGAGCGAAAGTGCAGCCGAGAGAAAAACAAGGTTAAAAAAAGAGTTAAAACAGTAATGAAAACAGTCTTCTGAGCTCCACAGCAGAACAGCTGCTGAGGCCTCCCCAGAGCAGCAGCTTCAGCCCAACCTTAGGGTCCTGGCATCTCCCAACCTCTAAACAGGACTCACCTGCCCTCCCCCACCCAGTCCACCACAGACCCAGCAAGAGCCACTGGAGGACCATCCTGAACAGTAGCATGCTGCCTCCCAGGACAGCATCTCAGGGAACAGCTTCTCATCTCCTAGACAACGGAGTCTTAGCTACAGCCCCCACACAACTGTGGTCCAGCTATATTACCAAGAAATGGCATCCTAGCTACAGCCGTGCTTTGGAGCTTTAGCTGCAGGCGTAACAGCTTCCCAGTGAGAGTCTTGCACACAAGAACAGCCCAGCCACAATCCTGGGCAATAGCATCTTAGCTATAGCCAATCCTCAGTATGCTGTCATCACAGCTATAGCTTCAGGACCAATAGCATGCTAGCTACAGCCTTATATACAACAGCAGCTCTGCTCTTATCTCAGGTAACAGCCTGCTTCTTAGGTACAGGCTCCTAGCAACAGCTTTTTTATCTCCTAAGACCTACACAGTAGATTCAGCTACAGCCATAACTACATCAAATTAACACACAGCAGCTCAGCTATAGCCAGCCTCAGGCATGCCAGCCTCAGGCATGCCAGCCTCACACCTACAGCTACCAGACCAATGGCTCTTCAGTTACCGCCCTCTTTCAACGTGCACACACGTATACACACATCAAATCCCCACGGCTTCTTGGATCATCTGATTGTTTGGCTACAGCCTAGGCACACCAGCATCACAGCAAACGGAGGCAACAGCCTTTCTATTAGTCTCAGGTTCCACTGTATCCCAGTCCTCTTAGCGACAGCCCGCCCCAGGTAAACACATGTCAACAAGCATCCCGGCCATACCTAGCATCACCCAGGCTTCACTCTCTGGACACGGTCCCAGATGGACTCTCAGTCACTGTCAGTTTGAGGAGCCTCCCCCAACACTTCACTTGCCAACTGGTCCTCCTCCCAGTTTGGTACAGGGCCAAAAGCCCGGCTTCTCCTCTTCAATGCTCCCCCCTCTACTCCCCAACCAGCCTCCTCGAAGTCTCAGCAATCTTGCTTGCCTTCCCTGGGTGGGTGGACAGGGGGAACAAGCCCCAAAACGCATACCTACATTGTCCCAACTCAGGTCCCCACAAAAACAGTCTTGCAGCTGGAGTAGGAAGGGACCTGAAGCAGGGAAGAATAATAAACCCACCCTATGATTGCAGCCTTGGCCCAGTTCTATTCCAGCCACTTGGTGCAGGATTTTGGGTTGATGGTGGTGGAGCAGGGAGGATGGAGGGGAACATCTGGGAGATTAGCATTTCCTGCCCAGCTCTGCGGCTGCTGATCCTGCTCAGCCCTGAGCAAAGGAGGAGAACAGAGGAGCCTTTGAATGGCTCCCAGCAAGCAGCCTGGGGAGGGTTTGCTGCAGTGGGCAGCAGGCACATGCTGGGGGCAGGGAGGCTGGGGCAGCTCCTCTGTGGAAGATTTCTTCTCTCCGGCCCAATGATTTGCTTCTTGGTGCTGTGCTCGATGATGGGGTGAGAATGAGCTTTGCAACGGACAGAGAGAAGCCACTTAAAGGACAGACTCTCTTCCCACCAGCTTTCTGCATCTCCTGTTGAGCACCCCAGTTGGGCAGTTGGCTTCCTGGGCCTGAGAGTGAGCAGAGGGCCCAGATCAGAAAGGGAGAAGAGTTGGAGGTCAGGGGTGCTCTGAGAGATCCCTGGCAGTTCTCCATTGCTCCTTCAGTTAGCTACAGATCTCACCCCTACTTTGAAGAATGTTCCACATAAAGAGGCCCAGAGGCTAGGAAGGGGAGAAAGCAAAAGAAAGAAACACTAGACAGAAGAAAGGTAGAGATGGGAAAATGAGGGAGGGACGGAAATGGGGAGGGGGAAGGGTCAACGGCGATGGCAGAAACCTCCAGACAGTCTTCTCGTATTAGCACCTTATCCACACACAACATCAGGCCTTGCTACAGGCCTTGCTCATTTGTCTGACCTGGAACATGGGGCCTTGGCTTATAAAGCGGCACTAGGCAGGAGGTCCTACTGAATTGGGGCACTTGGCAGCCTGGGTACCAAAACCTGAGCGAGAGGGAGTGCCCAAGCTGCTCAAGCACCTCAAGATGGCGCCAGAGAGCCAGAGCTGAGCTCCAGAAACCAAGTACTGGGAGTGTGAGACACTGCGTGTGACACGGTGTGTGACTCGCCGAGTGTGTGACAGGGAGCTTGTGGCACTGTGAGGGCGTGTGACACAAGTCGTGACACTGCGTGGCTTCACGGGGTAGAGACCCATTTGACTCTGAAGTACGTTAAGTCACCGCCTGAAGCGAGTGGCAGAGGGTAGGTGACCAGGCGACCCTCGAACAGCCTGACATCAGGAGAGTCATTTCATCCTCACACTTGAATATATATATATTTTTCTGTCTTCGCTCTAGAGCTCCCAGATCCCATCCTCTAACCCTTTCTACGGTCCCCTGTATAGTCTCGCTCCCACTGCAGCTCCGGCCGGAGGGGGAGGGGCGGACTTCCCCCGGAGCGCCAAGAGAAGGGAGGGCCACTCTGGGTTACTCGGGGGTCTGACTGGGAACAGGGTGGGCTTGGAGAGGTTACTCGGGGAAGATGCTGGGAGGGGAAACAAGAGCTAGAGGAGACACTTCCCCGGCTTTGACTTCCCAGGAGGCAGAGCGGGGGACAGGTGCTTGAGGCAGGGGAGAGCAATTCCGAAGGGGTCCTAGATGGAGGCTTGGGTGGGACGAGCGTGAGGTGAAGAGCCGAGAAGGAAGCCTTAGGCAATGGTGGGGACAGCGTAAAAGGAGGGGGAGCTGGTTTGGGGGCGCGGTGCTCAGGGTCCCCTCCCAGCGGGACCCGAGCGGTCCCAGCTCCACCTCCCGGCCGAAGGAGGGGGGAGGGAGGAGGGCGGGCAGGCCGGGAGGGGGGGGGGGGGGGGGGGCGGGCCGGCTGTGCGCTCCGCTCGCTGCTGGCTCCGCCGCCGCCGCCGCCGCCGCCGCTGCCGCCTCACACACTAGCGGAGCGGGAGCGCGGCGCGGACGCGAAGCCGCCGGGCTGCTGCGCTCACAGCCGGCCGAAGCCGGAGCCTGGACCGCAGCGCCAGCCTCAGCCGTGCCGAGCCGCAGCCCGCGCCGGGGCCGGCGGCGGCTCGCGGACAGCGGGGCGGGCGGCCGGTGCTGCCCCGAGGCGGGTAAGGATCTGGCGGCGGCGGCGGCGGCGGCGGCGGCTCGGGGCCCGGAGCGGCCATGGCCGGAGGGAGCGGAGGGAGGGGCGCTCGCCGGAGCGGGGAGACCGGGGCCCAGCCGGTGCCTAGCGCGGCGCGCCGGGGCTGAGGGGGAGGCCGTTGGGACACCGAGTCGGGGGTTGCGGCTGGGGCGCCCCGGTCTCCGAGGTCCACCGCAAGAAGCGGAGAGGAGGGAGGGGGGCGCAGAGTTGGACCCCGGCCCCGGCGTCCGCAGCCAGGCGCGCTCCGAGCCGCGGGGATGGGAGACTCCAGGGGCGCGCGGAATGGAGAAGGTTTGGGGGAAGCGCGAGGCCCTCAGTCCAGCCGTGGGCTGCTGGAGGACCAGGCAAGCCGGGAACATTATCCACGACACACACACTTGTTGGGCGATTTGCTCGGCTCACTCAGGCGCTTCCAGCTCGTCGCGGACACCTGGAGGAAGAGCCACATCGCAGACACATACACACATACATCCATCCGTACATATGTGAGCGCAGACATACCTCCCGCACACCAGCGCCCACTGGGGCACAGTCACCAGCTCGGGATCTGCTTCCGCGCCTGCACGATCGGCAGCGGGGACACAACCCGTGGCCACAGATAGCTACAACACAATCCGGCGTGATGCTGAGCGGTGCCGGACACACAAACACAACCTCACGCCTTCATGTGCGATTATGATTCCAAATGAAGGCTCAAATCCTAGCTCCCTACACCCAGCGTTGAGGGAACACACCCTAACACAACGCTTGCCCACTCCTTGGCCAGGACATAGGTACACAGCACGGGTCTTGCTTACCCCTCTCTACGGCACCCACACATGCACAAGCCAGTATCTCTTAGCACGCCGTGGCAGCACACACCCTAGCACACAGAGGCGCCTACAGCAGCGCCTCACAAACAGGATCCGCTGCTTCGAGCATCTTTAACACTGGTTGTCACACACACCTTACACCAACAGTGTCACATTACACTCCGCAGCGCGCGCGCGCGCGCGCACACACACACACACACACACACACACACACACACACACACACTCCACTCTCCCTGGCCAGATTCCCTCGGGAGAAGCCTCCAGGCTCTCCTAGAGAGCACCCGGAGCCCTGTCACCTCAATCGGGACTTTGTTATTGTGAATATCGGCGCGACCGGAGTCCCCGGGCCGGCCAGACCGGCTTCCCGGCGGCACCACCCCCCACTTCCACTCCGGGGCCTGACCGGCTGGGTATTCCGGGAACAAGCCGGACCTGACAGGCCGCGCCATGCCGCCACCCTGGGCCTGTGTGGACCTAGGTCCCTTTGCAAAAGGTACGACACTGTAGGTGTTTGGGACCTTTTTCGGGCCATTTGGCCGAGCTCCCCGAGCCTCCTGGGTTCCTAGCACACCTAGGTCGCGCACACCTGGGTGCCCCTCTCCGGGGGCCCGGTTGCAGGCCAGTCCTGTGTACCAACAAGGCCCCGGGGCCAGAATGGAGACGGCAGCATGCGCAGAAGAAAAACTGGTAGGCGAATAGGACTCTCGCCCCTTTCTCCGGCCACTCTCTGGTAGTTCAGGCTTCTGGCCTCAGTTTCCCCAGCAGTGAGGGCGACTATTTCTTCGGCAGGAAAAACAGGTGACGCTGAGGCCGTGGAGGACCAAGTGCAGGGCAAGTACCCGGTTTCTGCAGCCTCGAGAGGATCGGTTTTATGAGAATGTCCCCGCCCGGCCAGGCTCGCGGCTTTGTGATTCCGGCGCCGGCTTCCTCCCTGCCCCCTCCCGGCGCCCGCTGCGCTGCTCCCGCCGGCGCCGGCTCGTGGGGGGACCTAGGCGGAGTCCGGAGATGCGGGAGAGGAGGGATTCCCCGCGGCGGTCCCGAAGGCGAGGGACGTGAGTGGCCGCCTGGCCTAAGAGAGTTCTCACTGTACTGCGCCTCACCTAGCCTCACCTTGGGCTCCAGGAGGCCAGGCGTCACCCTGGTGGGGGCGGGGATGTGGCGACCAAAAGCTTAGGAGGGGCCGCCAGCTCCCCCCACCCCCGCCGCCCCATAGACACACACTCGGCGTCCTCTGGGAGGAGGCGCTCGGGTGTGCTTGGGTGTGTGCTGAGAGCGCTCGCTGACCGAGATGGTGAGGACTAGGGTGTCTCATGCTGGCCGAGCCTGGGACCTAGAGCTGGGAGGTCCAGGGCTCCCTCTAGCACTTGCTCTGGGTCAGCCCTCAGGAGTTGCCTGGACCGGTACATCCCAGAAGGTGTTTGTAGACCCTGAGAGGTCTAGATGTGTGTGAGAACGCCTGCGTGCTACTTTCTTGAGTGGGGGATGGGGTGGGGTCCACGGTGGGTTTGAAGCCTTAATAAGAATTAGGTGAGGTCAGAGGACCCTTAGAAAGGGTGGGAAGCAGGGCATGGGGGACAAGGCCGGGTTCTGGTGCATCCTCATCTAGTTGACTCCTCTCCGTCTCCCATCCCCAGTTCTACATTAGAAGGGCCCAGGGTATTTTGCATCTTTGGCTACTTCTGCAGAGAGCTGGGCAAGAGACGCTGCCTGGAATGGGGCCTGCATGGTGGGGAGGAACTAAGAGGAAATCCAGGTTCTGATGTGGGGTGAGAGGTGCCCCCGCCAGGAACAAGGCTGGTTGGCGTTGCAGAGGGGGATTTTGTTAAATAACGTATTGAGCAGATACTATTCGCCGGGGCCCATGTGGGAGCAGCAATAGAACAGGCACTGTCTTTTCTTTTACAGGCTAGTAGATTCGTTCCTTCAGTGATTGAGGCAGAGAGCACCTACTATGTGCCAGGTGTGGGGGGAGATGCTCCATTACAGGATTGGGAGACTTAAATAGCTGACCTGTCTTGCGACGTATGGGAATCTCATTTAGTTCTCCCACATAACTTGAAAGGGCAGGATTTTAAAAATTGTATTACCTTTATTTATTTAGTTTATCTGTGTGCACACACATTTGGAGGTCAGGGAATGACTTTCAGTAGTCAGTTTTCCCCTTCAACTCTGTAGGTCTCGGGAATCAGGTTCAGAGATAGGCTCCTACTGAGCCATCTTTCTTGTCCAAGAGGCAGGATTTCCTCTCCCCTCCCCCTCACTCCCCATTTAATAATATGGAAATGGATTCAGAAAAGTGGATCACCTGGATAAGGTCACACAACTATGAAGTGTTGGGGTGAGGGTTTGAACTCAGCAATCTGGCTCAAGAATGCAGGTGCCTGGGAGCATGCAGAGGCTAATGGCAGGTTCTGGAAGACGGGGAAGAGAAACAGTACTGCTCGCTGTGGGAAGCCCCTGAGCAGCTCCACCCCAGGCT
This sequence comes from Psammomys obesus, assembly GCF_907164565.1. Taxonomy (NCBI): domain Eukaryota; kingdom Metazoa; phylum Chordata; class Mammalia; order Rodentia; family Muridae; genus Psammomys; species Psammomys obesus. The sequence goes on along the minus strand of NW_026596040.1, from coordinate 438,731 downwards.
GCTCTTCTTGCTTACCCTCCCGCCCAGGCTCTCAGATGCTCCCTTTGTCCTTTGGTGTTTTGTGTTTGCAGCCCCAGTGCTTGTTGTGTAATGGTGCTGGGGCAGGTGTAGGGGTCAGGGGCTTCAGAGCTGACCTGCTCACCGGGACAGTGAGAGCTGTAAGCACAGCAGTCAGCAAGGAGTGGACCTTGATCCCAAAGTGGTGTGGAAATGAAGGTTCCAAGTGAACCCTCACCTGTCCCCATACCTTCTCAGATGCTGACACAAGATGGGGACTCCTTTGACTCTTGTCCGTTTGTTCCTCGCTCCTACAGTCCTGATTTTTTTTTCTCAGTCCTGATGGAAACAGGTCAATGTGCCTTTCTCCACTTAGGGTCTGTCCTATCAGGGTCCTGGGCACCCATGTTCCTGGGTGGAGAGGCAGTCCTGCCTAGGAAGGCAGCCCAGGCAGATAAGGTACTAATCCCTTCAAAGGCTGCCGCCTGAGACTAATGACTCCCAGCACTAACCGCCTGGGACAAAGTTCAGCAATGTTGGGGGTAGGGAGGTGGAAAGGCCTCTTTACTGCTTCTCCCAGCCCTTCCTGGCAGGCCACATGACTCCCTCCACAGCTGCAAATGGCTGGGAGCTTAGGTTCCCTCTTGACCAGGCCAGGTTGGCAATCTAGGGTTGGGCCGGAAGTAATAAATGGAATAAATACCATATTTCAGCCTCAAGCTTCTGTTGAGTCTTTTCCCAAGTCGGGTCTTTTGAGTTGGGAAGAGATCCTGCCAGTTCATACAGTCTCTGTGACCTAGGGTGTTGAAGAGTTTTGAGTCTTATAGCATAAATGATGTGGAGAGTATGGGGCATGGTGGACACAGCTTTTTTTTTTTTTTTTTTTTTTTTTTTCTTTTTCTTTTAAGACAGGGTTTCTCTGTGTAGCTTTGGCTGTCCTGGACTCGATTTATAGACCAAGCTGGCTTGAACTTGGAGATCTGCCTGCCTCGGCCTCCCAAGTGCTGGGATTACAGGCGTGCACCACCACACCTAGACTGTGGGCACACCTTTTTTTAATCTCAGCACGTGGGAGGCAAAGGCAGGTGGATTTCTGAGTTCAAGGCCAGACTGGTCTACAGAGCAAGTTCCAGGATAGCCAGGGCTACACAGAGAAACCTTATCTCAAAAAAAAAAAAAAAAAAAAAAAAAAAAAAAAAAAAAAAAAAAAAAAACCAAACAAACAAACAAAAAAAAGGATGAGGAGAGAGCTTTAATAATAGGTGATAGCCATTTCAAATGATTGGCAAATTCCATGAAATGCTTAGCAATGCACTAGTAAAGCTTTAGAGTTTTTTGGGATCATGGTGGTGTTGGGTGGTAGCAGAGGTGGTGATGATAAAGTGTGCAGGGCTTAAGCTCTTTTTCAGCTCTGTGAAACTACTGTCTCTCAAGGTTGTTTTCCCAGACCTTCCTATCACAATTGCCTAGGTGGGGGTTCTCCAGGTCCCACCTTCCAATCAAAATTCCTAAGGGTAGGGCCAGATAATCCTTAGGTTGGTAAAACTCTCCAAGTACTTCAAGAACCGAAACTCTGCTTAACACTTGTCCCCTTTCTGGCCAAGCCTGCCTCCAGACCCCATCCCCATGACCTCCTCGGATTGTGCCTTACTCTGTGATAAACCTTTTTTGACTGCAGCTAGCTGGAGGCAAAGCAAACCCTTAAAGGGAGGTAGACCACAGACCAACCAATTTGCTGCCAAGTTTTGTGAACAGACATTTTCCTAGGAAAGTCCTGCTTGATAATATTGTGTAGTTCTCCAAGGGAATGTGCCCCCCGCCCCAAAACATGACCTCTTGATCTGGGGGCAGAAAGCACTGATGAGGAAGCTTTTTTGAGCAGTCCTCTGGAGATAATTTTTAGGTTGGAGCTTGAAGCAGTATGGAGGATGGTTGATCCAAACAGGGCATCATGAAATTCTTCCTCCTTCAAAGAGAGTAAGCTGTGGCTGAGAATGGCGTGCACAGTTCTCTGGTGAAGGTCTCACAGGTTCAGGAGGGGCCTGTATTTGGGGAAGGCTCTCCAAGGAGATGTTGTGCTTGAGTTGTCCAAGGAATCAGTACATTTGGTGAACATTTGCTGAGCATCTACTACAGAGTAGACTCTAAATAGAGATTTGCATTTTATCCCAGTAGATTCCTTAGGGAATTGGCAAGCAGGCGAGTGACTAAGCCATTGACCATACAACCAAGGCCATCATCGGGAGCTAAACCCAGGGAACCAAAATAACCCCCACTGCGCAAGAACTGTTTACTGCGCATCTACTATATGTTGGGTCCAAAGCTAAGATGACACAGTAAACAATCAGAGGGTTATAACTGTAATCTCAGCTCTCAAGAGGCTTGAGTTTAAGGCCAGGCTCGTCTACATCTTGACCTCCAGGACAGCATGTTACAGGGTACGAAATCCTGCCTCAAGAAATGCTGTCAGCTTATGGTCCTGTAAGAGAGATAAACATTCACCAATTTTCCAAATAGGCCTGTGACTACAATTGTGCTTTGAAAGAAAGGATTGTTTGTTGAGTGCCTACTTTTAGCCGGTGTGAACTCAAACCCACCGGGAAATAGATAGCATCGTCTGCATTTGATGGGTGAAGAAACTGAGGCTTTGAGTTTTTGCTCCAAAAGTCTGCAGCCAGGGCTTGCCTCACAGTATCCGAAGTCAGAACCCAAGCCCATCTTCACCCTTCTGCCTTACAGATGCCAAGTGGGTACACAGAGGTAACGCAGCAAACTGACAGTCACTGAGCTAGAAGCACCGTGGGAGCAGATGGGCCCAGTCTGAATAGGCACAGTTTTACCCAGTTTTACAAGGTTCATCAGTGGGGCAGGGGGATGAGTGAGTATATGAACTCTTGCCTCTTTGGAATGTCTGGCATCTTCCTGGGGAGACGGAGAACACAGAATAGGTGCTCAATACTATAGTTGAACAACAGGGCTGGGCAGTGGCCGGGGCAGCCCAGTGATTCATTGCCGTAGGATTGGCATAGACAATAAGTGGCTGTGAATTGGAGGAGGACAGAGGTCACTGTGGGCTGGAGAGACCTAGGAAGGCTTTGTAGGGTTGTGGGTGGAGGGAGGCAGAACCTGTCTTCAGTGGGATGGGCATGATCAGTGTAATGCCTGGAAATTCCAGGGGTGAGGAGCATGACACCTTCCTCCCTCCCTACAGAAAATGCTGGACCAGAGACTTGGGGTTTGAATAGAGGAAGGGTTTGCCAGGGTTGCCTTTTTGGAGACAAGAGAGCAGTGATTGGGACAGCACTGGCAAGTCTGATAACATAGGCAGGTGGGCAGCCTCAGAACTGGGTGATGAAAGAGGCAGCCATTGTGGTAATGGTGGTGCAACTTCTAGTCTTGAGTGTTCACAGCACAGCCCTTCCTGGAAGGCTCTGGGGGTGGCAGAGGGAGGAGGGTGTAAAGACACTGGACCAGTCAGGGACGGGAGGTGGTGAGTATGCAGCAAGCTCTGGATGCAGACCGTGATAAGGGTCAAACAGGAGCCAAAGTCCGGTGTGGTACTGCTCATCTCTAATCCCAGTATTCTGAAAGCTGAGTCAGGAGGAGTTCAAGGCTAGACTAGGATACCTTGTGAGACTCTTTTTTTAAACCCAGGTCTGAGAATGCGGCTCAATGTTTGACCATTCATCTAACAATGCTCTGTGCTCAAATCTCAGGACCAGAGGAGAAAAGAAAAGAAAAAGAAAGAACCAGGAGGCAGATAGATGAGCATCTGGAGAGCAGAGGGGGTGGACCAGGGAAAGGCTGATGGTGTCATTGAAGCTCTGTCCCAGTTAGAGCTGCTGGGCTCTCTGTTGCTAAGGACAGGCCAGGGAAGCTCCCAATGCCAATTTGAAGGTCAGTCAGTCCTAACCCTAATCTTGGCCTCTATTCCTCACACCTGCCCATGGCAGGTGTGTGTGTGTGTGTGTGTGTGTGTGTGTGTGTGTTGAGACACATTTGTATGGAAGCCAGAGAGAGCTAACACCTATTCATTTCAGCATTTTCTTGTTTTAAAATTCTTTTTATCATATTTATTTACATAAGTGTTGAAGGCTGCATATCACAGGAAGTGTTTGGGGGTCAGAGGATAACTTCCAAGGGCCAGTTGTCTCCATCTGATGTAGGCCCCTGAGACTGAACACAGATCTTCAGGCTTGGCAGCAGGCACCTTTACCCACTGGGCCATCTCACTGGCCCTGCTACCAGCCACTTTCACAAGGTATTGGCATTCAGTTATGGGAGTGGGGAACACTGGGCGCCGTGGATGCTCTTTGTCAAAAATGGAGGATTTGGGGTGTAATCCCACATACACATAAGCTTATTTGCCATCTCAGAAGAAGGAGAAATGAAATACTCTTCCACTCTTCCTCCAGCTATCGTGAGAGGGAAGCCCGGGCAATGACTCTCAGGGTCTGGGGTATTTGAGGGGTTGGTACATGCTGCTCTCGTACTACACGTGTGGGGAGGAGTGTTCCAACGGGAGATGTCCCAGGCCTAACCCTTCCCCTTGCTTTTGCTCTGTATCTCAGTATCAGGGTAATTACCATGGGTGACTAAGGCAAGATGCTGGTGAGAAGGAGGTGTTGTGCAAAGCACAAAGCTGAAAGCAGACAGCGAAGGAGGGTGGGGGGCGGTGCCCAGGGAACGTCAGCTGGGTAAGGGCGTGCCATGGGCTGGAACTGCTGTAGACCTGCCTGTCATCTTACCAACTTCACCAGCTGGGTCAGGCACAGCTGCTACACCCCACCGTGGGTGAGACTCTGGGTTCTGGAATCCCAGATCTGGGCCGGGAGAATGGTGTATCGCTGGGAGAGGGTGGGGTGGGGGGTTGGCTCTGGCAGCCTCCAGGGTTGACTTCCTCTTCAGAGCTGATGGCCTCTACTCTGTCTTCTTGTAGTTCTCCTGGTTCTGGATCCTCCCAGGATGGGGCCTCTGAGGTCCAGCCCAGGGCCTGGGGGGCAGCGGCTGTTGCTGCCCTCCTTACTGCTCGCATTGCTGCTCCTACTGGCTCCATCTGCAGGCCATACCACCCAGATAATATACAAGGTGCAAGAGGAACAGCCGCCCAACACCCTCATCGGGAGCCTTGCTGCTGACTACGGTTTTCCAGACGTGGGTCATCTGTATAAACTTGAGGTAGGTGCTCCGTACCTCCGAGTGGATGGCAAGACTGGTGACATTTTCACCACAGAGACCTCCATTGACCGAGAGGGGCTCCGTGAATGCCAGAACCAGATCCCTGGGAATCCCTGTATCCTGGAGTTTGAGGTGTCTATCACGGACCTCGTGCAGAACGGCAGCCCCCGGCTGTTAGAGGGTCGGATCGAGGTGCAGGACATTAATGACAACACGCCCAACTTTGCCTCACCGGTCATCACCCTGGCTATCCCCGAGAACACCAACATCGGCTCGCTCTTCCCCATCCCACTGGCCACGGACCGAGACGCTGGCCCCAATGGGGTGGCATCTTATGAGCTACAGGCTGGGCCCGAGGCCCAGGAGCTCTTCGGGCTGCAGGTGGCCGAGGACCAGGAAGAGAAGCAGCCACAGCTCATTGTCATGGGCAACCTGGACCGAGAGCGTTGGGACTCCTACGACCTCACCATCAAGGTTCAGGATGGTGGCAGTCCTCCCCGTGCCAGCAGCGCCCTGCTTCGTGTCACTGTGCTTGATACAAACGACAATGCCCCCAAGTTCGAGCGACCGACCTACGAAGCTGAGCTGTCTGAGAACAGTCCCATTGGCCACTCGGTCATCCAGGTGAGAGGCCCACTCCATTTTACCCATTGGGGTGATTTGCCTTTAGAAATGGGATCTCCCAAAAGCAGGTTAAAGATTCCTTCACTTAGGGGGAAAAACCCAACAGAAAGCTACGGGACCCTCACTTCTCCCCAGCCCCAGCCAAAAGAGACTTTTTCACCAGCTTCCTCTCCTCCACTTCAACAAGTGGTACTTTCTTCTGCTGTCAATCAACTTAGATGACAGTGACATAACATCTCAATAGCATCATACCTCCCCATCAGACTCAGCTTAGGGAAACTTCTTGGGAAGTGAAATTGCTCTGAGCTCAGGGAGTACCCTCTGCTTAGCCCAGGCTGGATCAAGGAACTCTCATTTTACCCAGTAGACACCCTCCTGTCATGAGAGTGTCTTCTACCCAGGGGCAGGGCCCTTTAGACAGGTGAGCTTTCACTTCAGCTAAAGACTCAACCTCATTGTGCCCCTGCCCAACAAAGCCATGAGACATTGTCAGCCAGAAGTCTCCTCAGTTCTGACAACATTCTTCAGACTGCTTTCACACTTGCTCCTTCCCCTGCGATGGGGTGCCATTGGTATGTGGTGTCAGTAACTCTACAAAAGTTCTCAGCATCCTTCTTCATGGGAACCGCCCCAGGGGCAGGGCAGCAGCTTGGTGGGGCTAGGGCCTTGGAGGGAGCAGAGAAGCGTCCTGGCAGACAGGTGGGCGTATCTCCCGCTGTCATCTCGGCCCCTGGCCTCCTGCCAGCCCTGTCTTCTTTCTCCTTCCCCATGGGCTGAAGGTATCTCTGTCCATGATGTGAGTAAGCCAAAGAGAGTTCAGCTGACCTGGACACCATTACTCAACCTGAGACCCTTCGTTCTGGGTCCTGGAGCTGAAGTGAGTGGGTGGCAGTTTTTAATCTTTTCTAGAGGCTGGTGGACTAGAATATAGCAACAAGGCTGAGAAAGAATAGAAAGACAGCCATTCGGGATGGTGAATAATAATAGTCTAGGGGCCAGGCACTGTTCTAAAATACACTATGTGCATTATATAATTTAATCCTTACCGTACAAAGTAAGTAAGCATTATGCCCATTTTACAGATAGGAAACTGAGCCCATAGAGATTTTTAAACTTGCCTGCGGTTGGAGCCCACCTTACCCACATGGGACATGCGGAGTCCTTAGAGGTTGGCAGTGTTGAAAAGTGGATGGGAAGAGACCAGGTGGTGGAAAAGAGGCAGAGTTAGAGTTAAGCAAGAGTGGAAAGCTAAGAGTCATAGATAGAAATAAAGATGAGAGGTCGGTTAAGGAGCTAGCTGAGAAGTGAGGTGACCAGTCTAGAGACAGGAATGCCACGGGAGCATAGTCAGGGAGCTGGTGATGGACATGCTGGGATTGGGTAGGGAAATAGAGGTTTGCCTTTAAAGGTGTGAAGGGGGCAGGTGGTGATGGCTCATTCCTTTAATCTCAGCATTTTGGTGGCAGAGGCAGGAGAATCTGTGAGTTAGAGGTCAGCCTGCTCTACAGAGAGTTCCAGTACAGCCCACACAGAGAAACCCTGTCCCCAAAACAAAAACAAACAAACAAAGAGGTATGAAGGACACCAGAGTAGCTGGGAGCCCTTGTCCATAGGAAAGCCTTGATGGGTATGGACCCTTCCCGAGGAGAAGGACGGAAGTTCAGCAGTGGCACAAACGACTCTAGGTGCTGTGCTCAGCACTGTGTAATTGGACTTCTTAGAGACAGATGGACGGGAACAATGAATGAATGGATGACAGATAAAAAGAAAAGCGGAATTATTTAAGAGTCACTCGCCATGTTCCAGGCAGCAGCAGGTATTTCTTTTATATTACCCCATTTAACCTTTATCACAATCTTAGGAAATAAGTTCTATTAATCATCCCCATTTTATACATTTGTAGAGAGAGGCTAGGGAAGATTAAATAATTGGCCCAAGGCCATATAATTAATTGGAAAGCGGTCGAGCTGGGATTTGAACTCAAGACTTTCATTTTGCTCCTTAGAGGCTCTGCCAAGTTATGCCTACTCCTTCCCACCCTTCCCCCCTCACACATACACTTCATTACAATTCTGTTTGCCTGTAAACACTTCCAAACCCTCACCAGTGGTACCTCCTCACCATTCCCACCTGGCTTCTGTTGCCCCATTACCACCCATGTTTGTGTAGACTGGTCCCAGTGCAGGGCGGCATTGGCGTGGGAGGGCGTGCCCGCTGCAAAGGGACAGGCAGTTCATTGTTTGGTTCTGGAAGCCCAGCCTGCTGCCAGCAGGCTCTGTGGCCTGCACCAAGCCCTCCCTTCTGGCCCCAGGCTCAGGCTGGATTCCTCACACTGGTGCCTTGCCAGCAACAGACAACAGTAAGGGAGTTGAAGAAACAGGTTTCCCCAGTTTGACAGCAGTGGCTGGGTTGGGCCCGCCGGGCTCTTTCTGACCCGTATCTCTCTCTACCTGGTTGCTTTCAATAGAAATCCCCTCACCTGGGGCCTCTAGTTGGGCATGGGGGTCCACACTGTTGCATGCGCACGCATGAATGAACACACCTTCTCACACTGAAATATAAGCACAGCTTAGAGTCACATATTTGTAAGTATGTCACATGCCTGCATACCAGGTATGTACACAATAAGTGCACGCATGCCTGCCGTCTCTGATGCGTAAATCCTTTCTCATCCCTTCAGAATGCGGGGGGGGGGGAGAGCTCGTTTGACGAAAAGGGTTTGCTCGATCCTCACCTCTGTGCTTAGGTGGACTGGTACAAATGAAGAGTGGAATATAATTCTGCCCGGTCCTGGCCATGTAGTGTCACTAAGAAGGATTTGCAAGCTGCATCTGAGCTCTTTAGGAAAAGAGGTTAGCGGCATCGACCAGGGTGCCAGGCCTAGGGGAAAGACCACACCGAGTGCTGCTTTTGGAAAGGTTGCTAAGCTAGCATCATTGAGCCTGACCTGCTTGTGGGAAAGGACCTCAGCAGCACGTGCACTGTTAGCTCACTAACCTGTCCCCATCCCCTGTAGGTGAAAGCCAATGACTCGGACCAAGGTGCCAATGCGGAGATTGACTATACCTTCCACCAGGCGCCCGAAGTGGTCAGGCGTCTCTTGCGACTAGACAGAAACACTGGACTCATCACCGTTCAGGGCCCCGTGGACCGCGAGGATCTAAGCACTCTGCGTTTCTCGGTGCTCGCCAAGGACCGAGGGGCCAACCCCAAGAGTGCCCGTGCCCAGGTAGTTGTGACTGTGAAAGACATGAACGACAATGCCCCCACCATCGAGATCCGAGGCATCGGGCTGGTGACTCACCAAGACGGGATGGCCAACATATCGGAGGACGTGGCCGAGGAGACCGCTGTGGCCTTGGTGCAGGTGTCCGACCGGGATGAGGGAGAGAACGCGGCTGTCACCTGTGTGGTAGCAGGTGATGTGCCCTTCCAGCTACGCCAGGCCAGCGAGACAGGCAGTGACAGCAAGAAGAAGTACTTCCTGCAGACCACCACGCCTCTCGACTACGAGAAAGTCAAAGACTATACCATTGAGATCGTGGCTGTGGACTCCGGCAACCCCCCGCTCTCCAGCACCAACTCCCTCAAGGTGCAGGTGGTAGATGTCAATGACAACGCCCCCGTCTTCACCCAGAGCGTCACTGAAGTTGCCTTCCCGGAAAACAACAAGCCCGGGGAAGTGGTGGCCGAGGTCACCGCCAGTGACGCCGACTCTGGCTCGAACGCAGAGCTGGTGTACTCTCTGGAACCCGAGCCAGCGGCGCAAGGCCTCTTCACTATCTCGCCCGAGAACGGAGAGATCCGGGTGAAGACCTCGCTGGATCGGGAACAGAGAGACAGCTATGAGCTGAAGGTGGTGGCGGCCGACCGAGGCAGCCCCAGCCTTCAGGGCACAGCCACGGTCCTTGTCAATGTGCTTGACTGCAATGACAATGACCCCAAATTTATGCTGAGTGGCTACAACTTCTCCGTGATGGAGAACATGCCAGCGCTGAGTCCAGTGGGCATGGTGACTGTCATTGACGGCGACAAGGGGGAGAATGCCCGGGTGCAGCTCTCGGTAGAGCAGGACAATGGTGACTTTGTTATCCAGAACGGCACAGGCACCATCCTATCCAGTCTGAGCTTCGATCGGGAGCAGCAGAGCACCTACACGTTCCAGCTGAAGGCGGTCGACGGTGGCGTGCCGCCTCGGTCGGCGTACGTTGGCGTCACCATCAACGTGTTGGATGAGAACGACAATGCACCCTTTATCACGGCCCCCTCCAACACGTCTCACCGACTGCTGACCCCGCAGACGCGTCTCGGTGAGACGGTCAGCCAGGTGACAGCGGAGGACATTGACTCCGGCGTCAATGCTGAGCTGATCTATAGCATTGCCGGTGGCAACCCTTATGGACTCTTCCAGATTGGATCGCACTCAGGTGCCATCACCCTGGAGAAGGAGATCGAGAGGCGCCACCACGGACTACACCGCCTTGTGGTGAAGGTCAGTGACCGTGGCAAGCCTCCTCGCTACGGCACAGCCTTGGTCCACCTTTACGTCAATGAGACCTTAGCCAACCGCACCCTGCTGGAGAACCTGCTTGTCCACAGCTTGGACACGCCCCTGGATATTGACATTGCCGGGGACCCGGAATACGAGCGCTCCAAGCAGCGGGGCAACATTCTCTTTGGTGTGGTGGCCGGCGTGGTGGCTGTGGCCTTACTCATCGCGCTGGCGGTACTGGTGCGCTACTGCCGGCAGCGGGAGGCCAAGAGCGGGTACCAGGCTGGGAAGAAGGAGACCAAGGACCTATACGCCCCCAAGCCCAGCGGCAAAGCTGCTAAGGGAAACAAGAGCAAGGGAAAGAAGAGCAAGTCCCCGAAGCCTGTGAAACCAGTGGAGGATGAGGATGAGGCTGGGCTGCAGAAGTCCCTCAAGTTCAACCTAATGAGCGATGCCCCCGGAGACAGTCCCCGAATCCACCTGCCCCTCAACTACCCGCCAGGCAGCCCCGACCTGGGCCGCCATTACCGCTCCAACTCCCCACTGCCTTCCATCCAGCTGCAACCCCAGTCACCCTCGGCCTCCAAGAAGCACCAGGTGGTGCAGGACCTGCCGCCTGCAAACACGTTTGTGGGCACCGGGGACACCACGTCCACGGGCTCCGAGCAGTACTCCGACTACAGCTATCGAACCAACCCCCCCAAATACCCCAGCAAGCAGGTAGGCCAGCCCTTTCGGCTTAGCACACCCCAGCCCCCGCCCCACCCCTACCACGGGGCCATCTGGACCGAGGTGTGGGAGTGATAGAGCAGGTAGTGCGCCTGCCATGATCGACTAGATCATGTGCGAGCATCCTGAGCTAGCCGTGGGAGGTGGGAACACTGATCTGGGGGTGCTGAGGCCTCAACTAAGGGTCCTGCTGCCTTGCCCAGTTAGGGAGGGTTAGGCTGAGTGGAAACTGACTTGGGGTGGGGCTCTGTCCTCCCAGCTCCTCCCCACAGGGAGAAGCCTGGCTTGTCAGATCCCAGGATGCTGAACTAGCTCCCGGGTCTTTCAGGTGGAGCTGATGGGCAGGTAAATAGGTTTGGAGATAGAAGGGAACAGGGGGAAATGGGAGGAGACTGCTCCAAACATGGGTCTCTGCTGGAGATCAGCTCTATAGGTGCTCCTTTGGAGGGGACACAGAAGACCTAGAAACTGGGTGGGAACTCTGCTAGAGAGGGGGGAACCTCCCCACTTGTGCCTTCTACATGTACTGTGTGTTAACTTCTTCCTCATCCCCAGGCCCCAGGGGCTGGCCCCATGTCCCCTACCCCAGCCCTATTCATGTGGCCCTACAATAAAGTTGTCTATTTTTGGAGTTTTGGTTTCTTATTTTCCCGGAACTGAGAGAAGCAGCGAGAGAGACTGGAAGCAGCTTTGTTCTCAAATCCTGCCTCAATTTCACTATATCCCTCCCTACTCCCTAGACCCGCCTGCTTTACTCGGGAGCCCTATCTTAGCATATTATCTCCCAGCCACCCCCACACCCATCTCCATGTCTGGAGAAAGTTTCAGCTTTCAAATGGAGGAGTGTGGTAGCTTGCTTCCTCACCATATACTCCATATTTGTGAGGCTTTCTCCCTGCCCTAGGACTCTTCACCAAGAAAGAGTTGGAAAGGTTCTGTTTCCCTGGTCCCAGACAATTTTTTCCTATCTGCCTGAATGGAATAGCTTCTGAGAAACCTGAAGCCAGAGCACCTGTGTGGGGTGGCAGCCAGCCTTCCTGCCCCAGGTGAGGCCAGAGAACCTTTTGATTACACCATCCACTTTCCCTTAGGGCAAGCTCTTCCCCCAAGTCTCTTTCCCAGCCTCTTCATCACACCAACACTCAGCAATTAGCTGGTCCTGTCCTGTGTCTCCTCATGATCCAGCCTGGGAAGGGCCCTGGGAGAAGCAGGGGCTTCTCTAACACTGCAGAGACTCACTTCACACCCTCATGCTTGGGTGAGCCTTTGCCATAGGATGAGGTGTCCCATTTCTGCCTCCTGCCCGAAGCCACCTCCATCCCCTTCTGCCAGCCCCTTAATCTAGCCAGGATCACCAGCTGGCTCTCACTCTCTCTCCCTCCGTCTCTCACTTCTTGCTCTCCTGGGTCTCCTCTGTCTCCAGTTGTGCCTGAGGGAAGTTAAGGTGTGGGTGAGGGGCCTTCTGTCCTGGGGGAGTCTCTGAGGTCAGAGGCAGCTTATCTCCATGGTGATCGAAGAGGCTTGAGACACTCCCAGGAGGTCCAAGGCGCCAGCTCTCTTCTTGGTTCCATGTATAAACTCCCCAAAGTCCTGGGATACCCCCCAAAGTGAAAAGGCAATCCGAAGAGTTTTGGAGGAGCAGGGTTTGGGGAGGTCATATCTAGTTACAACTTCTTTCTCCTGAGAAGTCAGGATATCTCAGGTGACTTCCAGAAACTCGGGACCTCCCACTCTTTCTCTTCCATTTCTGCCTTGCAACTGTTGCTTCTTCCATACTTTTAGTTCACTGAGCCCTTTTCTTCCCCCTCAAGGTCTGAGGGATTGTCCTTCACTGGTCTCCAACCCAGCCCATCCGCAGAAACACACTGAATACCTCCTCCCAACATTTGAATATAACCAAACTACATTACCTGTTGTCTTCGACTGAGCATATAGGCCAAGTTTCTACTGTGTGCTCAGCATGGTACTCAGAAAAAATGGTTACAAGTGAAATGAAACATAAGTATCAAGTGTCAATGAATCCTATGCGTCAGAGCTTTTACCTATGTATACTGCAAAACTCTTTTAGGTTGGTTTTGTTTGTTTGTTGTTTTGTTTTTGAGACAAAAACATTATGTAGCCTGAATGGTCTGGAGCTTGCTATGTAGACCTGGCCTCGAACTCATAGACATCCACTGCCTTTGCCTTCCTAGTGCTGGAATTAACTCATGCACCACTATCCTAATTCTATGAAACTTGTATTACTGCTGTTTCCCATTTTGGGAGGCCTTGCTAGGTGCAAGGTACCATATGTGAATTCAGTCAATGCTCATAACTTTATGACACAGGCCAGTTTATTATAGTCATTTCACATAAGTGAAAACTAGCAGTTGATAAAGTTAAGATTTAAGCACAAAGCATCAGGGAATCTGATTGTCAGAGTCTGCCATTATCTACTATACAATTAAAAGCTGATTCTGTGATTAAGTTAGTAAGAGACTAGCTATCACATTAGCCTATAAAAAGTTCTGCAAAACCCTGTAAGAAAGGGTGAACTTGTTAAACTTGTATAACTGAGTTTTCCACATTTGTTTGTCTGTAACATCTCCTACTTTTAGGATATAATGTTGGGGAAATATGAATGGGCTTATAGGGGAATAGGAAACCAGAGCCAGCTTGTCAGTGGTGAGTAGGATTTGGGCAGAAGGTCCCCACCCCCCTGGCCTAGGGTCACTGTGTGAGCAGCTCTTGAAGCAGGGGGTGAGTGTCACCAGGTTGCAAGCAAGAAGAGGATGGAAAAGGGACCATTCAGGTTGGAGTGGAGGGTGTGGGAGAGAGTAACATGAGCCTGAAGAACTACAGATTGTATAGGACAAGGATTCCTTGCTGAATGTCCCTGAAGAAGAGAAGCAAGTCCCCTTATATCTCAGTTTGCCGGATGAACTGAATTTTAGAAAGAGCCACTTGCCCTGCCTAGCCTGTGTAAAGCTAGGCCTAGCTTAATGTTCATCTGTGCTGAAGGGCCTGGAGGGGGCTTTGGATCACTAAGGTTTACACTGAGGTTGGCAGTAAAGAAGATAGGTGGATGGATTTGGCTGAATTTAGGGAGAAAGGGCCAATAATATTCAAGATCCTAGTTGATAGGGAGTAGGGGTGGGGAGAACTGAGGGAGAACTCTCAGAATTCCCAGGTGGATATCAGCTTTCTGACTGTGGGTGATGAGATAGTGATGAGCTCACTGCCTATGTGAAAGACAATCGATGAAATATAATTTGAGTTCAGACATGCTGGGTCTGGAGGGTCTGTATGGGTAGGTAGCCCATGAAATGCTCAGCAAGGTCTTAGGATCTTCAGGACCAGAGACTGAGGGATTTGGGACCTGGTCTCTTAAGATTTTATAGAATTGCCAGAGCAGTTGAGGTTGAGAATAACCATCCAGCATTCACTGGAAAAACAAAAACAAAAACCCTGGGGAAAGGCCCAAGGGACATGCCCACATGTAGGACTGAACTCCTTGATTACTGGGTTCTTTAGAAAAGAAGGGCTGATGGTCAGTCTTGACAAAAAACAAGAAGCATCAATAACCAAGCTGGCTTGTGCCTTTGAGGACTGTCCTGGTGCCTCTGTATCCCCAAAACCAGGCGAACCTTGCTCCTTTATAACCTCATAGCCCCCAAAGTGCAGGTCAGTTCTGGAGTCTGGTTTCATCACCCAGATCCTGCACTGGTTGGAACCAAATGTGTTCCTGAAAAATGGGAGGTAGCAGTGCGCTGCCTTCCTATCACTCCAAAGCTCTTTGTCCTGACAGCCCGTCCCCTGACACCAGACGCCAGACATTAAAAGGAGGTTGCAGAAGGTGGAGAGTGAGAGTGTGGGCTTACAAACCTGAGACCATCTTTATTTACTATTTCCTTGACCTTTTGTGAAAGGGCCACAGAGCTGAGACAAGTTGCTTCTGTCTTAGAGAATTAAAGTCTGTTGACTCAACAGGACCTGGGCCTTGTTGCTCCTCTGGCCTCCAGGGGCCCAGGATTGGTGCCCTTCACAACTCCTAATTTCTGGCTGGCAGGAAAACCAGTGGAGGTCCCAGGTGGGTGGCTTGATGATTGTGCCAAGTGCCAGGCTGAGGTTGCCAGGTTCCTGGTCTGATCATTAACCCATGGCAAACAGGCAGAACAACTGGCAGGAAACCGGCTGCTGCCACCATTCCATTCTCTCAATGCCAACATCCAGTCTAAACTCATCTTGTTCTGCGAAGCAGGGGGTCCCTCCTAGCTCCTTTCATTTCCTAGAGGGGTCTCCATGGAGAAGAGCCTTCCCAGTCCTGGATGGATGTCATGTGCTCTGCCATGAAGGGCATTGCCCTCAGCAGTCCCTTTCCACACATGGAGCACTGAAGGGTTCCATTTATGTTCTCTTGACCCCAATGGGTCTGACTTCTCTCTCCTCCCTTCATATGCTCCCATATTCAGGCCTCTATGAAGGGATTTGTGGGGGGCTGGGGACTCAGTAGGAGGGCCTCTTTGAGGCCTCAGCACTGAAGACTTGGTCTGAGGAGCAAGATTCAAGAGGTTGGTACCTTTTGGATGGAGGCAACGGGGAGTTACAGAGCAGTGAGACAGGTGAGGAGCTCAAGCCGAGAAGGTACATTAGACCGTTCTGTTCAGAAGGGCTGTCTGGGAGTTAGGAGTCCTGCTTTCAGGAAGCTGTTTCAGAAGCTTGAGGTCTGTGCTGGTGTTTAGAGGCCCGGCTGGCATTTGGAGTTGGCTGAGACTGTGCTGTCTGCTCTCGGGCTCTACTCTGTATCGGGGCTCATTCTGTTCTGGAAGGCAAGGGAAGCCATGCTTGTGTCGGGAAGCCGGGCTAGAACTAGAAGGGCTGTGCTGAAATGGTGTAGTTCTGGGCTAGGGTTGTGATGGCAGGCTGGGGCTGTAATAACAGTGGGACCTATGCTGTGTTGGGATTTTCAGTGTGTGGACCTGGCTGTACTGGGAGCTAGCCTCGAATTAAGAGGCACCTCTACTACAGGCTGTGCTTTCTGGGGCCTATGCTGTACTAAGGGGCTGGACCTCTTCTTGGCTGCTGCTGAGGCCTGGGAGGGTCTTGCTGGGCTGGGAACTGGTGTGGTGCTGCATTGGAGGAGGCTTGCCAGCCAAGAGTAACGCTCTGTCTCCCTACAGTTACCTCACCGCCGTGTCACCTTCTCGGCCACCAGTCAGGCCCAGGAGCTGCAGGACCCATCACAGCACAGTTATTATGATAGCGGCCTGGAAGAGTCTGAGACGCCATCCAGCAAGTCATCCTCAGGCCCCCGGCTTGGTCCCCTGGCCCTACCCGAGGACCACTATGAGCGCACCACCCCTGACGGCAGCATAGGTGAAATGGAGCATCCTGAGAACGGTGAGGAGCGTCGGCATGGCTGAGGCAGGCCAGGAATGTGTGAAAGTCCAGGAAGGGTGACGCTGCTTTAAGACGAGCCTCCGTGTCTTGACTTGTGTTTGCATGTACTGTAAACACATGTATCTACTCATTTACTCCTCACACTCTCTGAGCTGAGTGCTTGATGGTACCCACTTTACAGTGGGGAAAAACTGAGACTCAGAGAGGGTTCTGCAACTCTCCCAAAATTGCACATCTGGAAAGCAACAGAACTGGAAGGGATTCATATCTATGTCTGACTCTAGGGTCTTTGGGTTCAGCATGGCCTTACACTGCCTTCCTGGGCACAGGGATTGTGAGAATGGTGGTCAGGAGGCACAGATAATGATGAAGAAACTGGAAGGAGGCTGGTGGTCCCCAAATGAGTGAGAGGATTTGAGATAAGAGCATGATGCTCAAACGATGGCACCCAGATGATGAGGGATTCAGAGCAGAATAGACTCTTCCCCCGTCCCCCAGGAGAAGAGTGGGAGAAGGTTAAGGAAGAGCTGGGAGGAAGTCTGACAGGGTGGGTCTGTCTGATGGGAGGGGTCTGAAGGGAGAAGCTGCAGCAGAGGTGAGCGTGGGAATGGATTGAGAGAGTATGCCGGTGGTGCACGTGTGTGTCCACGGGAGTGTGTGCGAGAAGGCATCCATGGCAGCCTGTGAAGGGGAATCTAAATAAGCCAGCCCTCGGGACAAAAAGACTGACTTAGAGCTGTCTTTGGGGCTCATACTTCTCTTAGTCCAAAGTCTCCCTCCTCCCAGAAGATGAAAAGTCCCAGGCTTCACCCTGAGCCATAGGGCCCTGAGTAACCTCCAAGGCCCTGGGCCCAGAGCACCCTCTGCCCTGTCTCCTGCCACTCTATGCGTGATCTCATGCCAGTCTCGTCCTTTTTGTGCCCGCGCAGAGCCGGCTGGCCGGAGCAGGCCCTGAGGCAGAGTGCCAGGTAGGTGGGAGCTGCTCTGGGGTCTGGGGTCTATGGGACTCGCCCCAGCACCCAGCCCCGCCCACCCAGTGCTCTGTGCCATACCGGGTCCCCCAACCCTGAACTAAAGAGCTTTGGCGCTTTGAGGGTTTGCAACCAAACTATCCCCTCCTCACCTTACACTGGCAGGAGGCCAAGCTAGGGTTGGGTGGTGCTGGGGGAGCCCCTGCCCCAGGCAGAGCTTCTCAGTCATGTCCCCGAGGGGGGTCACCGCCTGGTGCTGTCCCTGAGTCAGGGCGGCACAGGGGCAGCTGTGACAGGAAGTGCTCATGGCCCAGCCGTTCCCATGGAGACTCGCTGCCCAGCAACCACACTGGCTACTGCTGATGTCAGGCGGCCAACTCCTGTTCCCGTGGGTGTTCTGGGCAGGGAGCTGGGGGCAAGGCCAAGGGTGGTGGCTGGTGAGGGGCTGGTGTGAGGTGGGCAGGGGCTGCATGTGTGTGCTTGTTGGTTGTGTGTGTGTGCTTACGTGTGAACATCCCACGTAGAAGCTCGTCTCCTCCCCTTGGCTTTAAAGTAAGGCATTGCTGTGCTGGGGTGGGGTGGGCTTCTGAGGAGGCTGGGAGCATGTAAGGCTTAAGGGGACTTGGAAGGTATGTGCCGTCTTTGTCTGGGGACAGAGGTGTCCAGTGGGTATTGTTGTATAACCACGGCTCTGTATGTGTGTGGGGGGTGGGGCTCTCAATCACAATGGGGTTTCCTCAACCCCTTCTGAAGGTGGAATTCCATGACTGAACCTGTCTGGAGACAGGTGACGGTTTGCAGATTCGCTGTTTGTGCACCTGTCTGAGGGCAGATTTGGTGGGTGTGTGAGAATTGTGCTGGAGGGTAGGTGAGGTTGGAAGAATAGCACTTATTTAAGGTGTGTGTGTGTGTGTGTGTGTGTGTGTGTGTGTGGAGAGAGACACTGACCTAGTACAGAGACAGTGGGCCACAGGTGGATAAGGGAGATTGTGCTTGCCTTGGGGGTGGGGGGGTGGGGGTTCTGAGCTCTGTGGGCAGGAGGACCCGCAGGAACCTCAGTTCAGAAGTAGACTGTGAATGATAACGAGAGGCCACGGAGCAGAGCTCTTCGAGGGTGCCATCCCTAATGGCTGTCCTTGCTCTCCTGCAGACCTCCGCCCGCTGCCCGATGTTGCCATGACGGGCACATGTACCCGGGAATGCAGCGAGTTTGGTCACTCTGACACATGCTGGATGCCTGGCCAGTCATCTCCCAGCCGCCGGACCAAGAGCAGCGCCCTCAAACTCTCCACCTTCGTGCCTTACCAGGACCGAGGAGGGCAGGAGCCTGCGGGCGCCGGCAGCCCCAGCCCCCCGGAAGACCGGAACACCAAAACGGCCCCCGTGCGCCTCCTGCCCTCCTACAGTGCCTTCTCCCACAGTAGCCATGACTCCTGCAAGGACTCGGCCACCTTGGAGGAAATTCCCCTGACCCAGACCTCGGACTTCCCACCCACAGCTACACCGGCATCTGCCCAGACCGCCGCCAAGCGTGAGATCTACCTGTGAGCCCCCTTCTGGCCGGCGGCCACCCCTCCCCCAGTCGCCGGCCAGCTCCCAACTGGGTCTATTCCAGGGCCCCACTCACTCCCTCCAGCGTGGACTCTGTGGTCAGGGCCCCAATTCGCGGGAGTACTGGCCTCAAGACCACGTTGACCCTTGCCCCGACGCAGGGTCCAGATCTTTTCCCCCCCGATTCCTACCCCTTAGCTCCAGGGAGCCCCTCTTCCCCATCTACGGGGCTCCACCCAGTGGATGCCCACGAGGGCTCCGCTGCAGTGACTGGGCTCTCTTCCATCTACTTCTAGGGAGCACCCCCTTGCTTTGGGCGGATGGTAGAGTCAAAAGTGGGCAGCACACTTTAACTCACCATCTCGTCTCCTGCACGGCTGGCCAGGGCAGTGTAGCCTTGCAGCTGTCAACTGGGGGACTTACTCCCTGGGAAAGCTCAGAGGAAACTTTCCACCACCAGGGGCTCTCTGAAGGGCTGTTGTTACCAAAGGTGGGGTGGGGATTGGGGTGAGAGTACCGGGAAGGCCTCAGTCTTCCAGTACTGCTTCTGGGCTGGCCCACCTGCCTGTCACAGGCTCATGCCTGATCCCATCTGGGCACCCCCTTCCCTGCTGGTCTTGCGGTGTCTGTATATAAGGACCTTGGAATGATGTCCCCATTTCTGCCTGATTTGCAACTTTTCTTGTTGATGTGTTGTCTTGGGGGGGCCCCTCCGGGGAGGGGGGACCTGCCCTGTGCCCCTCCTCCCTGCCGCAGTGCCCCCCCAAGGCCTCTATTGTTCCATGTTGTAAATACCCCTGGGGCCATGGTGGGATGGGGGTGCAGGCCAGGGAAACAAAGGGTGGGTGGGGGTGGGGACAGGGGTAACGTTCGCCTATCAGCAGAGCTGGGCTTTTATTTAATTTTTTTTTTAAGAAAAAATACAAATCTCTATTTTTTTGGAACTGTTGCGCTGTGCCCTGGGGGAGGGGGGACTCCCCCCCTACTCAGACTGGACCCCCACACCCAGATGAGCATCACAGAGGGGCCCTGAGGCTGTCGGGGGCAGCTGGACAGGGATGGGATGACTGTGCCTCTGGCCTGGTTGGGTGAGTTGGGAGCAGGAAAGGTTGCTCAGGGGGTGGCTGGTTGCTGCCTCCTCTGTGGGGGACCCGCACCTTGCCTCTCCTCCCTGCCCTCCAACCCCCAGCCCCTGCCATGACTGACCCATCAGCCTGTAAAACCACCATTGCCTTGATCTCAGGGGGTGGGAAGGGCTGCCTCAGGGCACCCTGGGCTCCAGGCCCCTTCTTCCAGTTGGGCTTCCCTTCACCAGGGTCAGGGGTCCCATGGGGGAGGGGGTGGGGAGGTTTAGGGGGCCCAAGAAGCCCAGTCAGCCATGATGAGGTGGGGGGGTCTTCACCTCAGGGGGGCCGAGGTGTGAGGGGTGTCCTGCAGAGCCCCCCACCTCCCACTGTGGCCATCTCACAGCCTCAGCCTCCCTTCCTTCCAAAAGCCCCCACTGCCTTGGCCCCTACCTCTCCAGCTCCCCAAGGGCCCGGGCTGGGAGGCTGGAGACTCAGGGTATGGCCCCCACTTGACTTAGTCTAAGCTTGGGGGGGTGGCCCATTTGGGAAGGGTGGACAGGCTGCTGGGTTGTCCGGTGCCTTTGGGAGCTGTGCTGCTGGAGTCTTGACTCCTGTAACCCCAGAGACCCCACTACCACTCCAGAAAAGCCAGGGGCTGTAGAGTCACCCGATTCTCTGCCTCCTTACCCCTACTTTTGTCTGGGGTAACAGTGCTGGGAAGGAGTGCACTGTTAGGGTGGCGACCCTGGCATCCACAGCCCTTCTATGGAGGGCAGTGGGTAGGGTGGCTAAGGTGACAACAGCCAGGTCTAGGGGTTGGCCAAAGGCTCCCATCCCTGGGGGAGGCCCAGAAGGTGGGCCAGGGGCTTGCTAAGGACACAGCCCCTTTCCCCTGCACAAATGGGGCAGGTGCAATAGTGGTGGAGCTGGTAGCATGAGGTGCCCGGCTAGTGGGGCGGTGGCCTGGAGGGCTGTCCTGGGTCCTGAAGGTTAGGATCTGGACAAAAAGATTGTATGAGGCCCATCTGTCCAATGGAGAGGGTAATCCGGCCAAGAGGCATCCATGGGGTCAGTAGACTCCCACTGGAAGCCCCTGGTGGCTTGGGTACCCTGACCTGGCCTTGGGGACTCCTGAGCATGGAGTGGGAGGGCAGAGGAACATTTTGCACAATGGAGAAGCCAGAAGGAAGGGGGTAGGGTAGCCTAGATGGCTGGGAGGGCTCAGAAGCACAGAGCAGACGCCCTTCCACAGGCAAGGGCAGAGCCCTGGTCCCCTGGTCGGGGTAAGGGCACTGAGTCTGTCACCACCTGGGCACTCAAGAGGTGAAACCAAAGGTGGGCAGGGGATGGGTGACAGCACTAAGGACTGACCCTGTTGGTCCTAGGTCTGTAATACCCCTTCCCAATGCCTTGTGTCGCGTACAGTTTTATGTACCAATAGGCGACATTTGGCCAGAGGAGACCCCCTCAAACCCAGCCTGACCCAGTCAGTGTCTTCCTAGAGGGGACCGAGTTGGTCCCCACCTCCCTACTTCAGAACATGTCTGTTAGTAGGGGAAGGGTATGTGGGGACATATTTCCTAGGGTCCCCAAAGCATCTCTTACATCAGGAGGGGAGCTGCCTCCTGGCACCCTTAACCTGGGGGCTTCCTAGTCCTTATGTCTCTCCTTGGGAGTCTCTGGGGACATGAATTCCCACCGGGGACCATGGGAACATGTCTCTCTTTCCTACCCAGGCTCTCTGTGGAGCCTGTTTGCCTCCCAGGGTTCCTGGGAGTACCTAAGACAAGTCAGTCTTGGGCCGGCTCTCTTTCCAGGAAGAGCTGTCTATGAAGCTCCCTGGAAGAGATGTCTCTGGCTCTCCCCCCACCCCCCATCTCTCCGATGGGAGTGTCTCTGCCCTGCAGCACTTGGAAAGAGGCTGAGCATCTCTGAATTCTTTCCGCCTAGGGACTCTAGGATACCACTCTCTCCTGAGGGCGGCCCCCTGGAGCCATTCCTTCCCTGGGTGGGGGCTGTCTGTCTCCATTGTTGGGAGGGCTTGTGTTGACCATGAGAAAGTCTCTGGGGGGGGGCATCTTGTGAGACTTCTCTAGGAGGAAGGGCCATCTCGCCCATTGGGGTTCCAGGGCGGGTATGTCTGCCCATGGGGAGGGGAGACTGTGTCTCCTTGGGTTATCTGAGTGGGGAGGGGGGCCGTGTCTCTCTCGTGTGTCGGGTGGGAGGGTTGGGGAGGGGGGGATTGGGCGCGTCGGGTGCCCACTTCGGGGTCGTGTTTCTCTTGGTTCGTGCCACTTCCCACCGCCTCGCTCCTCCCGGGAAGGGCCCCCGCCTCCACTCCATCCCCACCCCCGGCGCTGCGAGCACAATCCCGTTGATTTGTAATGATTTCTGTCTTTTCTGTCTTTCTCTTTCTCTGACCTCCCTCCCTTCGCCGCGAGCATGCGCAGGCACCGCCCCTACCCCCTCCGGTTCGGTTCGTTTCCGGTTTGTTTGCTGAGCTGTCAATGAAAGACCCGTGTAATTATTCCCGAGCTTTACAATAAAAGTGTGAAAACCGGACCCCACTTCGCTTCTTCCGGTCCCTCGGGTCTATAACCCTGGGAGAATAGAGCTGTCCTCGGGTTGGAGGCCTTGGGCTAGGGAGATGCGCGCGCGAAAGAGACCTACACTGGGATCAGTGGTGCCTTGGGGGGGGGGGGGGGGCGGAGGAAGGGGGGGGTAAGAACTCAGAGGGCAAGACACCTGGTTCGTGCACCTCAAAGTGATTTCTTTCGGCTCCGGCACCCCATGCACTCCATGCGCCCTGAGCTCCGGTGAAAGGGACGGAGGGGCTCTCTGGGGGGACCTTGTTGTATTACCTTCTTCAGTGGGGAGCCCTCCAAGGATTTGAGGGTGGGAATTGAAGCAAGCCCTTGAGTCGTTCCCTAGTGTATCACTTCCCTCTCCTTTGGCAATGAGTAGGCATTGCGGAAATGGATGGGGGGGAGGCATCTGTGTGTCTAGCGCTTCCTCCCACGCTCAGGAACGGGGGTTGGAAGTTGATTTTGGGGAAGGGGACCGATATGGCCTCCGGCTGCGCCCTCCCCTCCTTTCAGTACTGGAGCGACCTGGCCTCTGTCCAGTTCCCAGGTAAACACCGGCTTGAGAGAGGTCGAAGAACAGATACTGGATCGGCCAGTTCCCGGCCCCGCCTTCGCGGACGCGCCTCTTGCCCAGCTTGTTTCTCCTCCGCCTACGCGCTCCCTCAGGGCCTGCGCTTTCAGGGCCTCGGACTCTGGGTCCATCCAGCCACTGGGATTAGCTGAGCACAGGGACTAATCCCGGATGAGCCACGGTGTAAACCCGGATTGACTGGAGGACGGCGGGTGGGGGTGGGGGGGCAGTGCCTGGAGTTCTTTCTCCATTCCTAGACACGCGGCATGATGGGGTCTAGAGGCTCAATCCAGGTCTCTGCTGCTTTTGAAATGACCTGTAGCTAGCTGCGTGTTTGTTGAGGGCTGAGGGTGGAGAGATGGAGGAGTGCGAGAGGACATGATGAAGACACATTGGATCAGGCTGTGCCATAAGTGTGGCACATTGTTGGTGAAGTGAGAGAAGAGAGAAGGGAAGCAGTGTTCTTGGCAGCCATGACTCCACAGGGTTAGGTCGGCTCCCTGGCTAAGTATGCAACACAGTCCCGCTGTACCCCCACAGACTCACAACACCCCCCTCAACCAGCAGCCATGGTGATGGTCCCCCACCCCAGTCGTTAACCTCATTGAATCAGGAGGTAGGTTAAGCAGTGTGGAGGACCCATATCCTCCCCATCCTGATTTGATTAGATAGTGGAGAATGGGGAGCCCTTCCAGTTAAGGCCAAGCCAAGGGGGGAAATGTCAAAGGTCAAGGGAGTTGAAGAAGATGGGCCGTGGCCAGCTGGGTGCCAGAATCCTGGTTCACTTACTAATTCTACAAACATTTCCTGGGCCTCTCCCTCTTACCAGTCCAGGACCAGATACTGGGACACCCCAAGAATGACACATGATCTCTGTGGAACATGAAGGCAGGCAAAAACAATGACCACATCTGTGATCAGCTCTGGCTTGAGCCCGAATTTCTGGCTGGAGAACCAAGGGGGTTGCCTCCTCCAGAGGCAAGAAGGCTTTCCCAAAGGGGTGACAAGCAATGAGTTTCAAAGGGCATATGACTGAAAGCTCACAGAGGGAGGAAGGGAGGGATGGGCCTGCCCTGCAGACACAGGAAGTCCCGTATGTGAAGGCCTAAAGCAGAGTAGCAGGTAGAGTGGCCTGGAGAAGCAAGAGAGGTTGAGCAGAAATACAAGCCAGAACCAGAAGGACCTGCTAGTCCATCTAAGAGCTGAGGGAAGAGAGGACCATTGAAGGAGTCCACACCTCTAAGAGAAAAGGTCAGATTTTCTTTTTCTTTTTTTTTTTTTTTTAATATAGAGTCTGTCTCCCTTCCCTACCCCAAGCTTCTCTGGGGATGCCTGGGCTGGGAGTAGAAACAAACACAGGCAGATAGACAGGAAGAGGAACCAGTTTTATTACAGGTTGGTTAAGATAGTCCTGTGTCTTTCCACCCTTCGTGAACTTAATAATAGCAGGAACTTGTCTGTTCAACTCCAGGTGACCTGGTTTGGAGCAGGTTTCAGCCTCAGTTTATTCACCTATAAAATGGGGATGGTAATGGGCTGATTATAAGAGTTTGGTGAAGTCATTTGTCTGCTTTTATTTTATAGCATGTGGAAGGCCCTATGCCAGGTGCTGACATTCAGGCACTGAGTTAGGCAGTGAGTGTCCTTACTCTCTCCCCTGGAACTTACATTCCAATGCAGACAACAGACAACAAACAAACAAACAAATGAGGTAATTATAGATTGTGTTTAAGTTCTGGGAAGGAAACAGTGGGACAGGAAGGAAGATAAATGGAGGTGGAGTAGGGGAAGGGGCTGCTTTATTTGGCATAGCCAGGAAGCTTTTTTGTTGTTGTTAAGAAATTCTAGGCTTTGGAGCTTTGGGAGGAACTCCAGCTGCAGAGGGTCTGATGCGGAAGACAGTCTTCCTCCTGAGCCCCGGGAAGATGCTAAGCTTCAGAAGGACAGTTGCCTTGACCTCTGCAACAGCTAACTTTCAGGTTAAGTGCAGGGGATGTGATTAGAGAGGAAAGTGACAAGTTTGCTGACGCCCTCCCCTGCCATTTATTGAATGGTATTGGGGAGCTGTTGATCTCTTTATTATTCAGCTCATCTGCCCAGCTGTCCTAACAACTGCCTCTCCCAGTTCTAGGGGGAGTTGTCTCTAGACCAGTTGAGCTCAGTCCACTTCTAATCTTTTCCTGGGCTTCTTATTCCTCTCCTGAGGTTGCAGGAGCAGGTTTGGTTCCTCCAGGATCTGCCTGTCCAATGCCTGGACTAGATACAACACTGGGGCACAATGTTCCCAGAGGAAAATATCAGTATTTAAAGGTTTAGGCCCTCCAGAGTGTCCCCCTTAGTACAGTCACACTGTGGGGAGGTGACCTGGATCTCTGTCCAATTCCCCCTTGAAGAATGCTTCCTACACACCAATGCGTTTCCCACAGAGCCACAGAGCTACTGCAAAGTGCATACAGCTCCTCTCACTCACCATCCAGCTGCACACTGCGTCTCCATGGCAACTGGGAGGCCTGGTCCATGGATGTTAGAAATAAGTGCCAGAGGAAGAAGAGAGAAGCTGGGGGAAGAGAATGAGAAGAGAAACGTCAGGAGGGGAAAGAAAAAAAGATATTGAAAGATGGCCTCGCAGGGAGACCCCGACCCTGGCTTTGTATCCACTTCCCAGGAAGACACTGTGGACTCAGGTCCTGAGAAAGGGGGTGGGGTAGGAGACCGAGAGTGGACTGAGGTGGCCCCAGGTAATGATGCTCCTGGACACCGAGAAAGCGCAGGGATAGGAGAACTTGAATGACAGTGTAGAGTCTTGGGATGAGACTATTCCTTCTGGGTAAAAGGCAGATAAGGGTGGTAGGTTGGGGTGAGAGACGTGGGGGAGCTACTTTTCCTTATTCTTGACCTAATTGGCTGTTCAGGCTGAAACCACCTCTTAGTCACTTAGTCTAATTAGCGTTGTTCTGGAGAAGATGTTGGGGGAGGGGAAGGAAATAATGGGGGAGGTGAGGGGAGTTAGAAAGGGGTGGGGTGGGACTTCTGTTTTCCACCTCCCATTCATTGGCTGGGGTAGTACAGAGTCCAAGCTGGGAAGTCACCCGCACGTCTGTCCTTCCAGGGTCATTGTGTACCCTCTTACTCACCTGCTCTCTGCTCCACCCTCTCCCACCCTCCCATCTCTGTCTGTGTGTGTCTCCTTAGTTACTTCTACTCCTCTTTCTCTCCTGATCTCTCTTAATCCCGGAGCCCATCACTTCCCCTTTTCCCCTTCTTCAAGGTCTCCCAGCCTTGTCTTCCACCTGCAAGCTATATCTAGTAAACCGATAAAGTATTTGGAAATCATAACAGGGAGCTGAGCCACTGGGACATAGAGAAAGAGACAGATCTGGAGGGGACAGAGCAGAGGCTGGCCTGACGGAACGCTCTCACTGCCAGCAACAACAGATAGAAAGAAGGCCTACGATGCCCTGGCTTAGCCTTCTCAGCTCTTGGGAGGTTATCAGGAGAACAGGCCTGTGAGAACTCAGCCTGGTTCTTCACTGCCTGACTGATTGCCTTGGGGGAGTTACTTAGCCTGTGTGAGTATCAGTTTCCCTACCTGGAATGAAGATAGTAAACCCGAACTCTGTCTTGTGGATTTAAGGTGATAACGCACACAAACTGCCAAGTAAAGGCTCACTAGGAGCGGAGTAAATGGCAGCTTTAAGCCAGGCATGGTGAAACATGGTTATCATCTCAACACTTGGGAGGCCAAGGCAGAAGAATTGACATACATTCCGAACAACTGCAGGGTTACATAGTGATTTCAAGACTAGGTAACAGTGAGATGGTGCCTCAAAAAATTAAATAGATAGCCACGCATGGTGGTACACACCTTTAACCCCAGCACTGGGGAGGCGGAGGCAGGCAGATCTCTGTGAGTTTGAGGACAGCCTGGTCTGCATAGTAAGTTCCAGGACAGCCAGGGTCACATAGTAACACCCAGTCTCAAATAAACAAATACATACATACATACATACATACATGCATGAATAAATGGCAGGTTTTATTGTCAGTCCAGACTTTCTTTTCTCTCGAGCCTTTCAGGAGCATTGTTCTCTTGAAGCTTCCTTATCCCTGAGAAGCAAAATGACCCCTTCTTAGCCTAAGACCCATCTTCCCTTGCTTCCCAGGCCACCCAGTGGGTATCCTCTTTCAGAGTGCATAGCTGTGTGTAAGGTGGGGCTTGAACTCTGCCTTCTGCTCACAGGATCAGAAGGACTTCTTCAGCTTCAGGTCTGCTTCTTCCTGCTCTGCCTGCCTCTGAGGGGAGGAAAGAGGACAGCCATAAATGATGTAAAGGAAGAAGTATCCTTGCTGAGGGGACAGTAAGGGATGAACAGCATCCAGGAGCCTAAATATTTCATGGGGCTGCAGCACAGGGAAGGGCAAAGTCCCTGGGCTGTGTTTGCCAGTGTGCGCGTGATTCTTCCACGTGGCTTGGACCCACTCCACCTGCCCAGTGCCCTCTGTACTCCCAACCCTCAATAACCTGCACCCACAGAAAGCTGACCCCCTGAGCCCTTTTCCTGGCTGGGATCCTTCTAAAAATCTCCCGGAGAATACGTATTTTGTTTCTCACAGCAGCAGGAGTTTGTGTAGCATGGAGACTGTGAAAACACTTTACCTGGGGAATGGAGAGGTGGCTCAGCAGTTCAGAGTACTTGCTGCTCTTCCAAGAGGGCTTCATTTCAGTTCCCAGCTCCTGCGATTTATAACCACCTGTGATTTCACCTCGGGGGGAATCCGACACCCTCTTCTGGCCTCTGAGGCCACTGCACCTATGTGTACAGACATGTCCATACATAAAAATAAGTTAAAGCTGGGTGTGTTGGCACACAACTTTAATCCTGGCTCTCAAGAGGCAGAGGCAGATGGATCTCTGTGAGTTCAAGGCCAGCTGGTCTACAGATTTCCAGAGCAGCCAAGGCTACACAGAGAAACCCTGTCTCAAAAAACAAAAAGAAAAAAAAAATTAAATTTGATTTGGGTTGGCCTTGGCTTTTCTTACCCATGTATTCAGCATCTCCTTTTGTCTTCTGTTTGCTGTGTAGGACTGGAGATTGAATTCAGAGTCTCTGTGTATGCTAGGTAAAACCTCAGTCATTGAGCAACAAACAGCCCCAGCTCAAGTTTCTTTATTTAAATTCCCCAAAGAAGGCCTGATAGAGTAGTGCAGATCTTTAATTCCAGCGCTAGGAAGGCAGAGGCAGGCAGATCTCAGTGAGCTCGAGGCCAGCCTGGTCTACAGAGTGAGTTCCAGGACAGCCAGAGCTACACAGTGAGACCCTGTCTCGATAAAACCAAAAATATATAAAAATAAACAAATAAATTTCCCAGGAGTTAACCCCTTTACCCTTCATCCCTGAGCATTATGAGATACAAGTAGCTGGAAAAACTGGTGGGTGGAGGTGAGTGCTGCTGAGGAGGGGACCACTGTGATTTTATATCTTTGCCATGGTTGACTGAGCAGCTGGTAGCAGAGGATAGCAAGAGGGTAAGTGCCTCCGTGCCCATGATTCGCTGCTGGGGACAGCCTATGCCAAATGACCACTATCTTCCAGTATCCCTAGAGAGCTGTTCTATCACCCTTCCCTAACTCCATATCCAAGTGGTAAAGTATAAGGTGCCCCTTTTAATTTGGGTCTCAGGCCCCCTTCTGTCCTGTGTCCTGACCTTATCCCAATCTGTCGTTACTTTGTTACTTGTTCAAGTTCTGTTTCTCTCTACTATAATAAAAAGCTTACAGAAGGCAAGAACCTCGTTTATGTTATTTCCCACTACTACCGCCAAAAAAATGTTTGAGGAAGGAAAGAAAAGGAAGGAAATCTACTTTGAGATTGTATAGCCAAAGCAAGAAGCTGGGGGTGTAGATGGTGGGAGAGGGAAGAAGGCTGGGGAGAGAGTTGAGAGGGATACTTTGGGAGTGGGGGCTGGAAATGAGGAAGGACTTGGGCTGAAAGCAGTTGGATCTGGAACCAGAAGCTGTGGGCTTTGGTGGTGGGGTCCAGGTTTCCAGAGGAGCAGGAAGCCAGAGTTTTGGAGAGGAAGAGGTCAAATAGGATCTTCACTCACCAAGGCTAAACCTGAAGTTGGGAACTGGGGCCACAGCAGGGAGGATGAAGGGGTTCATTAGGAGCAGCCAAGCCTTAGGGATTTCCCAGAGCCCACTGCCTCTTTAAATCACCTTCAGCCCCAAATCTGAGCTTGATGTTCAATCCAAGTGCCTTTCTTTTACCCTTCTAAGCCTGTAAAAAGAAGTGACCTAGGCTTGACTAGCCAGTACTTCCCTGAGAGAAAAGGCCAGGTGTTCTTCTATAGCTGGGAAAGGTACCAGAAGCCAGCAGGATCCACTGACTCTTTGATTCCCTATAATATGGTCAGGAAGGCCTTTTGCAAAGCCTCCATCCTCCCAAATCAAAGATGACAGTGATATTAAGTCATTAGCACAGAGCCCAGAGGAAACTAGGTTGGAAGGAATAATTGTGAACAGGGCTTAGTCTAGTTCTAGCCTATCCCAGCCTAAAGGCTCTCTGAGAAGACAGGAAGACAGAAGTCAGGCTAGGTGTTGGGTGATTCTTACCACAAAGGTGGTTTTTCCCCCAGCACTGGCTGGTGTGGCTGTGCAGGGATGGGGTCACTGGGGAGGGAGCAGAGGATAATAAAAGTGTACCCCTTCAGTAGTTGTCATGGCAACTCGACTTGGATCCCAAGAGGGTGGCTTCTTCCCCAAAGCCCTATGAAGTCTGGAACAGGAGAACTTGCATGTGTGTGCGTGCGCACACACACACGTACACACACTGGGGTTGGCAGAACTCCTAGCCAAGGGTTGGCCACTTCTCCAAGTGAGAGAGACCAGGTTAGAGGCTGTGGAGAGGATGGAGGAGTAGAGGGAAGGCCCTTCACAAAGGGAGGTGGGGTGGGGGGTTCATGTGCATTGTGCCTGGGGTATGGAGGACCGAGGTACATATTCAACTCACCCACCTATGTCCTCCAGCCAGACCACACTGCAGAAGGGTTTAGAAAGGAGATGATTATTAACAGAGACAAAAACAATCACACTTAACCTTAATTGAGAGCTTATTAAATCCAACTATGTATGTGGTTATGCTAAACATTTTATGGGCAGTGTCCCATTTGACTCTGGGAACAACAATACAAGGTGGGAATGATGAGTCCTGCTTACACATGAGAAAACAGATCCTGAGAGGTTAAATGCCTTGCTGCAGGTCAGTGAGCTGGAAAGAAATAGGCAAGAGCCTGCAGGAAAAGAGGAGACTGAGAACATGGTGGCATCCTGGGGTCATCCGCCCAGTCTCTGGGTCACATGGGTCACTCATACCCATGTGCCTTTGTGTTACTTGACAGGGCTGGTTGAGAGGCTGGGCCTGGGAACCTCAGCGCCCGCTGAGTGCCTGGGCTGAGCTGGGGCAGCTGAGGGCACCTGTGGGGGTGTGGGGTATACTGAGCAGCGGGCATCGTGATTGGCACGAGCCAGGGGAACGGCTGGCAGCCTTGTTCCTGGTAAACACGAGGAGAGGTTACTTCACAAGGAAACAGTAATTAACTTTAATTAGCACCTTGCATCTCAGAATATTATTAACATCTCAATTTCTCTAATCAAGGCAGCAGGAGAGGGGCGGCATCTGCTTTGCTGACTCTTTCCTGGCCATGCTTCCCAGCTTGGCATGGCTCCTGGGCGGCCCCCACCCCTGGATGGTACCCAGGAGTACATCCTCGGGGACTGTTGCCAAGGGGAGCCAGCCAGGGAGGAAAAAGGGGCTTGGGCTGGCAGGCCAGAGAGCAGGTACAAGCTGAGGCTTCAAAGCCAAGGGACAGGAGTTGAGGGCTCTGTGTTTGGCCATCTCATCTTTCCAGATAGACTGTAAGCACCTGAGTAGGGCATGCTTATGCTCTGTGATTCTGAAAACTGTTATAGTCACCTTCCTTTCTTCCCTCTCCTTCCTTCCCTCCCTTTCTTCCTTCCTCCCTTCTTCTATTCCTTCCTTCCTTCCTTCCTTCCTTCCTTCCTTCCTTCCTTCCTTTCTTCCTTCCTTCTTTTCTTCCTCCTTCTTTCTTCTTTGAAGCTATCCTCCTCTCTGTTACTCTTTTTATTTTCTCATTCTCTCACCCTCTCCCCACTGGGATTCTCTATTCCAACACAAATACCTGAAGTCTCCTTTGTAGCATGAGGGCTATGCTCCCACTTCTAGAGTACAGAATGGGCAGAAGATAAATCTGTACCAGGGTTTAGAAGCCTTGGGTATAAAGTATACAGCACTCTCATTTGTGTTCCCTCCTGATAGTCATCATAAAGTAAGAGAGGTAAGGGCTATGGGTGTCCAGGAGAAAGGCAGGGATAGGAGAGGCCAGAGCCCTAACTGGAACACCAGGCTAGAGACAGACCATCTGAGGCCCCAAGACCCTAAGCTAGTGACTGCACATGGGTGCTGGCCCACCCTCTTCAGAAGGCCGTCTCAGAAGGAAGTCCCTGAGGGCACAGGGAGTGATTCTCGCTTCATTATCCCTACCCTCAATGGCTGTTAACCCTGCCACGAGTCCAATATTAATAAGTGACTGCCCTCCTTGGTCTAATTACAGCAGCCAGCTGCTTGCACAATTTGGCATTTGTTAGACGGTCTTCAGGGATGTCTCTCTGGTTCCTCCAGTTTGTGTGTTTGTGTGTTGTGTGAATATGCACACACACATACATACATATAGTATTTGTTGAGCACCTACTATGCGTTGAAGGCTTGGTCCGCGCTGGAGTAGGTACTGGTACTGGAGTCTCTGTGTAGGGACTGGAGGAGCCAAAAGAACATGACCTACAGGCCTGGACGTTTTAGCAAAAGAGCCTGGCAGTGTAGGCACAGGGTCACCAGGAATGAGGCTGTGTTTGTATCGATCTGATCAGCAGTCCTCACCTGCTGCTGAAGTTGTGCCTACATTATCACCCTGCACCTCCGGTTTTATTTAACCTAGAGGACAAAGTTAGAGGATCAAGTTAGAAGGCAGGACAGGCCCAACTGGAGCCCACCCAGTTGGAGTCACAAACCATTTGATTGCCTCATTTACCTTGCCTCAGGGAACTGACTTATCAAGCTGCAGGTGCAAAGGAGGAGCAGCTACAGGGAGGGCTCAGCAGGGGCCTAGGCCTTTCCCTTGCCATCGAAGTAGCCATCATTTAGGACTAACTTCATTGAGGCCTTAAGTCTCACTGTAACCTGGAGAGGAAGGAATTCTCAGACCTAGTTTGTGGTTGAGGATGAACAGAAGACAGAGGTGAAGTCACCCTGCTGGGAAGAAAATGGAACTGAGATGAACAAGCACCTCCGTTTTCTTCGTTGTAGTCCGCCGGCTTTATTGTGAGAGCCTTCCTGACCTGAGCTTGACCTTTAGCTCAAGGAGAACTCAAAGAAGGGTTACTAGCTTGTTAGGAAACAGTCTGTCAGCTCTCCCTCCCTTCCTGCCCCTCACCCCCTCCCCAGTTTCAGCACCCTGAGGGCCAGGGGCTGGGCCTCCATAATTGTAGAGTAGTCTGCACAGGGCGGGGAAGAATCTGGCGTTTTTCCAAAGGCCGTTTTGATGTTGATGATTATGGCAGTGATGAGGCTCTCCTACCCAGACCCAGGCCTTTGTTTTTCTCTCTAGCCTCTCTAGCTCAGTGCTCTGAGGACTGCCTCTTAGGAAATCAGCAATGGCTTCTCTGTAGGAAAGGGAGGGGCTTAGCCAAAATGAAATCCGGGGACCTAGCCCACCCTCACCTTCTTGCTGGGCACTGGGACACACTGACGGGATCATTAGCATAACATTTGCATAAGGAACAATTGAGGCGATTGGAGTCCTGCCTCAGAGGAAACACCTGCAAGCGTCTTTGAAAGAAAGCCTTTCCACCTCCACCCGATATCCCTCTGCCCTGCCCCCAGGATCCCAGGAACGTGGCTGGAACTCAGCTTGATTAATGATGATGAACAGCTAGCGAGCACAGAGCGCCTACTAAGCACCAAGCACAGATGTGCGCGCCGCTTCTTTTGATCTTCACAAATGACTCCCCTGAGGTGAGAGGTTTTATAATCCCATTTTACAGAGGAGGAAGCTAAGAACCATCCACATGCCTTCAGGCCAGATGGGCTGTGAGCAGGTCCCCTTGGAGTTGAGGAAACAGTCACATGGCCCCTGCCCTCCACCTCTCCCAGTGAAGCTGGGTGCTTTGACCTCCTCTGAAGCAGGC
The DNA here is from genome assembly GCF_907164565.1 of Psammomys obesus. NCBI lineage: Eukaryota > Metazoa > Chordata > Mammalia > Rodentia > Muridae > Psammomys > Psammomys obesus. The sequence goes on along the minus strand of NW_026596040.1, from coordinate 405,326 downwards.
AGGTTCAGGGCCCATGGGTCCTAGGATCCCTAGAGGCTTAGATAAGAGCTCAGAGACAGGCTCCTAGACACAGCTACACATGCTGATACACTCACTTGCACAGCTCTGACCCTCCCCCACTCCTGCTTCTTGAGACAGAGGAGCCCTGCTGACTCGGCCCATAACCAGGTTAGCCAAGATCCAATTAACTAGTTAGCATAGGCAGGGCTGGGGGCAGGCAGGTCGTGCGGGGAAGCAGATGGATGGGTCTCGTAATACGCGGAGACAGCCAGAGACATCGGCTCCAAGCTAACCTGATAAGCAGCTCTCAGTATCCACTCCCCCTGCCTAGCAGGATGAGAGACCCGACCCGGCAGCTGAAGGGAAGAGGGAGCTTTGGCTTCTGACCCACTCTGCCCTCCCAGTGAATTCCCAGCACCCTCAGCCTATGGCCTTCTCTCTCAGCAACCCTCTCTCCCTTCTTTCAGATGCTGTGAAGTCCCAGCTTCAGGAAGATGTATTTTCATCCCAACGAGGCCAGAGTAGAGACCTGGGCATCTCTGTTATCTGTCAGGCAAGGCAGCAGGAAGGAGAGGAGGGTAGGAAGCTCCTGGGGACGGTGGCGGAGGTGAATCAACAATAGCCACTATTTCTGGAGCTCACCGAGCGCTAGGCACTGTAAAACCATTCCTGTGTACTATCTCATTTACACTCCCAACAGTCCATTGCAGTAGGTATTAGCAGAGCCCTCATTTTGCAGATGAGAAAATGGAGACCCAAGGAACTTACCCAAGGTCACACTTCCAAGCTGCCTCAGTCTCAAAATGACCATGCTGCTGCATACAGCCTCCGGACCAGGTCTACACCTGACAATAATATACCATTGCTCTGTACATCCCTGTAGACTGACGAAGGTTGCCTGCATCTGTCATAGGCAGGTGCTTTACCATAAGGTAGTTTTACTTCTCATCTCCAATTTGCTGTTAAGTGAAATTGAGGCCCCAAGGAGCAATGGGATCTCTTCAAAGCCTCACAACTGGTGTCAGTCAGAACTTGAATCCAGGCCAGTTCCGACTTCTAATCTAGTACTCTTCAGGAAGCAACATGAAAGGGAAAAGACAGCCCGTGCTGAAGTTAAGGTAGGCCACCCATCTATTTTGGTTTATTTCTTTATCTCGGGCTTACTGGCAGCCAAGGGTGTACAAGGTGTTGCACGTGCTGAGCATACATATTTGGGGGTAGAAGAGGCAAGCGGCAGCAGAGGGGAACGCTGAAGCTCGGGACCGCCTTAGTTAGGGCACTCCGGGGTGGGGGGGAAGGACCCACAGATACCCTCCTGTTGGTGCCCCTCTCAGCACCAGCGCTGATTGCCTGCTTTCCCAAGGCTGCTTCTGAAGTGCAGAGTTGAGGAAGTCACCCAGATGCAGACAGAAATATAAACCACGTTTCTGACTTCGAGGCTCATTTGCTCTTCACCTGGGTCCCCCTTTCTTGCAGGGTGGGGACCTTCTAACCCCCAAAGCTTTGAGTTTGGATGATGTCCTTTCACCCCCCAATCTCGAAAGAATGTGTGAACATGCGCATTGCTTCCTCTGACACCACCAGCACCAGAAGAGTTAAGACGTCCTCAGCAGAAGGGATAGAAAAGTTGTCCATACAGGAAGCTATTCTCCAGTCCCAAAAGCCTCTGGGGAAGGGGGAAGGGAGCCACTTTTTTTTTTTTCCAGCCTGTTTCTCAGGCTCCTCAGCCTCTCCCTGGGGATCTAGCTACATGCCAGAGACTGACCCTTGACCTGGCCCCTTCCACTCAACCTCCCCAGCCGGATAGACTCTGATTCCACTCAGGGCCCCCAGGGGACTGGGAGAATGGGACTCCCCCACTTCCCCACCTCCCTTTTTTCCCCCACCATCCCAACTATTCCCCCAGTCTGGCTTATCGCCCCCTGCACGGTGCCTCGCTCCCCTCCTGCACCCCAGTCACCATATTCAGATCCTCCTCCACTTTAACTCTGGGTCCCTAGTCCTCTCCTCCCAGCCCCCGCCTTCATAATCTTCTAAAAATAAAAGCCTGTGATTCAAGTAGGCAACTCCGGAAACACACAATTCAACCCAGGCATCCGCAGGGTGGGGGGACAAACAGAGAAATACCCAGACCCGAGCAGCCCCAGGTAAACACAGGAACACCAGCTGCAGAAAGAAGCCTGTAGTCAAGGCTGGAAGGGGCCAGGAAGGAAGAGACCGTTGCTGGAGCAGAGAGGACTCCTGACGTTAGGTCTCTAATATACAAACGCGTCCGGGGTCTCCCAAGGCTTCTTGTCTGTGTCATGAGTGTGTCCTACTTTCTTAATATTAACTCTATCCCCAAAGGCAGGCCCTGACTATCTAGAGTCTGAACTAAAACCCAGGGAAATCCCCTCCTACAGAAAGGTTTGAGCCCATTTCCTTTGGGGCTCCTAGTTGCTTTGCTTCCCAGGGAGGGGGGGGGGTCATGATGGGCATGGTTGTTCAGAACCATCTATTCCTAGCCTGCTGCTGCCTCTTCCTGGGCCCTGGCCAGGACAAAGGTCAGAGCTTTCTTCCCAGCAGGACCACCAGGTGGCCCTGGGAAAAGTTTCCAGGAAGGGGGGTGGGGGCATTGAGAGGATGGACACTTTTCTATGGCAGTCCAGGCCATATAATTGGGTGGCACACTTTACCTGAGTGACATTCTCTCCTGTACTGACCTCTTCCGTATTCTTGACTGAAGTTTATTTAAGTTCTTGATCACAGTACATTTGGGGACCTCATGAGCTATAACAATTAATTAGAAGGAGAAAAAAAAAAAAAAAAACCAGCTAGTGTTTTCCAGGTATGTCCCACACCTGCCTGTTGTGAGCTCATTTTTATCATTCCCAACTTACTTACAGATGGAATAGATACAGATTGCTCCCAGCACTGACTGGCCTAAAGGTTCCCAATAGTAAATGGCCAAGCTGGGATTCAAACTCAGATCTGCCTGAATCCATAGCCCTTTCCCTTCAGCCTCCATGCCTTAGCCTGAGGGTGTGGCATATCTCTGAGCTAGAATCTGGAAAGCAAAGGTGTTCCTAATGTGGAGCAGTACCACGCTCCCATGTGTCATGGGGCCAGATATCCAGGTAGAGAGATGGTAGCTCTTTGGGAAGCTGAGATATCTGTCTGCTGTGGCCTGGCTCCTACACCGTACCAAGTGGCAGATCCCATGGGCACAAGACGGGGTCAGATGACCGAAGGACCTTTTATTCTTTAGTCATCATTAGTCAGAGCCTCTGAACAGCTTCTGGGACACTGGCTACAGAGATTTAGGAAAGTGCCCCACCAGCCTAATTCCTGTTTCCAGGGATAGTCAGCCAGGCCTACAAAACAGCAGTCTGGGCCCAGCCAGGCCAGCTCCAGTGGGTGGTGGCCTCGTAGGAGCACCAGATATTGTGTTTGATTTTTTGTGTCCTCCGTTGAGTGGAGGCTGGGCCAGGCAGCCTGGGTAGGCTGGGCAGCCCGCAACCTGATGATAGAGGAGATAAGATTGGTCTAAGGACCTGACCATCTATCTTGTCAAATCTGCGAGCTATTCTCAGCCCTCTCCGTCTACTCAGTGCCTGTGCTGTTCTGCCATATATGGCCTCCACATGCTGGACAACAACTGGCCTCTCTGCTTGAGGGCCTGCAGATGCTGTCCTGCTCTTCCTATACCACGAGTGGCCAGTTTGGGATTGCAGCCTTTCGTTTACACAAACATTTTGTGTGTCACATGGAAGTTATATGGTGTGCTCCAGAGAAGTAGGCCCTTAAAGTTGATAAACATAGATAAGCACACACATACATGGACCTGTATATGCCGCAAGGCTTAGGCGTGCTAGGCCAACACTCTACTCTTGAGCTGCAGCCCTAGCTCCTCCTACATCTTTTGCTGTTGTTTTTGAGACAGCATTTCTCATGTAGCTTAGGATGACCCTCAGATTTCAAATTTCAAAAGAGGTTGAGAGTGACCTTGATCTCTTGATCTTCCTGCCTCTACTTCCCAAGTGCTAAAAGCCATTAGACTCGGCGACCCTTTCTTGGTAGTTCTGGACTTTGAACTCGTATCCTTATGTAATGCTCTACTGAGTTATAACCGCAGCTCATTTATGTTTTTACTTTGAGACAAGATCTTGCTAAGTTGTCTACAGGCTGACTTTGAACTAGCTACGTAGAGGTCAGAGGACAACCTTAGGAGTCATCTTCAGAAATGCTGCCCCCTCTTTGAGACAGAGCCTACGTTTGGCTCAAAGCTCACCAGTTAATCTAGATTGACTGGCCAGTGAGCTCCAGGAATCCACCTGTCTCTGCCTCCTTGGAGCTGGAATTACAACACATACCACCACCACACCCAACACTGTTATGTGTGTTCTGGGGATCCAACTCAGGCACATACTTTATCAACAGCTAGGGCCCCAGCCTCCCTCCCAAATGCATTCTTATTTAATACTCAAAAGACAACTCCTTAGGGTAGGTGATATTCATCTTCATTTTGCAAGTGAGAAAACGGAAGCCAGAGTGTTTCAGGTAGAAAGTAGATGATCTGGTATTCGAACCACCAAATGATAGACAAGGTGCTTTCCTGTGGTCACTCCTCTCTGAACCCATTCGCCTTTAGGCATGTCCCACAAGCACACATAACCCTCAGGTAAAATTGGAATTATTTTCTGGATGTCTAAAACTGTTCCATAGTTCTTACGGATAAGCCATAACCAGTAGCCTAGGTAAAGCTTTATGATAAGCCTCTAATTGGCTGCTGGCCAGTACCTAGCCCCCTGGTCCAAAAATCTTCTGATCAGTAACTTGTGGATGCTGTCACACCTATAAAGCCCTGTTAAGTCTTTCTCATTATGGCCATTCTTCATAGTCTGCTGCTACCAAAAAACCCTCTGTCCTTTTCATGTTTGTCATTCAAGATCCCAATTTATATGCTCCCTTTGTCCTTTGTGGGTTTAGGTCCTACCAATCCTCCCTCCCACTGTAACCTTGGGGGCTCCAGGACAAATTTCATTCAGATTCCCCCTCCCCATTCCTATCCACAGACAACCTTGATACATAAATTTAACTCTAGACTCTGCTTTGCACATTCTGTTATCTCAAAACATTTCTGTGGACTCATCCCTTCTGCCCTCCTGTGACTGCCTCCGGTGTGTCTGTCAGTGCCTGCCTCTGTGAGCCAATGTCACAGAATTGCTCAGTACATGTAACTTACAAGGAACCTGAGGTTGAGTGACAGTAAACAGAACCTTGGAGACATAGACAGCAGCAAGCGTTTGTATGGACTCAGAGTCAGAACTCAGAAACAGCACAATGAAAGAGAGGGAGAGATGGGAATGATCACAAGGATTGGGGCTGGGTGGTGGTGGTGCACCCCTTTAACCCCAGCACTTGGGAGGCAGAGACAGGGGAATCTCTGTGAGTTCAAGGACAGCCTGGGCTACAGAATGAATTTCAGGACAGCCAGGGCTACACAGAGACACCCTGTCTCAAAACAACAACAGCAAAAAGAATGATTAAAATGAAGAGTTGGAGGGAGAAAGGGGAAATGAGGGAGTGGTAATCATTCAGCAACGTCAAAACAATCCTTAGCTGTCAGCATGGGAAGAGCCTTCAGAAATCAGCCAGTCCAAGACTGGCAAACAAGCAGCCACAAGCTATAGTAGAACGAGTAACAGCTGTCTGGGTACACCTTTAGAAGAGCATGCTAGGGTTGATTGATAATGTCTGCTATGGGCACTGAATTGGAAATGGTGGTTCATGCACTAGAATTTCATATGCTTGCTTCAGTTGCAACCTTTTCAATGTAGAACAACAGAAGAGTCAAGGTAAGGTACCTTGCTTGAGGAATGGATTTCGGTGGGCACTGTGTGTATAACAGAGAGCAGACAGCCCACAGCTGTGGGGAAGGTCAGGGTGTGTCACAGACTGAACATGGGGCGGATGTTTCCACTGAGCGCTAACTCACTGGACCTGCCTGGCACCTGCTTCTGCCTCTTTTATTTCACTTCTGATATTCCCACCTTGGTGTCCCCACAGAAGAATAGGAAGCTCCTTGGAGCAAAAGCTTTGACTTTCTTTAGAGTAAAAAATACAGTTGGGAGGTGAGAGGACAGGGCTGCTCAGGGATGGCACCCAGGTGCAGAGGCTCCGGTAGTGTCAGTGAAAGGACCCTGAAAGCAGGTAGCCTCCAGGAGGAGCAGAAAGTTGGGCAGGAAGCATTAATCTAGTATGTACCATCCCTGGCTGGAGGATGCAGTTGGGGCTAGAGGGTAGGTCCAGGTGCCCAGGATTGGCCCACCTTCAAAGTTTGCTCATGAGCCTCTGTCTTCTTCCATTCCTGTATCTGCTGTTTTCCTCTCTAATCCATCTCTTACTTTTCATACTCGCTGTCCCTGTCCCCATCTATACCAGAGTGTCCCCTGGGTATATGATGAGAATGGTTCTGATAAAGTTGGGCTAAGGAGTTGCTTTAATCTAGATTGTGGAGCTAAAGCTAAAGACACTAGTTAGGCTATGAGAGTGCCCCAGGGCGTCTCAACATCCCACCATCTTTCCAGAAGAGAAAACAGACCTAGAGAGGAGAAGACTGCTCCAGAGTCAGTAACAAGGTACCAACAGTCACTGTGAGTTACCATCAGACTCTCATCTTTCTGCTGGGGAGCACACTCAGACCCTGCCTACAGAACTACCCTTCCCGGAGTCTGGTTAGAAAGGTCTCTTTGACCTTGTCCCTGGATAGACACAGAACTGGATCTGGCCAGTCTGTGCCATTCATCCATTGACCACAAGTCACTCAATAGAAATAGACCCAGTACCATCAGCCAGGGGCCTTGTGGTGACCTCTTAAGGGAAAGAGTGTTTTTGTTTTGCTTTTCTGTGGTGTTTGCTACTGTGGGAAGCTGAAGTATGGGACCGCATAGAGCATTTGGGGGTGTGGCTACCTAGACAGTAACACAAATGAGAGCAGACCTGAGTCAAAGAGACAGATTGTCCCGGTGACAATGTCTGAGTACAAGATCCAGAGATACTTGAAATCTATATCTCTGAATTTTTTAGTTATGTGAGAAAAAGCTTAAGCTACTATGATTTGGATCTCTGTCTTTGTCTGTGTCTGTCTCTTGCTCTCTAGGGTCGCATGTAGCTCAAGTTGGTATTAAACTCTCTGTGTAGCTTAGGCTGATCTGAACTCCTGCCTCCACCTCCCAAGCAGGGATTACAGGCATGTGCCATCACACATGGTATGGATGGATTCACATGGCTCTGGGGATCAAACCCAGGTTTGTGTATATGGCAGGCAAGCACTGTACCGACTAAGCCACACCCTCAGCCTCTTGAGCTGGGTTCCTATCATTTACATGCACGAGGCTGTAGATCAGCCTAGGGAAACAGGTAGAGAGATGAAAGAAGAGAAAACAGGGGTGTGTTTCTGGTGGTAGGGGGCAGGGGTATGTGAGTGTTTCTGTAGGGGGGGTCTATTTGGATTACCGAGCCGATATTTAGCAGTGAAGCAGGAAGATGAGAGTTTGTTGAAAAGAACACAGAGCCAAAGAGGATTTTTGAGAGACCTGTTCAAGATAGGTGAAAACTTTTCCTTTGGCTGTCTATCCATGCGATGACAGTGGTCCATTCCAGCCCCCGTGCTGTACAGGTGGTAGGACAATATAGAATGAGAGGAAGACAAGGCCAGCTGGAGCGTATCTGGTCAATCAACACTGGTTGCAGCGGATGTCCTACTAATGAGCCTCTAAAGATGAAGGAAAACATTCAACAAATTCCTGCATGTCTCATACTCGGAATGCCCTGTTCCTTATCAGACGTATCCGGATTTCTTCTGATGTTCAGTATACAAAACTCAGTGATAAACACTGGAGGCCTAAGAAGAACTAAAGGGCCCTGATGGCCTTTCTCCGATGCATCCTGAGCTGGCCTAGAGAGGTGACTTCAGCATTCCTCTCCTCTCTGTAATGCAAAAACCTCTGCTGATTATGAACCTAACAAAGTGAACTCTGGTGCTCCCAAACAGAGGTCTAGTCTGAGACTACCTCTGGAGGTGCCAGGCCAGGATGGGGTTGGTGGGAGGAAGTGGTGCCCAGCACTGATAAGCCACTCCCTTCCTTTGTCCCAGGCAGACTCCAATGCCTGCTATGTCTATGCACTGGGACTCCTCAAGGGAGAGACAGAGAACAGACAGACAGGGTGGAGGGGTTGCTTCCTGGAGCCTCTTTACCCTTCCCCACCTTTCCTCACTTCCTCTCACAAGGAACCATCAACACCATATAAAGAAACCTCAGCTATAACAATAAAATACATATATGGAGTATATGTGCATTTTTATAATGTCTGTAAATGCATCCAAGAGCTGGGGTATTGTTATCTCCTTCTTTGGTTTACAGTCTGGCCTGTCTCTTCTCGAAGCCACATAGTATTGTACTTCTCCCCTCCTTGTTGATGGACATTCAGGTTACTCCTGAGGTTTTGCTATTGCATACAGGAAGAACATCTAGACACTGTGCGCATGTATGAATGTTTCTTGAGGATTCATTCCTAGAAAAGAGATTGCTGGCTCCAAACGCCTATGAATTTTTCATTTTGGAAGATTGTGCCAAGTTAGAGTGGAGACCTTTTCCCTGTGAAGGAGACTTCCCTCTCTAGGGCCTAACCAGAGATGAAAGATGCCCAGGCCAGAAGGAGCACAGGCTTCCATTAGACATGGGCAGGTTCAAGTCCTGTGTGACTTTGACTAAATCCCTTCATCATTCTCTCTCTTTCTCCCTGGTGCATGTGTGATGTGTGTATGGCAGGCACATTTCATAGCACATATGTGGAGTTCAGAGGGAAACCTCAGGTTGGTCCTTTGTTTTTGAAGTGGGGGTAGGGGAGGTTGTTTCTTTGTTGTTCACCATTGCATATGCCAGGCTAGCTGGCACAAGCATCAACAGGATCTTGACCACCATGTGTTCTCTTTCTCTGTCTGAACCTTCTACATCCACCAGCTCTGGGGAGAGGCTGAAGGAGATACTTATCAGTGAGTGTCATGCAGAAGTCAGGATCCTTTCCTTCCAGGCTCTCCTCAGCGCAGCCAATACTTTGCAGTCTCTGCTGAAGAGGAAGGGGTCAAGAGCAGGAGGATGGTTGGATTTGGTGACAGAAGCATAACAAAGGCCTGGGGTTAGCAGCAGAGGGCTTTAGTGTCAGAGAGAATGATGGCCCAGCTCAGTTCAGAGGGAAGTCCTTGGAGGGGTAGCAGTAGCAGATCACCTCCTGAGTCCCACTGGGGACCATCAGCTGCAGATCACTGCATTCTGCAGTCTCTAGGGCTTCGTGTGGTAATCAGATCTGTAGTCTCCTGTCCCTGTAATGTAACTGGCCATGGGACAAGCAGACCCAGCTGCTCTCCCTAGAAGAGGGTAAGAGGCTGCTGGCATGGGAATCGGAGGGCTGACCCAAAATGGCGTAGCAGAGCAGCAGCAGTGTGACAGCAGTGCTGGCAAGGCCTCCAGAAGGTGGAGTCATGATGGGTGGCCATCAGCGCAGCTGGCAGTGGGCCTGGGGAGCACACTCGAAAGCCTGTGTCTGCACAGGTGGCTTTTATTCCCAGATCCAGCCAGCACATGTTCTGTGGTCTGGGGGAGTGCTATACACTTTTAAATATCAGTTTCTTCCTTGGTAAAATGAAGATAGTAACCTCCATCGTGTATACCTCCAGAGGCTGGGTATGGTAGCTCATGCCTGTAATCAGCACTCAGAAGGCTGTGGCAGGAGGATTTGGAACTAAGGCCAGCTACAGAGTGAAAGTGGAGTGTGTTGGCTTACATCTGTAAATCCCATCATCAGAGGCTGAAGCATAGAACTACCGAGAATTCAAAGCCAGCCTGAGCTACACAGTAACTTCTAGGTTAGCAAGAAATACAGTGAGACTTTGTCGCAACAAAACAAACAAAAACCCTAAAGAAATGAAGAAACCAGGAAAGTAAAAAGGGATTTGTGGGGATGGGAGGAACAGTAGAGAAGGGACAAATGATCTGATTGGAAAAATGGGGAAAAATTGTGGAGGAGATGGTGGAAGGAGAAAGGAAGAGGGTAAAATAACAGTAAAGATACCTGAAAAAGTAGCAAGGGATCATACTATTAACTATCTACCTAAAAATACTTGTAAGTTGATGATAAGCATACATTTATAGTTTAAATGAAAAATTCCCATCTGGGCTGACAATACTGTCTCCAAGACCCAGATACCAAAAAACAGGCTTAAAAAGCCCTTTTCTGAGTTCTTGGTCAGAGTTGTCCAAGAGACTGTCAAAGCAGTTGACTACTACAGACTATTGCTGTTGGCCTTTAATTGCCCCTAGAGGTGGAAGGTAACTCTCTATTGCTAAAGATGCATCCACTTCAGACACAGGGCTCAGAGACCCCTGAGCTGGAAATGACCTGAATGCCTTTTCCCTGAGGACTAGCTTTCAAGGTACCAGAAGGCACTGTTCAAGCTTCCGAACGTAGGAGGAACGTAACCAGACGTGACACCTGTGAACTACAGTGGGCAGCCAGCCACAATAACATCAAGGGTGTAATAATGGCACGCATACCTTCGCAGCAACCAATTGAATTTAAGACCTATTCAACAGGAGAGAAACCATCCCCGGTACTGGAAACCTAGCCAACTACGCAGGGCTAGTGAAGTCATGGATCTTGGAGGAGGACCTAAAATCCCCTTTTATTTAACCAGCATAATCCCTAACTATATTCTAAAATATTTGTTCTTATACCCGTAGATAATGTAGTCCTCACCCCTCATTGACTGCTATCTCAGGTGCAATAGTATGCCCAAGACAAGGGGTAAATGAAGAGAAAAACATTTGCTAAATCCTGACCTGACCTCCTGCTAAATCTGGGGTCAGCTTGACCCTTGGATATGCATAGTACTTAGTACATAGGACTCATAAGTCACCTGACATTGTTTTGCTTCTGTAACTACAAGGCTTTCTTCTCTCCTCCCTGATCAAACAGTGGTAGAATGGTAACACAGCTCTGCCTCATTTTTGTGAGAAGTTCATATCCCATCATGCTTGTCGACAGCTGCTGTGTCTGCATCAAAGGAAAGTGTTCAATATGTGGGCTTTGTCTTTACTGACTTGGGACCACCTCTTTAGATTTGTAGTTAAAAAAGAGCATGCCCCCGTCTGGGTCTGTGTGGCTCAATAAAAACTTCAGACTCATAAAGAACTCATCCTAGTCTACTTCTCTTGGGTGAGAACAGCCTGGCTACAACATCATCAAGGAAATTTTTCTTTGCAACAGATAGAGACCATTATAGAAAACCACAACCAATCAAGATGCAGAGTTGTGGAGCTCTGTCCCAAGGATATATGTACATAACAACCCTTGCACCTAAGGTTTGGAGGTCGTTGCACAAGAAGGGCCAGAAGGATTGTAAGAGCCAGAGGAGCAGGGAGTTTGCTGTGAGATTTGTGTCTCCTAGAAATGTCAGAAACTACACCCCATAAAGTCTCAGCAACCGCTACCTAAACAGGGACTGAACAAGGACAGCAATAGACGTGGAAATAGGGATAGAGAAAGGCCCAGGAGGCCTCAACCCTAGACAAAGAACTACGGGCAACTAAGGAATGGAGCTGAGAGGGCATAGACTTCTCCAGGAAAGAAAGGGCACACCAGCTGGTTATCCAATACCTAATGGTCAGCCCTGAAAACATCCATAGAAATAACATTATACAGACTGGGCAGGTTGTATTTGTGCATTTAGGACTGTGTGTGTGTGTGTGTGTGTGTGTAAAAGAACAATTAATAAAAAAGGTTGTCATGACCAGGTAGTGGTGTCTTTAATCACAGCATTCATTCAGAAGGCAGGGGGATCTCTGAGGTTAGCCTAGACTACAGAGGAAGTTCCAGGACAGCCAGCCTGTATCAAAAAATAAATAAAAGAAAGAAAAGAAAGCTTTTGGTCATGCCTTTCTCACTGTCTGATAATGCTTTTTGCTGGCGCTGGAATGGTACTTGGGGCCTTGATGATTGTGAGCCAGTGTTCTACCACTGAGACACACTCCAAACCAACAGCAGATTATTAGCAAGCTCACGTTAAGTGTGACTCCAAGTCTGGCATGGTGGCCCATGCATGAAATTCCAATACTCAAGAGGCATAGGCAGGAGGAGCAGAAGTCCAAGACTATCCTCAGCTATGTAAGTCTGAGGCCAGCCTGAGTCACATGAAACCCCTTCTCTCTCAAATAAATAAGTAAGTAAATAAATAAAATTTAATAATGGGGTATTCAAATAGATGGACTTTGGGGAGGTGACAAAGCAGAACTGATCCTTTCCCCCCCAACCCCCTTCAGAATTATCTGTCTTCTGGAGGCTCCCATACTCTTCACTGTATTGTGTGGTTCCTGATTCCTGGACACTGGAGTAGCTGAGATTTTCTGGTTCTCACTTCCATTAGCTTCTTACAGTGATGTCCTGGCTTCCTGCCCAGTCCCCACTCACAGGTTCTGGAGCTGAACTTGCAGGCCCCACCACTCTCCCAGCCCAGCTCAAGACAGGGCCAGGGCTTGCTGAAGGCAACCCATCAAGGCTTGCATGGAAGCCAAATGCTTTGTCCACCTCCCTGACTGCAGTGGCTGGCAGGCTGGGCCCAGGCGTCTCAACCCCAGAGGGACCTACCTCTCTGAGGCCAGAAGCATGTCAACTCTGTGCCTGGGGTGAGCAGGAGAGAGAAGGGGCAGGGTGGGGAGTGGAAACTGCCCAGGGTTTGCTTTCCGTAGATGGTCCTCGATCTTATAACGGAAATGCACCATGGAGCTCCTTAGCTTCAGCCTCTCTAGTCTATCATCTTGGGTCACCTCCTCCCTTCCCAGCCTTCAGGGCTATGACTCCTTTCACCTTGCCACACTCTGAAAAATGGGCAGTGGTCATCCTAAGAAAGCTAGCCTTTAGAGCAATGGTTCTTAGCCTTCCTAATGCTGGGACCCTTTAATACAGTTCTTCATGTTGTGTTGACCCCTCCACCCCCGCCAACCTTAAAATTATTTTTGTTGCTACTTCATAACTCTAATTTTGCTGCAGTTATGAATCGTAAGGTAAATATCTGTGTTTTCCGACGGTCTTAGGTGGCCCCTGTGAAAGGATCCTTCATCCCCTACAAAGAGTCTAGACTCACAATTTGAGAACCGCTGCTCAATCTGCCTCCTTGGAAAACGAATGAGGCTAGGCTAGTGTTTACAAAACAACGGAGAGGGCAATGCTTGCCAGTGACCTCTAGCGGCAGAGCAACAGGAGAGAACTACCATTCCAGGGGTCTTAGTTACTACTGCACTATTCCGTTCTGTCTTAGGAGAGCCGTGTGCAGAAGGCGCTAGCTCCAGACTTCAGTTTAGTAGCCGAGGAAACTGTGGGTCTGAGAGGTTCTCACTCACGATGCTAGGGAGAGGCTGATCTGAAATGGAAACTCGGGATTGCCTGCCTGCAAAGTGGATGTTTGTGGTCCTTCCCAAGGAGCAAACCAACCTCCACACACAGCGGCATGACATCCACCGCGTCCAGCCCTTGACTCCGTGCCCTAGTCCCTCCCACACACAAGGGCTCTTAGCTCCTGCAGTCTCCTCACACTCCTCACTTCCTTTCCTTCCACTTTGGAAAGCAGCCACAGGCTTTTTTTCTTCCATCTGAGGGAAAGAAAATGCTCTCATCCCCTACACCCAGGTCCTTCCATCCTCCCATCCATCCAAACCTAAGCATCTTTCCATCTTCTCTCCCTTCCTCCCCACTTCTTGTTCCCCCCTCTTCTGTTTATCCATCACTAGAAGCCACCCCCTTCCTTTTTGCCTGTAGGTTCTGTGGCTATAATCAAATCATAACTTTTATTAAATTTAAGATTACTTTTTAATGGAATCAATTTCTTGTGTGGTGCTTCTCTGCCTGCCCGCGGGCTCCGCCGGCTCTGTGCTCGGCATCCCCACCCTCACAATTGTCTCTGCCGCTGGCGTTTCTAGCTAAGCTGCCTCCCAAGGAGGGGTAGGTCTGCCATCCCTACACACACCACACAGAAACACACACACATTTGCACACACACACACACACACACACACACACACACACATCAAGCTCTGCTTTCCTCAAAGCCCCAGACACACAACCTCCAAGCCCCAGGCGCCCACGCTGGGTGGTGGGGGTGGGGAGCCAGCGTGGAAGTGGCAGGGGCAGGAGAAATGGAGCTGCAGAAAGAGGGTGCAATACAAACGCGGAGCAGAGCAGCATTTCTCAGCCTGTTCATTTCCTACCAGTTCTGTTCTCTAGCCTCAGAAACAAGCTGGTTTCTGTCAGTGCACCCCTTCCCCGGACTTCATTGTGCAGCTGGTGAGCAAGGGGGAAGTTGCAGAGGGAGGGGAGTCCAAAGAATCGGCCAGCCAGGAGAATCTGGGGCTTCCTGTGATTCATAAAAGCAGGTACACGTTACACATGATACAGGTACTGTGACCCCGCCCCCACAACACGAGCTCATCAGGCCAGATTAGCAACTGGATGCCCCCTAAACCTGAGTTCATGTGTGGGCCACGTTTGCAGGGAGGGAGAGAGCCTAAGGGTTCTAAGGGGAGGGGAGGGTATACAGGGCCACTTTGATAGGTTGGCACAATCGAGGGAGAGGGATTGCAGGAGAGGGAAAGCCATCGTGGCCTGTGGATTAGGGGTGGGGGCTGTCTGCTGACTCAGCAAAGATGTGGTAACCTCCAGGAGCTCAGCTCTAACTTAGGCAGACTCAGGTGGCAAGAACACATAAGTGGACAGGTGAATTTGAGGCTGGGGGATTGCTATCTTGGCTTTCTGTACTGCCTCAGCACACTTGCTTTACTGTTAGGAATAGTAGTAGTTCAGGCTCATCCAGGTGGGTGGGCGGGGCTTAGCTTAGCAGGTGGGGGCCCAGCTTTTGGCATGGGGTGCTCTCTGAGTAGCCACCTTGATGTTTTTATCAGAATGACCTTGAACAGGTGACCTAGCTTCTCTGAGACGGAGTCTTCTCCTCAAGTGGGGAGTTTACCTGGAGTGTTGCAGGCAGAGGAGCTAGCCTAGCACAAGTTGGGAGAGGTGGTACCCAGAAGACTAAGGCAAGAAGAGGACTAGAGTTCAAAGCTAGTGTGGGCTACATGGTGATTACCAGAGCAGCCAGAGTACAGAAAGTAGGGTAGGGTCCTGAGAGGTGGCCCAGTGGTTAAGAACACAGACTACTTTTGCAGAGGACCTGAGTTCAGGTCTCTCAGTACCCACTCAGGGTCTCATGACTGTTTACGACTCCAGAGCCAGAGAGATATGATGGTTCTGGCTTCTAGGCACTGTACACAATCCTCACACAGAGGCACACATATACATAAAATGACAATTTTTAAATCTTGAAAAAAAAAAAAAAAGCAACCAGGCACGCCCGTTATCCCAGTACTCAGGGAGGCAGAGGCATCATGCAGATCACTGTGAGTTCAAGGCCTGTAATCCCGGCACTTACAAGGTGAAGAAGGCATTAGAACCCAGGAGTTCAAGATCATCCTTGTCTATTAGTGAGACTCTGTCTCTAGCCCAGCCTGGGCTACACAAGATCCTGCCTTAGAGAAACAAAAAGGCTTAAAACACACACACACACACACACACACACACACACACACACACACACTGGTGTTCAATATGAGCGAACCATATGGTTTCTAAGCACCAGATGCATCTACAGAGCCTGTGTCAGTCCTGCCACCGCAGTCACCTCCAGGCAAGCCTGGGTTCCCGGATGAACTTTAGGCTGGGACCAGACAGTGGATAAGTAGCCCTGGAGTTGGACCCCAGGGCATGTGTAGCTCTACTCTGCTTTCAATGAATAGGTGGCTGATGTCTGTGAGGAGTGGAGCAGGGACCCACAAAGGCTCCTGACATTGAACCCCCACCCGGGCTTTCACGGAGCTGGCCCTAGTCTGGGGCAGGGTCAAGGGAAAGCATCGATGGATCCCGTCTCTGCAGCCTCAGCTAGCACCTGTTGTTTTTGAGACCTCAGAGCGCTCTGACATCTTTAGACAAAGTCCAGACAAGGAAAGTCTATAAAGATTTAATCAAGCACTGTGCATGGGTGACCCTTGCTGCCCGTTCGTGTCCTCCAACTCTAGGGAGAAGGGAGAGCTTTATGAAGCATGCAAAAAAGGGGCAGAAATGGCGAAAGCCAACTTTGTTAGCGGAGCCCCACATTTGGCTAAGCTTGGGAGCAAATGCCAGCATGGCTCACAGCCTCACCAGGCTCTGTAGCTGGGCCCAAGGAGAGAGGCTACTTAGAGCTTAGTGGTTGTTTTAGAGAGGGGGGCACAGGAGCCTCCACCCTTGAGCAGGCCTTTCCACAACTCCCGGAAGGAGGCCGGTCCGACCTGCTCAGCACCTCCATCTGCTTGACCCCTGGCACAGGCATGCTGTTCAGTCTGCACCTGAGCCTACACGCCTGTACGGGCCTGTCTGGGGATAGGACGTTCCCATGAGCCACACAGGCAGTCACTCCTACACAGTTGCTGCCCAAGGGGACTGACGAGCTTCCAACATCATCCTCTCCACTCATTTCACTCGGGACAGCTGGAATGGGGATGGGCAGGCGTCACTCAAACCAAGTGGCAGGGCCCTGACCAAGATCTCCTGATCTTTCTCACACTGGTTGTTGAGTTCTGTGACCCTTGGCCTGGAAGGAGATGTAACTCTGATCTACACCTGCACCCCCTTAACCAAACTCTCCTTTCTTTTTAAAATTTTTATATAGTATTTATTTATTTAATTTTATTACAATTTATTCACTTTGTATTCCAGCTGTAGTTCCCTCCCTCTTCTCCTCCTATGCCCCTCCTCTAGTCCACTGATAGGGGAGGGCCTCCTCCCCTTCTATCCGACCCTAGCCTATCAGATCTCATCAAGGCTGGCTGCATCATCTGCCTCTGTGGCCTGGTAAAGCTGCTCCCCACCCCCATCCCCCACCCGCAAGGGGAGGTGATCAAAGAACCAGCCACTGAGTTCATGTCAGAGACAGCCCCTGCTCCCCTAACTAGGGAACCCTCTTGGAGACTGAGCTGCCATGGGCTACATCTGTGCAGGGGTTCTAGATTATCTCCATGTATGGTCTTTGGTTGGATCCTTTTCTTGTTTCTGTTTTTTGTTCCTTTTTTGAGGTGGTGGTGGTGAGCATATGCCCATGTGTCGGTCAGAGGACAGCCTACAAGAGGCTGTTTTTTCATTCTACCACGTGAGTGCCGGAAGTTCCAATGTGCTGAGCAATCTCTCTGGCCCTCTCTCTAAGCAGACCAGATAGGTCTGAAATTTGCCATCCTCTTGCTTTAGTCTCCTGAGTTTTGGGACTCACAGGTGTGCACCGTCATAGCCGGCTAGCCAGGCTTTATTTGAGTACCCATTGACCAAAGCAGGCGTTATTACAAGTCCCATTGTACAGATAGGAAAGCTGAGGCTCAGAGCAATCAGGCCAGTGAGTGGTAGCCGCTGGTTTTGTCTTTTTAATGGTACTGGGGATTGAGCCCAGACAATCTAGATAGAGCTGGGTTCCTTGGGCATGGTTTTGAGCTGGAATTCGAAACCAAAGTATCTGTCCTGAGAGCCCCAGCTATCAGCTGCCTCTGGTATTCCTTCTCCTTTCTGGAAGCTTTGCCCACACCCACACTCATGCCCTTTATTTCCTGCCTCCTGTCCTTCACTCTCACATTCTCAAATTCACTGTTGTTAGCAAGACCTTCACAATTCATCATTTTCTCATTTTTCATCTTAGTTCAAGACAAATAATCACCTGAGACCCCAAAGCAGGTTTAGCACCACTCCGGAGGTCCTTCCCCCTCTATCTTCCTCTTCCTCTTCAACATCACCACGCCCACCGCCATCATCACCTTCACCTTTTGTAAAATATCTCACTGCAGTGGTGGCCACACTTCAGAGAAGTGCACGCCCACCTTCTTCTGTGGGATCAGAGGAGATTCCATTTCCAGTGCATGCACAGCCTAAGAATGTAGAAAGTCCTCAGAAAATAAGGGCAGAGGTTGGTTGGGGTGGGGGTGGGGCTAGGGAGAGAATTTAAAACAGCCAAAGAGTGTCTGTTGAGGGAAATTAATCAATGGCAAAGGAGATTGCTTGTCATCTTTCAATATCTGTAAAAATAACAGGCCTCTAGAGAGGGAGAGCCAGAGCGCCAAGGGAACAGAAGACCAGAAGATGCTCTGCCCAGCCCAGGCCTGTGAGAAGCTCCAGAGGACAGAGAACCACCCACCTTGGGTATTGGCCAACAATCCGTCTTCCCAGCCACAGTATCTCTTGCCACCCCCTGGAATCTGGCAGCCTCCAGTCACACTGCCCAGGAGATTAGAAATTGCTTATTTCTGCAAGTCTGAATCCCACCTGCCTCCCAGCCCACCAAGCCTGCCTGCTCCCTGTGAATGCCGGCTGCCAGCCATGCCGACAGCCTGCATAGGAACTTGAAGTGAGGGTAGCAGCTTCCCGGATCAGAGCCTCCGCCCAGACTTCCAGCCAAGGCCCCAGAGCTCCCAGGACCTGGAGGGTTTTTTCTCCTGGTTGTGTTTGGAATTGGCTGGTTTTCTGGGCATCAGGCCCAGCTCAGTTTAATTTTTGTTTATTTTTATGTACAGATTCTCTTCTGTTTGGGGAAGAGCTTTGTGTAAATTATTATTATTTATATGATAAAGAATAAATCACACCAAATAAAAAAACCCACAATCTCTTTTCTCAATAGAATTACTAAATTAGGGGCTGAAAAGAACAGCCGATATGCTGGGGTTTGGTTTCAGAAAGCTTTGGACATGGATTCTCACAAAGTGTCTCAGTCATTGGGCTCTGTCATCTGGATTTGATGCTTTTCTCACAGCCAATAATGGCACATGGCTGGCCTAGGAAGACCACAGCCATAGCACGACCCAAGGGTGTGGGTTCTCTGATCTGCTTTACACCCATCCCCTGGGAGATGACTTGAGCATTTTGATGTGATTTGCTAACAGAATGGGGAAAGAACAAGGGGAAACAGGAACTGGGGGATTCTTGCCAGAAATAAAATCAATCCGCCCTAAACTGGCATAGGGAGGAGTCACTTGAATAGTGGCATTTATTACATCAGGGGAATAAACCAATCATTTCTCTGCCCGGTCATTAAATTTGCATATTTCAAATCTATTGGTTGGAATGAAATGAGTCAGGAGGCAGGGATGCAGATGGGCAAAGGACCAACTTGGCCTTGAGAGTGTCCCCAAGTGGCTTCCATTCTCAGCCAGAGTAGGGAGACAAATTTACCAAAAGTACTCTGCCCATCTCTCTTCTATCCCGTACTCTGCCCACCCTCCACCCTTAGCCCCATCCACTGGTTCATAAACTTCTGTTTGGGGGCTAGAGACACACCCAGGCCTGGAACTCCAGCTCAGGGTCGATATTCTAAAGGCCACAGAGATGAAAAAAACTCAGCAGTAACTGTTGCTTTGTTGATGTTGATTTAGAACCCCAAACTACCCCAAAATGTATAAGACAATTTAGGGTTCAGAGCATAGCCCTGAGGCAATATTTGCCAGCTAGTCAGGAAGCCTTAGGTTTGATCCACAGTGCTGCAAAACCAAAAGAGTGCAAACTGCTCAAACTGGGGCCTCTCTCTGGAATGGAATTCTCCAATCTGCCCAGTCAGGTACTGCTTTTGATTCATGAGATGGCCACAGCTACCATCTGGATGAAGAGTGGGACCTCCACACCTTGAGTATGAAAATCCCTTCTCCTGGGGCTGGAGAGATGGCTCAGCTGTTAAGAGCACTGACTGTTCTTCCAGAGGGTCCAGGTTCAATTCCCAGCACCCGCATGGCAGCTCCTAACTGTCTGTAACTGCAAGATCTGACACCCTCACACAGACATACACGCAGGCAAAACACCAATGCTCATGAGAGAAAAAAAGAAAAAAAGAAAGAAAGAAAGAAAATCCCTTTTCCACTTACTACTTAATAGTGGAAATTTTGAGCAAATTGCTTAGCCCTTCCTGAGCTTTGGTGTGCTCCTCTGTAAATGGGAGAATACTAGCAACCATGCAGAGATGTGTTTACACATGCAGTCTGAGGAAATCCATGTAAATAGCCCTGTGCAGTCAGTGTTCCAGATCCACTCCGGTCTGCCCCCAAGCCAGCCTGGCCATCCTTTGTCAGTTCAGCAGTTAGACCCAGTCAACAAATTAGTAAATAAAAACAAAATGTTAGGGCTGGAAAGTAGCTTAGAGGTCCAGTGCTCACCTCGAGTTCTTTCTTCTTTTGAATATTCTCTCTCTCTTTCTTTCTTTCTCTTTCTTTCTTTCTTTCTTTCCTTCCTTCCTTCCTTCCTTTCTTTCTTTCCTTCCTTCCTTCTTTCTTTTTTTCATGCATGTGGGCACGGGCATGCATATGGAGCTCAGCAGTCCCTTTTTCCCCATTATGTGGAATCTAGGTCTTTAGGCCTGTCAGTGCACACTTTTACCTGATGAACCACCACCATGCCAACCTTTGGCTAGCATTCTTTTTTGAAAATTGGATTGTATTTTACATGCGTAGGTGTTTTGCCTGCATGCTGTGCACCATGTGTGTATCTGGTACCAGTGGAGGTCAGAAGAGGGCATTGGATCTCTTGGGACTGGAGTTATAGATGGTTGTTAGGTACCGTATGGGTGCTGGGAATCAAGCTTGAGTCCACTGGAAGGGCTGCCAGTGTTCTTATCCACTGAGCTATATCTCCAGCCCCATTGCCTATCATTTTTGAGATGCCTAGCATTCTAGGTTCAATCCCTGGGATAGCAAACAGACAAAAATCTTTGTAGGGAAAGGTTGCTCAAGTCGTCAACTTGGTAAGTCCTGGAGATATCCCATTGAGTTCTACTCTTTTTTGTTTTGTTTTGTTTTTTTAAGACCAGGTTTCTCTGTGTAGCTTTGCTGTCCTGGGCTCACTTTGTAGGCCAGGCTGGTCTCGAGCTCACAGAGATTCGCCTGCCTCTGTCTCCCCAGGGTGCTGTGATTCCAGGCATGTGCCACCTACTCTCCTTTGCAGCTCCCATTTGATGACTGAATTAGCTCTTCCCAGAAGAGTAGGGTTCAGGAAGCCATGAGCCCAGTGGGCTATGGACAGGAGAGGGCACAGGAGACGTGAGATAGACGGAGCCTGTTAGAGGTCACATGGCATCCTCTCTGCTACTTCTCTCGTGTGTTGCTTACAATTCTGATCTTTGATAAACCGACTATGACTTGTCCACTTGTCCTGGCCCTCCTTGGCCAGCCAGAGGTTGTGGGTATGGCTTAGCTAGGCTACAGCAATGACCCCTGTGATTTGAGCACCCACACACTTCCTGTTACTATAGCCATTCATACCTGTGTATTTGAGGTAAACGCTGGTTCTTTTATCTTGGAGTCCATCAGTCATCCATTCATCTGTTCATTTGGGGGATGTGTTTTAATTTTTGTGAGGCAGTCTCTTATGTTCCAGGCTGACCTCTGCTTGCTGTGTAGCTAAGGTTAAACTTGAACTCCTGATCCTCCTAGCTTCATCTTCTAAATTCTGGGATTACAGGCATTTCCCGTAATGTCCAGCTTCATTTATTATCTGCTGAGGCCCTACTGTGCACTAGTCCTTGCTGCATGACCTAATGCAGCGGTCACAGAACACTTCATTTCCTTCTCTGAATACATCTTTGTTCTAAACCTATAAAAACTCAGATAATGGAGATAGAGAGTAGAATATTTGAGGTGAACTGGTCTTTTTTCTGTCCTGGCTGGGGACGGTGGCCACTTGAGAACGCTTTGTGCACCATACTGGCCTTCTGGCCAGCTACACTTTATTCTCCTGACTCATTTCATTCCAACCAATAGACTTGAAGCATGCAAATTTAATGACTAGGCAAAACTTCTATTTTCTTTAGAAAGGAGAAAGCAACAGTAAGCAGGCAAGGAAATAAATAATTTAATTTTAGGCCATGTAAATGCTATATAAAGGACCAAAACAATCTAAATAGGTAGCATGACAGTGTATGTAGAGAGAGCTGCATTTTGGGTGGGGGAGGGGAGAGAACTTTGAGGAGGACCTGAATCAAGGTTCTAAAAACAGAGCCTCATGGGTAAAGGGAAGAGTAAGTGCAAGGACTTGGGACACCTGCCTTGAGAGCATGGATCCAAGGATCTGTGACCTGTCTTTTCTTTCTTCTCTCTTTTTTCCTTTCTACCTTCCCTTTCTTCCCCAACCTCTTCTCTCTCTCTCTCTCTCTCTCTCTCTCTCTCTTTCCTTTTCTTGAGACAGGGTTTATGCAGCCCAAACTGGCCTCAAACTTGCTGGTGCTGACCTTGAATTTCTGAGCCTCTTTCCTCTACCTCCCAAGCGCTGGGGTTACAGAAATGCACTGCCCTGCCTGATTTTTGAGCTGCTGAAAATTATACTCAGGATGTCGTGCATGCATACCAATTGAGCTCTGTCCTCAGTGCCATGTGGGTATGTAGCTTTCTGAGGCAAAAGTCACCCAGCCTTTTGGGTGTGGCACTATATGCTTGTGATGCCGGCAGCACTTAGGAGGCAGAGGAGGAGGGTCAGCAACAGTTCAAGGCCAGCCTTGACTACACAGGGAGTTCCACCAGGCTGTCTGGGCTACATGAGACCCTCTTTTTTTTTTTTTTTTTTTTCTTTTCTTCTTCTCTTTTTTTTTTTTTAATTTATTTGTTTATACAGTGTTCTGCCTGCATGTGTGCATGCACACCAGAAGAGGACACCAGATCTCACTATAGATGGTTGTGAGCCACCATGTGGTTGCTGGAAATTGAACTCAGGACCTTGGAAGAACAGCCAGTGCTCTTAACCTCTGGACCATCTCTCCAGCCCCTTCATTTTATCAAACTATCATAAAAGTCAGCCAGACTTTCTTGCACAAATTCGTGTGTCTCTCTATTGGTCTAGAATTAGATCAGACCCCTCACTGTTGCTCAATCAACAGACCCTAGCAAACCCCACTGGCCTCCAATCCCAGTTCCTCAAAGAAAGCAACTTCTTCCTGTCACAGGGCCTTTGCACAGTGAATTGACAGCTACAACTAATCAAGAATCCTTTGTTAGGGGCTTTCCCTCGATTCACAGTCAGATCCCTTAGCTCACTCGGTATTTCTCAATTTACTGTGCTTGTCTGGAGACTTGGGGTCTTGTCTGATGTCTAGATCAGACACAGGGCCTGATCTCTGGAAGATGCTTAGTGTCTGTTGAGCATCTACTTAGGGATCCTGGGGTCAGTTCTGGGGACTCCAAAGTCACAAAAGGAAGGAAATAGCTTGGGGGAAGGACTTATCATGACTGATTAATAGCATCAGGGAGAAGAAGTGAGTTGTTCTGGGGAGAAGCTGCTGGCAGACTCAGATTCCAGGAGCCACATGACATGGAGGACCAGTCAGTTGGGCCTTAGGGGACTCAGGTGGCATTTCTTCAAGGACCATTTTGTAGTTGGTGGGAGCTTTCAGTAGACTGGTGTCATGAGAGTGGGGAGTTCCCCTTTCTTGGAGGTCTATAAACACACAGTGGAGCAGAAGAGGGACCTTGGGAACTTTCATTTCCTTAGGTCCAATGATCACCGTCTGTTGGGATTTTCAGCTGTAAAATGGGCGCCCCCGAGTGGCTCTGAGGGCAGCGTCTTCCAGCTTGTCACTGGTGCAGGGACTTTGCGCTGTAGCTCCCCTCCTCCCCGGTAGCTCGGCAGGGTACTGGGAGGGGGGGGGCTGCTTCCTCGAGTCTTAAGTGGTTCCACAGCTGGAGCAGTGGTTCGTATTTTAAGTGGAGTTTGCAGACAATGGAGCTCTCTAGGGCTTGGAGGGGAAGGAAGCTGAAATTCAGGACCATTCTGTGAATTCCCAAGTTCTTTGTGTCCATTGTGTAGGAGAACAATGCTGTTTGTTTGGCTTGTTCACTCAAGGTAGGGGACTGATGGGGGGGGGGATGGTTAGGTCCCAGCTCACTGAAACTCCCAGAGTGGTTAGCTGGCTTAGGAGTTGGAGGGCCCCTAAGAAACTGGGGGTGGGTTGTAGGAAGATGGGAAGCTGTGAGGCTGGCAGGGGCAGGAGTGAGGCCGGGTTCCCCAGGTTGTTTTCCAGGTCCAAGCCTTGCTTCCTTAGGGATTTTTGCTCCCTTTCTGAGTGCTCTAATCCCAGAGACTGCTGACCTTGACCTTTTTCCCCACAGGCTGTATCCTATGCCAGAAGGGTAGACCAAACCCCAGTTGGTTAAATCCCTTCATCCTTGAACGTCCATCTTCTTCAATGTCCATTGTCAAGTGTTTGACTAGACAGAGTTCCTTAAAACTTGGCGGCTCAGGCACTCCCTGGGCTAGCTCCCTTTTTGACCACATCATTCTGTCTCTCCAAGCCCTTTCATGACCTTGATCTTGGCTGGTGAATGTAAAGTTCGGATCCCCAGTGGAATCTGTATATCCACAGAGTAAAGGCCAATGATACATGAGGTCTTCGCTTAGGTCATAGAACTTCAGCAAGACTACCCGGCAGCTTGACTTATCCAGTACCAGGCAAGGCTCCCACCCTGAACTTCCCCTCCTAGACCCTTTCCCCTTCAGAGTCTGCAGCTGCGTGTGGACTCTGTTGCGGCATTACTTCTATTGCCCAATTAAAGCCCTGCTGTGCCGCTGACTATCCTAGCCTCAGTTTCCCTTCTGTAGAACCGACAACAATCAGTCTACCCCGCTGAGCTGCAGCGAAGAGTAAATGAAATACTGCAGCTCAAGGCCTGTGTGTCATTGCCGTCTTCGTTGTTCAGACACGGGAATCAAGGCAGAGGAGACAAGCTTCCTGTGGAGGATAAATGAGGGCATTGCAATTCAAGTCCAGGCCGCCGGCTCCAAAGCTGGGTTGTGACCATCGTAGCACTGGGCCTCCTGAAGATATAGGACTCATGCTGGCTCTGAGCAGGCTTCTCTTGACTTTCCAACAGCACCTGCCAAAGCCAAGTCTCCCCAGTCAGAGGAGTCATATTGTCTAACCAGGGGTCAGGGTTGAGGCTCCACCAGCTCTGCACACTGATGATCCATTGGAGACTCCGGTGCCCCCACTGACTCTGTCAGGGAGTGTCTTTCTCAAGCAAGGGGACCAGCTCAGAATGGAGAGGCGCCTTGGGGCTGACGGCTGTGTTCCAGGGTCTGAGAGTTACAGTTTGGCATCACTGGGTTCTGATGTTGAGTCCCAGTCTGAGTCCCGGGGTCTCATCAGGGAGCCTGTCTGTGGTGCTTTGGAGCTTCACCTGGCAGAGACACAGATGTATGCACCGAGATGAAACAATCCCGGGAATGAAAACAGAAGCCTAGACCCTGGGGACCACAATGGTTTGGGGGGGCCCACTGAGCCACAGCTCCCTCCAGTTTCTACCCTCTCCCTTCAGAGGCTCAGCTCAGCCTCTTCCCACCTCCACCCTTTCTCCTCTCAGCTTGTGGTTTTCCATTGAATGAGAAGACGGAGAAAGAAAGGATGGAGAAAAGCCTGGGGGAAGGGGTGTCCACTTTGTTGATGTGGTGTGCTGCACTTGTTCTGTGAATGAAGGTGATGTGGGTTCAGGGTGGAAGAAGGGGGTGGAGGGAAGCACTGGGTAGGGCAGCCTGGGATGGGGTTGCCATGGGAACGGCAGCCTGCCAGGAGCCCTGCCTTCAAAGCCGAGGTGCTGTGCGTGTGTGGCAGGTTCCTGAGGGAGGCGGGTGGTGTGTGTGTGTGTGTGTGTGTGTAGCAGTTCTGATGGGAGCCCCCTGGGACTCCAGCTCCTGGATTCCATACCCAAACCCTAACCTGAGTGGGAAACGGCATCATTCAATATTTCCTGGCAGATGCCCCTCAGCCTCAAGCTCCATCTTTCAGGGATGGGGCTGGAATCACTCTGGCCACTGTGAAGGGGGGGGCTCTGATTGAGCCCTCTGCCGGCAACACCTCTTCTCTTTAAGTGTGTTAGGGGTGGAGCAAAGGGACTCTTCCTGTGGCCAGTGAGGTAGTGATGGAGGTTTGCCTTATCAGGCTCCAGTTGAAGCCAGTCCAGTCACTTGAGGCCTTTAGCTCTAACCCCAAGGGGATGCCCCGAAGGCTGAGAATTCAGCCAAGTGAGAAGCCCAGTGTTTGAGAGCTTCAGGTGCTCCCAATACAGTCATCAGAGTGACCTTCCGGCCACTAGGGGGGGCTTTGGAGCATTCTCCGCGGCACTGGGACAGCTTGGTGGGGGAGACCTGGTGAGGAAGTGTGGCTGAAAAGTAGCCTCAGTGGCATTCTTTTCTGGCTCCGCTAGACCATGTCACAGTAAACCCTGCTGGCCTTCTGGGGAACCAGCACTCTGGAGCTGCCATTCAGTCTTAGCCTTCTTGGGCTCCATGCCTGCCTGTTCACAGAGAACCTCCGTCCTATTCAGGGCACTTCTGCAGTGCCTGCTACTCACCAGTGCGTGCTGGGCATTGCAAGGGGTTTCAGATACATCCAGGAGGCACAGGCTTCACACTACACATCTGAGGCCAGACAGGCAAGCCCTCAGTCAGGACAACCTGTGCCGAATCCTCGTTATTGTCTCTGTGATGGATCTTGGGCAAGCTTGCTACTGTGAGCCTCCCTTTCCTCACCTGCAAAAAGGGTGGTGCTAATGGTGCTTAGCTTGTGGAGTTGTAAGGATGAAATGAGAAAACAGGAATGAAGTCTGTCAGGGTCTGGCACCGGGAGAGCTCTCCCTCAACCGGAGTGACAACTGTTAGCACTGAGTCAGAGGGAAGTGGTGGAGGCAGAGGTGAGTAATGGCAATGAGACAAGCAGGGAGGGCTTCCTGGATGCAGTGTCTGGAGTGAGTCTGAAGGACAGCTGGGCGAGGACAGGCAGGAAGGCAGGCGTTTAGAGCGCTTGTTTTGTTTGGTCCTTGCAACACTAACTGGCAGCCCCGGAGTCCTCTCTTTCCAGTCACCTGGACCCTAGCCTAACTTCCTCTGCCTCCTCCTCCTGTTCCACTTCGGCTCCTTGTCCTCCTCCTCCTTTCCTGAAAGGAAGCCAGCTCAGGGGCAACAAGTTTCACAAATAGTGACCACTGCCTGTTGCTGCTCGGCGGCTCCTGCCCAGGGACTGTCTACCCACCACCCCACCACCCAGGGGACAATGTGTGCCGTCATCTTTGCTTGTCCTAGCTAGGGAGTAGGGAGTGCTGTTGCCTGGCGGCGGGTGCAGAGACAAGCCTTTCCCCTACAAAGAGGGAAGTGGTCCCAACCAGCGAGAAACCCTGGCTTGGATGGAACTGGAAAAACGGGGGGCCCTGCGTCTGGCTTCTGTGGTCCTGTCACCCACCCCCAGCCCCGTCTCTCTCTATCTTCTAGTCTGGTTTCTCCTCGCCCCTAGTGCCTCTGGCTTCACGCCAGCCCCGCCACTCATCCACCGGTGCCACTTCCCCTAAGGTCTTGTCCCCCCTTTCATCCTCTGCCTCGCAGGGGTTGCGGACCGCCTGTCAGGCAGGAGTCAGCCGGCGGCTGCACGAGGCTTCAGAGACCGTGCCGCCCGCGGCACTCGGCCTGCCTGCCCACTGATTGGCCGAGCTGCTGTTTCCATGGTGATCGC
The DNA here is from genome assembly GCF_907164565.1 of Psammomys obesus. Taxonomy (NCBI): domain Eukaryota; kingdom Metazoa; phylum Chordata; class Mammalia; order Rodentia; family Muridae; genus Psammomys; species Psammomys obesus. The sequence continues at coordinate 377,707 of NW_026596040.1, read as the reverse complement.
CGGCAAAAGCCCGGCCCCCACCTCACATCTCCTCCTCCTCCCGCCCCCCCCGCCCCCCCCCCCCCGGCCCTATTCAGTGGCGAGTGCAGCGACAGGCAGGTTAATAAAACAGGAGCCGCGTGAGGAGCCGGGCTGTGGGCCGAAGTCCCAGCGTGGTGGCCCGCCCAGAGAAGAGAGGGACGGTGGGGGTAGGAAGTGAGGAGCCTGCTTGGAGCACAGTTAGTGCCCGCCCCCAGACCAGCCAATCAGGGGTTCCACCCACTGCAGGTGCTGGGGCTGTGCCTGCCCTGGGATGTTGGGGGTTCGTTTTCTCATAGCGTGCCTTCTCACAATGGCCTCTGGGGGCAGTGTCTCCACCCCCAACAAAACCCCGGGATCTCTGTAACTGGGATGGGAAGAGAGAGATGTGGAACGGGAGGATAGAGGCTGGGAAAGGCTAGGGCTGGGAAGAAGAGCAGAGCGAGACAGGGTTGAGACAAGAGTGGTTGTCGCGCTGAAGGATGGGGAAGCAGACAAGAGGGGAAGGAGGAAAGAAGTAGGAATGAGGCTGCTGGCAAACACCGAGCTGTTTGGGATGGATGGAGAGTGGAGCGTGAGGCATAGAAATGAGGCGAGTTTAGGCATAGAAGGTGGAGGGCAGGCTTCAGGAAGGTCCAAGGTTAAAGGCCGAAAGGAGAGGGATTGGAGCTGGGACTGGAGGAAGGAGGCGGAGAGGGCTGAGGAAGGTTTGATAGAGACAGGCTGACTCACACACCACATGTGCCCAGCACAGAGCCTGAAGGGTAGGCGCTGGATGTGTGTTTGCTGCATAATCACGGCAGTGGAGGAATGAGGAGGAAACTGGTGGGCTGTGGGTGCTGGGAGTCTGCGCTGGAATCGGTAGCCCCAGCGACACCACTCCTTGCCAGTGTCAACCTAGTGTTTACTGTCAGATCTGTGCTGCGCTCTAGCACGGATGACCTCACTGAGCACTTACAATAATCCTTTGAGGCAGGCCTATTACAACACCCACCAGGGATTCAGAGAGGTCGAGTAACTTAGTCAAGGTCACAGGGTTCTGGTTCTATCACAGATGTGGTGGACATGGAATCAGCAGTTGTATCTGGAGTTGAGTCTTTCTGGCCAGAGATTCAAACCATGAGGTTTGTGATGGGGTAAGAAGGCATTCTGTGTCCAGAGGTCAAGACTGGATCTGGCTGTGATGCTGAGCCAGGGGTCAGGGCCCTGGCTGCTGTCTGTGACATCATCTGGCTCTATACTCACTGTTCCCTGCTGGGGTGAGACGCTGGATTTGCTGGAGTTCTCGTTTTGTTTGGTTTGTGCATCATCGCAGCTGAAGTGACAGAAGCAGGGACCCTGTAGCAATTCTCAAGCACTGCCCTTGAAAAATCATCTATTTTGAAACAATGGAGCAGCCCAGAACTAGTGCCGCAAGGTCTAGACTGGAAAGAGAGTTGGAAAAAAGTAGACTAGCTTGGCTGTAAGTTAAGTGTGATGGTACAGATCTGTAACCCCAGCGTGTAGGAGGTGGAGGTAGGAAGATGAGGTTTCGGGGTATCCTTGGCTACATAGGGAGTTTAAGGCCACCATGAGCTAAATGTCTTTTCTTTATTTTGTTCAATGAAAGAGGTTTATTGGATGGAGATGGAGAGAGGGAAGGAGAGAGACAGAGAGAGACATGGGGGGAGGGGACACCCCACTGAGAGAGGGGAGAGCATGTGAGAAAAGGAAGGAGCAAGGGCCAGAGAGTAAGAGCCAGCTAAATGTCTTTAAAAAAAAAAGAAAGAAAGAAAGAAGAGAAGAGAAAAGAAAATGGCTTGGCTCTAGATCCGTCTGTGATATGGCCTTGGCCTTAGATGGATGTTATAATTTCTGTGAGCCTCAGTTTCCCCATCTATAAGATGGGAAAATATGAGCTAGCTGGTGATACAGGTTAGAGTAGGATGAAGCCTGGGAAATAGCTGGCCTATAGAAAGTTCTTGGTTAAAGTGGCTTTCTTCTTTTGAGTTAGGAGGTCTCTGTAGGTGCTGATTCTCCTGAGAAACTTGTAACACCATACTCCATGACACAGGGAGAAGAAACCTCCTGAATACTTGGGTCTGTACTATCCCCACTTCCAAGAATGGAGACAGCCTCCTGGCCTAAAACATGGTGGGACAGGGATGTTCCTCTCTCTAAAATAGGACAGAAGGATCCAAGCTAAGGGAGTAGGGGGGATCACCGTGTCCTATCTCTTCACTCTGCCTCCCTGTCCCTGACCCCACCAGGAAACACCACTGAGAGAAGCCAAACCCCTCAACAGAAGCTCTGAGCTTCTCAGGCTGCCCACTGGTGGCTGCTGTCCCT